>NC_050444.1:48133921-48733921 GCF_903995425.1 Onychomys torridus | reverse complement strand
GCCTTGTGGACTGAAAAATTATTATATCTTGAACCTTTCATCAGGAAACAGCCCTTGTTGAAATAGTCAGACCTATAATCCACTCATCAAACACACACACACACACACACACACACACACACACACACACACACATATGAACTGTCACTAATGAAAGCCCTATGATTCCCACATCTCTAACTGCACTCAAGGCTTGACTGCAACTTAGGCTTCACTTTTACAAATTTCTCCGATGACATCCAGGGCCTTCTTGAAGGGACTTTGATCTTCCTAAGCATTGCCTGGCCTTGGAAGTTCTTTGAAGTCTTGTAGAAAGCCTCAGGAACACCTTCAATGATTTATCTTTCATGTCTGCAAAATCAGTAAAACATGGATGGTTCTAGACAAGTTCTGTTGTCATCTGAGGTGAAGTTTGGTCTCTTCATATACCACAGCTATAGTGCACTCACTATGCCTGTCACATGAGTCTACAAGGTTAAACTGCAGAGCATTTGATTTTGAGCAGAGAAATTCTTTAGTTGAACTCTTGGTTCTGGCTCCACCTTTTGAAATATATTTACATTTTCACAGGTAAGAGCCTTTGATAGTTACTTGGATTCAGGTTACCTTTCTTATTATCCCAGTGCAGAACAGGTTTGTCTTTAACAAGTATGACATCCACAGCTAATGGGCTTCCACTAGTTTGGCTGGCCATCTCTGTGTGTTTTCCTATCATAATCTTGATGTCCCTGGCTTATAGAATCCCTCCACACTCTCATCAATTGGACACTTGGAGCTAGGGCTGGGGCCTGGCTATGGATCTCTGCATCTGCTTCCATCAGTAACTGGATGAAGGCTCTGTGATGACAGGGTAGTCACTACTAGACTAGACTCTCTGGATATGTGAGACAGTTGTTTAGCTTGAACTGTTTGGGAGGCCCCCAGGTAGGGGGATCATGATCCATCACTGGTGCATGAGCAGGCTATTTGGAGCCTAGTGCCTATTGTGGGACACCTTGTACAGCCTTGGAGCAGGGAGGTCAGGCATGGACCTGCCTCAGATGAATATGCCAGGCTTTGTTGACTCCCCATAAAGAACTTGAGACCCGTGTTACTGGAAACAGAGACTTGATGGTTGGGATTGGGGAGAACAACAGAACAATGTGGAGGGAGGGATACTGGAAGAAGAGTGTAGCAAGGTAACCAGAGGCAAGAAGTAGAAGAGGAAAAGGAACAGTCACATCATATGTGAAAACTACACAAGGAAACATATTACTTTACAAAATAAATAGGAGAATAAACAGAATGTTGCTCATATTTTGAAGAATAGTATTGTACATGTAGGCTGATTGGTATGACAATTTAACAATATCACATCTATTTGGTAAGTGAACATGGGAAATATTTGTTTTTTATCTTCAATCTTACCCACCAGTATTTTGTAATTTTCATTGTACAGATGATTCAATATTCCTTCAGTTGAAATTATTTCAATGTATTTTCCTTTTCATAATTGTTGATAGTTGTATTGCTTTCTTATTTTATTCTCAGCAATTTAGTATTTCATATACAAAAAATCTTGCTGATATTTTAGGGTTGATTTTAAACTCTGAAACTTTGTTAGCTTTATCCTTTCATTCTAACAGTCTACTATTAAGTCTTTAGGGTCTTGTCACCTGTAGACAGGAACAATTTGAATCCCTCCCTTCCATTCCTAATTGGATGTCTTTCATTGTTTTTATTATCTAATTCCTTTGGTGCACAGAGTAGTGAAAGGAAAATCATCATATATTAATTGAAGAAAATTTTAGGATAAAATAAAATTAATATCAGTTTTCTATTATTTGGTTAATCACAAGTTAATAACTCACAGACACCTGCCTCTCAAAGAATGATCATACTTTTTCTGTGAAATTAACTCTCAGGCTGAACCAACAACAAAGATAAAAAAGCAACAATAAAAAGACTAAAACAATCACATAATTCAAATGAATTACTATTACATAGTTTAGATACACATTAAATATAATTATTTTGTGCATGTAAGTACTTATTTTAGTTATTTGAAATAAGTACTCAATCTCTGCACAAGCTTTTTTGTCTGGTAACTTTATTGTCCTTCAAACCTTTATTTGCTTTAACTCTGTCTTTTGGCTTTTCTGAAAATAGCTTTCAAAAACTCAAACTATTCTTGTTCAGTTTTCTGCTTCCATTCTTCAAAGAAAGAAGGTGTGCTATTTGTCTATTTGCTTATTTTTGAACACTGATGATTCACAAGTAATATTATGAAATCCAGGAAACTAAAAACTAAAGTATGAACAATTGAAATAAAAATAAGAAAAATGATTAGTCTATGTGGTAAGATGCATATTAACATCCTTTGCAAACTCTATGAAATAATATTTGTGTGTAACATTTTTAAATCTCCACACAGTTATTACTGATGTTGGATGTTTTAAACAGGGCTCAGAAAACTTGACATATGGGTATATTTAAATTGATAAAATTTATTTCCCAATATTTCTATTATACTATCATTAGTACCATCAAGTGGTGTGTGTGTGTGTGTGTGTGTGTGTGTGTGATAGAAATGTGTTTTAATTAAAATAATCTGTTTACATAATTATGATCAATGTTATAACTCCCATAAAATCCATGCATTTTAAAAGGACTGCACAGATAGGAGTTGGAACATGCTAGCAAATGCAATCATTCTAAATTAGTGACCCAGGGGATTGGGCAAGAATACTAAACACAGTATGAGTAAATTATTACTCTGTAGTAAAGGTTTCAATAAAATCTTATGCTCATTTGGCTTCTCATCGCACCAAAGGAAACCTGTCTACATAAATAGTATCCGAGTCGCAACATGGTTAGTGCTATTTCCCTATTAACTTTATGTTGTATAATGCTTACATAATGCTGTGAAAATGCTCACAATGAAGGGTAATGACTACAATAACACTTTATTCAATGCCTTAATTTGTTCTGTGAATCATCCAGGCCAATGTAATTGCTTTGTTAATATGACATTGTTGTACAAACAGGTCATGCACAGATGGAATGGGTCCTTCTTAACCAGGCTATGTTAAGCGCTTCTGTAAAAGGGGTTTCCAAGTAGATTTACATAAACATATCATATTATTCACTTTCTCAATGAATGAACATTATTTTTTTCACAACTCTTGTAAATATGTACACCCTTTAAAAACTCTTTATTTTCTAGACAGGGTTTCTCTGGCTGTCCTGAAATGCCTTTTAGACCAGACTGTCCTTGAACTCACAGAGATCCACCTGCCTCTGCCTCTGTAGTGCTGGGATTAAAGGCGTGTGCCACCACCACCACCACCACCACCACCACCACCAAACAAAAGGTATGCAATTTTAATGTTGATTCCTACAAAAAATTTGTTCCCACTGTAGCTTTAGGCCGCTTGTAGCAATTTTGAGGATACTTATACTTAAATAAAGATATGAGATGCAGTAAGTAATAAATTGTGAGTGATCATTACATTACAACATAGTGGAAGATTACACATAAATAAATTGCTGCATGGGAAGGATTTGAATGACCACTGGGGACTGTAATGATTATGGAACACATTTGAACAATCATGGGAAGAGACAATGATGGTTTGACTACTGATAAAAAGAATGTGCTTATGAATAATATAAAACATGCTTAAAATCACCTGAAAGGGATTTAGTGTCTTTACAACTCAATAGGATAAAATATGACCATCTTAACTCTTGTAAAAGACATGTCAAATGTCTAGAAGTAAAGTAAGATAAATTAAATCCATAGACTACAACAGATCAAAGCAAACAATCCAATAGATGGGGAATTTCATCATTTCTCTACTTCCATATGTCTGATCTTTGAGGCCCACAATTTAGAGAAATTCTGTCAAGCATGGTGATACCTGTGGAGTAGATTTACTAAGTCTTTCAGACTTATACTCTTCCAGGCAAACCACAAACCAAAACAAGTAACTAAGAAATGGAATTATGTAGGAATGTTTTCTTTTGAAAATCTTTGTATAGATCTACTATACTTTTTAATTGTGTGTATCTTGAGAGAAAAGGATGGGTGGGTTGTAGTTGGTTATTTGTTTTGTTTTGTTTTGTTTTGTTTTAATTCTTTGGGAACCCAACACCCAGCTCCCAAATAAATACATGAAGACTTATTCTTATTTTTGAATTACTGGTCTTAGCTTGACTTGTTTCTTGTCAGCTTTTCTAATGTAAATCACCCCATTTTTCTTTAACTACATTTTGCTTCTGGGCTTTTTACCCTTCTTTATTCTATATATCTGTCTTTCCTTCTTACTCCATGGCTGCTTGTGTGGCTGGGTGGCTGGCCCCTGGTGTCCTCCTCTCCTTCTACTGTTCTCGGTTGTCACTCCTTGCTGTTCTCTTGAGCCTAGATTTCTGCTCCTATTTAGTCTCTCTGCCTGAAAAACCTGCCTATTTCTCTCTCCTGCTTAGCTATTGACTGTTTTTATTAGACCAATCAGGTGTTTTAGGCAGACAAAGTGGCACAGCTTTACAGAGTTAAACAAATGCAACAAAAAGAATGCAACACATCTTTGCATCACTAAGCAAATATTCCACAGCTCAAATGAATGTGACCCATTTTAAACTAATAATTTACAACAGTAGGTGTATGAGTACATGTTACTGCAGAGGCCAAAGGAGGATGGAGAATCTCCTGGAGTTGTAGATGGTTGTGAGCCACCTGATACGGATTCTGATTTCAGACCCATTTCTCCTTCCAAGTAACATTTCATCTTAAAAATGAAAATTCTGAAGCTTGGGAGGTGGCCCAGTATTTAAAAGCACTTGTTTTTGCTAAGGAACTGGAACCAATTCTCAGCACCTACATAGCCCACTCACAACGATCTTTAACTCCAGTCCCAATGGATCTGATGCCCTGTTCTGACCTCTTCAGGCACCAGGCATGCACATGGTACAAAGACATGCATGAGAGAAGTTGTCATACAAATAAAACAAAAGCTAAAATAAAATTAGTACTAAAAATTAGAATCACTATGATGTGGCTACAGTTTTGGTGGGCTTTCACTTTAGTCACCTTGCATGGATCAATACACTAAGGAAGAGTGGCAATTTGAACTACAGAAGCATTACACTGTTGTTGTATTTAATTAAGAAAGTAACCTGCAACTACAGGGTGCTATTGGAAGGTGCTATTGTGGTACTCAGGAACTTCTTCATAGTTGACCTTAATGGTGTCATCAAGCATTTGAATGTCAACAACAAACCAGTGGGCCACAGCATGGAAGAAATCTTCTACTTGGAGAAGGGTTAAACTTTGTAGAGACCCATGGAGAAGTCTGCACACCCAACAGGACATTGGAGTCCTCTATAATAAAGCCAAGTCTAATGTCTTCCAAATAGTACTTTGAGAAAATCTGTCAGTAGATCATTTCATGTATAGTGTTCACCTTTGGCTTCTCCTGCAAGATCCACAGTTGGAAATGTTTCACCACCCTGAATATTATTGTAGATGGCAAAGAGATTATACCTGAGCTTTTAAACCCTACTCCAAATTAATTGTTTTATAATACAGACTCAGGATTTCTCAATGTGGCTAGCTGCCTCCATAGTAATCCTAACTGGAGCCACTTTAACAGTTAATCATTTTCCAAAGAATGCCTGGATCCCCATTTCTTAGATTATGCCTTCAGACAGTAAGGATTCTCCTGAGCCTTCCCTGAACCTTAATCCACCCTGAAGTAGCTTCTCATTAAGGTCCTGAAACTGTATCATGAATTTCTGTGTATTAAACTATATTCCCACTTAGAGTAACAAAGGTCATAATATTACCTCCTTATCATCAGCAGTATAAGTTAGGTTTCAATGTATATGTGATACAAACACATGTGAATCATGTTATCAAAAACACAGTAACCATGTATTGTACCAGTCCATGGCATTTAGAGTTTTCATACTTATTTTTCTTATTTTTTTTATGCACTGACAGTACTCATGAGTATTTTGAGATGAGGTGTAATCTTGAAGGACTATGTTTAATCCAAGAATTATATCTTTAAAATCACCATAATCATTGTCTTTCTTCAAGTGCTGGATGTAAAAAAAATCTAAGTTTTAAAATATTTGAATTTTGACTTAAAAATACTTTCAAAAGAGAATACTAAGAGGATTGTTTGTGTTCAAAGTCATGAAAAACACAATTGTGTTAAGCTATGTATCAAATTATGTGTAGAACAGTAAAAGGAGTACAAGAAAAAGGTTTTGATGAGCATGGCCTTGAATCAGAGAAGGTTTTTCTTTAGTGTTATTTTCCACATATTAACTATATTTTATGAATAGAACTTATCATGATTCCTAAAACTGTGACCAGCTTCAGAGATGTATTATCATCATGGAACAGAAAAATAAATGATTGCTGAAGCTGGAAGAGTGAGTTAGAGGTGAAGACTGCTGCAGGGGCCACTACTTAGAGTCAGGAAACCCTTGTTGGAAAACATCCAGCTCATCAACATGTTAAGCTGTGCGAATTAGTGTGTTGAAACTTTCAATTTTTTTTCCTTTACTAGGATTTAAATATTGCTAAAATCTGGATCTTGTGCAATGAAAAAAGAAAACAAGGATATGGGAATAGAATACCAGAGGGCTGTGGAAACTGGGAGGAAGGGGTCACGGGTAAGCAGCATAGTCAGGTGACCTCAGGGACAGGGTAAAGACTGAGCAAATTTCCAGAGATGTGAGAATGTCTGCCCAATGGCAAAGGTGATGGTGCTGTTATAGTGACTTTATGGTACTTAAATAAACAGGCACATTGCTTTTTTTTATGGAAACCTTCTAGAAGTCTAGTAATGCTAATAATACAATCTACTGCTTGACTTCTTTGAAATATTTCCACGAACGACCTGACCATGCTCATTATAAAAGTTAGCTTCTATTCTGAGTTGCTAGCTGAAATTATTATTCTATTAGGAATTTCTTCTGAATCATTAAGTTATTACCATGCTGTGAGTTACCAAGAAAAACTACTCAATGATAACAGCCCCATTAATGCCTCTAGTGAAACACTTAACAAGTTCTTTATTGATCTTGGTTCCAAATACTTCAAAATGTTGAATTACAGCTTTGTTGAACTCTTCACCCTACTTATGTTCTCAGGAGCACAGCTCATTTCCAGGTCAAAAGTGCTTGTCCTTCACCTCTAGGATGAAAAGAAAAAAAATAATAAAATTGACCCAAGTAATAGATAAAGGTTGTTTTTACTCAAGCTTCTCAGTTTTAGTATTTTATCCTATATTATAAATACACTACTTGTCATTCATTTATTTTTAAAATGCATTGCAGTTTCAAATACATTTTGGGTAGGTTGTATATCCAGAAGTGGTGTTATATGTCCAGAATATGGTATATGAATGAATGACAATGTCACACTAAAAAACATTACATTGTACTATAATACCTACCATCCAAAAACTAAAAGAAATGATGTGAGGATGGTAGGAGGCAGTTCAAGAAACTAATTAGGCTCTGCCTGGCTTAGGCAATGTCAATGGGTTTAAATCTCAACTTCATCTGTTAATGGAGTGTATCTTTCAACTCATATAAAATTTACCAATGACACATTTTCTTCTTTAAATAAAATCATCTACCAGGAAGAGAGTTGTTCTTAGACTTCAAGAAAATCTGTGTGAACAGTAATTCAATACCGACTAATTCAGTGTTCACACCTACTGTATATAATACATATGCATATATACAAATAGATATTCATACCTATTGTGAATGCTAACAAGCAACTCTATTTGATCAATAAATGGAAAAGACATCAATCTAGACTATCTTTGTGTATATGACTTTACATTCAGGATAAAGACACAAAAAAATAAAGAAGTCAATGAAAACTCTAATGTATAAAAGCCCTAGATCCTACTCCACTACTATATGTCTTGTTCAATTTACAATTAAACAAATATCCTTATGAATCAACACATATTTAATTTAGTCACCTTGAATGGATTTTATTCTTACTTCTGTTTAAATCACATTTTTCTGTCATGAAATATATGAGGAAGTTTGCTTGTGACTAAAATGAAGTCAGACTGACTTTGTAAGCAAATGATCTCTGTTTATTATGAATTGAGAAAATCATGGACATCACAATATGTACACCCCCTAGCGCTGCTTCACATTCACCATGGCAGCAGGATACACATTCCTTCACAACTGAGGTTTCATGTTCAGAGTCATTGTCAAGGCCTGGAGGGGACATATAATGCTTTGAATAAACTCTATGACATGATCTTTAAACAATTTAATTTGATCTAAAACTAACTTCTTTTTTTTTTTAATTATCATTACTTTTTATTATTGGTTTTCTGGACTCTATAGATGAAAAGCAAACATGAAAAACACAGACAACTTTTGAAAATGAAGCAGATATAGAACATATATGTTTAAAAGATATAACAGCAGAAAAATTAAACACTAATGGAAACTAAGAAGTAAAAGACTGAATGATACCCAGGAAGACAATGCTCACCAAGAGGGTAACTACTCAAGTCAGCATGTGTTGAAGGAGCTAGTGCAGCACCTGATGAATAAGAGTAGTTCTTAATCTAATGAAGAATTAATTAAATAGAAATTACTGTAGGTAGATGACATTTAGCTGCATCCAATGTGAACAATCTACATTATGATGACATTTGTGTGGCAAGTGATTAAGACAGCCTCTGTCTCCACTATTTCACTCTACTGTGGAAAGTGGATATTAACTAAAATATTTTAAATAATGTATGATATAGTTTAGAGGTTCAAATTAATTAATTCTATAAAATTCTGCTTTCTTTTCATTCTAACAAAAATACAGTCAAATATGCTAAGTAATGTCACCCATTTATTTTGAAAGAATTTGAAAGGAACAAGGCCTTATTGTAGTAACTAAATGAGTAAGCCAGCATTGCAGTATGCCATTTCCAAATCCTAAAGTTGTCAGACAGTGCATTGAGATCCTCACCCCATCATTCCTATTGTGTCATGAAATAATCCGAGAAAATTAAGGTGTAAGAACTTTAATATGTTATGTTAGATTTGGCAGGAAGATAGAAAATGTCAATCCTATAATGTGTGTGGTCAGCATGTAAGAGTTCCACGTTGGAGGTGAGTCTGTGTCCTTGTTGTCCTTGCAAAGAGATCTGGCATGTGTTGAACAGATTTTTCTCTTACATTTTACCTAAGACACGTTAACTCAGACATTATGCTTTAAAGGTGTTCCATTGACCTGGCTAACACTTTTGAGATTAAAAAAAAAAAAAAAAAATAGGATCATGGTTTCCCAAGATTATTTAACTAACTATTCTTCAATATTTTTGACAATATTTATTTTGTCAAAATTAAATAAACCTGTATTATGTTGTTATAAATCAAGTTGGAAAAAAAGTCCACAGCAAGTTTTTTTTTTTCCTGTTCTTCATCTGCCTAAAACACCACAGAAATTTAATCAAAATTCTTCTCTGGGAGGCAGCTCTCTGGAGTAGTAAAAGAAGTGTTCAGGAACGGAGCACTGGCTCCTCCTCTAAATGATTATACTCAAGCTAATAAAAATGTAGAGTAAATGAACTGCATACATTTCATCATGTGGCTATAAAAGGGATTCATGGGAGGTGACTAGATTCATTACTACTGATATTGAAAGGTTACAGTAAAAAATTGGGAGGTAAATTTTTAAATATGTATTTCCCAAATGTCTCTATTATAAAACAGTAAAAACTCACTAGAAACAGAAAGTTTAAATTTTAACCATATGCTCAGAGTTCATATATGCTTCTGTGCCAAACATTTCTTTTTCTAAAAACCTCTTTCATTTCGTCCTCTTTATGAGAATCAATTATTTTGATATGTTACTGAAGCTGAATTAAACATGTGCTTGCAATGCGAGGATTTCCCTCGCCAACAGCACACTGAGAGCTGGGGAAATCTCAAAGCCTGGTGCTTTACCGGCCTCTGCTGCCACAAGCTCAGAATGACAATTCCGCACATGAAGGTCAGTAGCAATTTTACTTTTGAATTTGTTTAACAACAACAACAACAAAATCTAAACTGCCAGCAAGGAAGAATCAAATATTTCTAAGATGAAGAAATCTAAGCAATTTTTGAAATAACTCAGCTCATATAATTGTCATACAAGAGACATATAATTAAATTTTTTTAAAAAGTCACTTTCTGAAAATTTCTTGGTTATAGTTTGTAAATGAATTATATAATATTTCTTATCTTGGACCTTATATTCCTAAATATATAAAACTAAAGATTATCTGACAGAGATCTTCAAAGCATGTTGCCTAATGAAATCTTAATATTCACATTTTCAGGCTAAAGAGACACTATTTTCAGTAGTTCACATATACTGTATTGTACAACACTTCCATACATGGCAAATTTAGAGTGCAGAGGGTACAACTCATTATTCACTGTGTGGAAATGTTAATAATTTAAGTATCATATCATTAAAGTTCAGACAAAAATATGAGGCAGCTTTATGAATATCAAGCAAACAGTGTTAACAGAGATGTTTCAATAATCCTGAATTTCCTTAAATGTTGTTTGTATGTTTAAAATGGGCCAAGTCATAAAGAGATGCTTTCTTAAGTACCATTATAAAAATTGAATTGAGAGTACGAAAGATGTGTCAGTGGGCAAAGTTGCTTGCCTCCCAACCTACCTCTCCTACCTGTGTTAGATGCCCTAGACTCATATGAAAGAACAACTTTTTCAAGTTGTCCTCTGACTTCCACATGTTTCCTGATATGGGCAAACACACACACACACACACACACACACACACACACACACACACACACACACACACACACAAACACACTAAATAAGTAAGTAAATAAATAAATAGATAGATAGATAGATAAATAAATGAATAAATAAATAAATAAATGCTTAAAATAAGCAAGAAATGAGAATGTACAGGAAGAATTCTTGTCTTAAAAACAGTATTATTAAGCTAATTGCTGACACAAGAAGTCCTGGCATATCACATCAATGACAATCCAGATAGTCTTCTAGAAAAAACAGTTCAAAATAAAATATGTGTTTTGCATACATATATCTTAAATAAAGAAATCAGTTTAAGTAATAGACAGAACAAAAATGGGGAAGAGGAGAGGGTGTAAATTAGTTTACATAATCACTTCTACAACAAAATGTTGTTTGGGGAAAGCTGAATTCCTGTTTCTGGTCCATGATCAATCCTATATGGCTCAGAAGAAACTCTCTTCTATACTTTTGCAGTGAGAGCTCTTCTGCATTTCAAAGGGAGCTTGACAGGTATGTTCCTTTCCAAATGCTGTGAAGAAAAGCCATCACTAAGGCAATTTATAGAAGAAAGAGTTTGTCTGTATTTATGGTTCCAGAGAGATTTTAATTCCTGCCTTAGTGAGAATTACTATTGCTGTGAAGAGACACCATTATCAAGACAACGCTTATAAAGAAAAACATTAAATAGGCCTGGCTTACAGTTTCAGAGGTTTAGTCCATTATTTTCATGGTGGGAAACATGGAGGCATGAAAGCAGACATGGAGCTGGAGAAGGAGCTCAGAGTTCTACATCTGAATCCACAGGCAGCAGAAAGAGATTGTATGCCACATTGGGAGTAGCTTGAGCATACAAGAGACCTCAAAGCCCACCTCCACAGTATCACACTTCCTCCAACAAGGCCACACCTACTACAACAAGGTCACATATCCTGGTAGTGCAACTCGCTACTGGCCAAGCATTCAGACACATGAGTCTATGGGAGCCATTCCTATTCAAACAACCACAATTCCTCATGGCAGGATGGCAAGGCTGTAAGTTGTCAGCATTTGTACCTGGAACAGAATCTCAGAGTTCATGTCTTGGATAGGAAGAACCAAATAGATAGAGAGCACTGAGAATGGATTTGGTTTCAAATCTTCAAATCTGGCCCCCAGAAACAAATTTCCTTCAGTAAGGACCACTTCTTAAATCTCTCCAAACAGTCTAACTCAAATATATGAGTCTATGGGGGACATTTTCATTCAAATCACCTTGATAGATCTGAAGGTTAAGGGTCCATATCTAGATTAAAAGGATAGCCAGAGAGAGTCGATAGAGATGGTGATATTTGAACAAAGTCTTGGAAGTTGTAAGGAAATACAAAATGTTTGTAAAGAGGAGGAAGACATTTTTAGGTGAGAGGATAACTGGTGATGGCACATGCTTTTGATCCCAGCACTTGGGCACAGAAGCAGGAGGAGCTCTGAGTTCCAGGCCAGCCTGGTCTGCAGAGTGAGTTCCAGAACAGCCAGGGTTACACAGAGAAAGCTTGTCTCAAAACTGAAAAGAAGGGGCTGGGGATTTAGCTCAGCGGTAGAGCGCTTGCCTAGCAAGTGCAAGGCCATGGGTTCAGTCCTCATCTCCGACAAAAAAGAAAGAAAGAAAAGAAACGAGAAGTCACAAACAGAATACTTTAGTCCAGTGTAGCCTGGTGCTGGCAGGGGCCTTGAGGCTGAGGCAGAGTAAGTCACTAGAATTACAACAGAAGACTTACACAGAGGGAAAATAGGTGGTCAAATCATGGCAATATAAATGATTACAGAGGTCTTAGTAGTTATTGTAAGAATCGAAATTCCACGACAGATGGTTACCAAGAATTCCACAGATTAAAGTCCAAAAACATGTTTTTGCTGGGCAATGGTGACACACATCTTTAATTCCAGCACTCAGGAAGCAGAGGCAGAGGGATGTCCATGAGTCTGAGACCAATCTGGTCTACTGAGTAAATTGTAGGGATAGGCTCCAAAGCCATACATAGAAAAACCCTGTCTTGAAAAAACAAAAGGAAAAGAAAGATAGAAAGAAACAAACATGGGCTTAATAACATGTGAGAATTAGGAAATCTGTGTGTTAACCAAGCACAAGAGCTTTGATTCCAGAAGACTACTACAGTCACATTCTACATATAATTTGAAATTTGGAGTTTGGGTCTAGCAAAACTTCTCTATAGATTAAATATAGGCTTTGAGAGAAAGAAAAGAAGATTATGTGAAGTGTTTAAAAACTGAAATTACAACAGTTCAGATAGGAAAGAAAGTAGGAGGAGCAAGCTTAGAATTATGAAGCAGGAAGTGGCTTCCACATCAGACTTGTTTCATATAAAATATAAGTTGAAATGTCTTAACAGCCAGAGGCTTATGAGGTAAGGAAATTTTTAGAAAGCAACTGGGCTTCCTATTAACCAGGAGAAAGATGTGTCTGTCCTAAGACAGAAGTAAACACTTGCATGGAATGCTACGAAAAACTCTGATAAACTGAAGACAGAGATCTAACTAGTGCATTTAGTAACAGAATTAAGAAAAATGTGCTGTCAGAATTTTATAAACAAAAGTAAATATGAAGAAACTCACAGAACAGGATAAAATGTACTGAAAGAAAGGGGTAGATTTCTGGAACAGTGAAATTTGAAGATGTGAAACAGCATGAATTCCAGCATACAAATAGAAATGATTCTTCAGGACTGCAATGTTGATAATTGGAGGAATAAAAAAAGAATCCGGCATTAACCCCCTCAGCAAAGCTCTTTCTAAAGTCACAACCTGTCCATACCTGTGTGTGATTGGGAGAACAACACAACAGAACATTGAGAACCTGGTGAAAACATTTGGCTTTGTTTTCCTCCATTGAGTCCTAGCTTCATGAACATACAGTGAGGCATTCTTCAGTAGCCTCATATGCATCCCATTCCTCCTCTCTGTTCTCTTCTCCTATCAAACCACAGTCAGGAGTCATGCTTATGAGGTTATTCCTGAAGGACATAGCAACTTCTACAGGTAAAGAAATATACTAGAAGTGTTGTCTTCTGCTTTCAAATATTAATGGTTTTCCAAGTTCCTTCAAGATTCTCTTCCTTTCTGGTTGTCATGAAGGGCCAATTTAGCTGCTTAACAATTATTAGTAAATATTGATAGCCTCTAAGAATCAGAGCAAAGTGGGACTTGAACAGCTTTCCCACAATCTAAGTACCAGCTGGTATGATGATGTTGTGTTAATGGCAAGATTTAGCCTCAATCCCGAGGATACAAACATTGACTGGCAATAAAACATCAAAAAAGTGTTCATGAAAGTAAAGGACATTGCACTATCTACCTTTTAATATCCCTGGACTCAAGTTTCAGAGGAGTACCTTTCTGAGGTGCAGGTAACAAAATTTGGATAATGAAATGGGAAAAAACCTTTATTAGGGCCTTATTTGGGGAACCAAGACCAAACAGATCTCCAAACCAAAATTAAATTCCTTACATTTGAGAAGCCTGGATTTGCCACACTCCTGGGTAGGAAGCTGTAAAATCTTTCAAGCCAAATTATATTTAAAATATACTCAACTCTTGATGAGAACATACCACAAGCATCCTTAATGACAATTTGGAAATATATTCTTTATAACTTGCAATGACAATATTGAAGGGCTTTTAGCACCCTCAAGGACAGATTCCTGATTAAATACAGTGCAAATGACAACTAAGTATGCATTGATAGAGTAGGTCTTCTAAAATACATAAATTTGCAATGATAGAATATTCAGTTTCTTTCAGTGATTGCTATTCATTATCCTAAAATCAGGGCCAGATTATATTGCACTTAGACTGTGATCCTGAACTTGTGACATTTGCATTCATGTGTATGGAATACACCTATTTGCAGTTCTCCCTGGTCAGTATGTAGGTGAAATTGAAAATTTGAGAGCCATAAAAAAATTATTCTATGATGGACTTTAATAATTGTGTGACTCTTCAAAACATTCTTTAAATGAGAGGAGTGGCTCAGCAGGTAAAGGCCTTTGTTATCAAATCTACTTTGTAACACAGACTTTCCCTGGGGAGGCAAAAATGGTTATACCCTCCCCATACAGGGAGCCTACAATAGACCAAAGTAACAATTGGATCAGTGCCCAACTTTGTGAATCAATGAGTTTTTTTAACAGGGTCTCCAACAGAGGTAGGGTGAGGGCTTACTCACAAAAATGTGTCTCTCAAAAGGCAGCTGCAACACCAGAAACCACACCCCGGAATGGGTGATGATGTCTGAAAAGCTACAACCTTGGAGATCTCAGATCAGCTTGCAGGAAGTTCCACAATTCACACATCCGTCTTCTTTTCTGCAGTGTGGCTGGCCAGCTTCTCTACCTCCTGCAACTGTTGAACTAGTCACTTTTTTTTTCCACTGCTGGATAGAGGTCCTCAGGAATCTTCCAGTTTCTTGTTTTACATACACACACACACACACACACACACACACACACACACACACACACACACACACACACACACACATACACGGCCCTCTAATTACCTCCTGTTTCCTACCTGAGGCTCAAGGGCTTCCTTCTACCTCCTGAAGGAAGCATCTTGATAGGAGTTAGGATGCAATTCAGAATGACAGGCCCTACAAAGTCTGTGACTTGAGTTTGATCCTGGGAACCCATATGGTGGAAGGAGGGAGCCTACTCCCACAAGTTGTCAGTGACACATTCATTCACACACACTCACACACACAAAACACACAATTACTCACATGCCAACTCATGCAATAAATGTTTAAAACATTGAATATTATACAATAAATAAGAACGCTTTCAAACTTCAATGATTTTAAATGTTCATCATATTATATATATTCTTCAGATGAACCTTTTGTTTTTAGAAGAGCAAAAATATAAGAATAACTATAAACTCTGCATTATTAATTAATGTCAATATAGTTTTTTTAGAAGGCCTAAAACTTGATATTCCACAAAGCATAATTTATAAGAAACTCAATAATTTTTAATCATATCATTTTCTTTTCTTGCATTTCTAATATATGGATCTGCTTTAAAAATCTTTTAACAAAACATCTGAAAATAGAATCAGATAAATATAATTTCATTTGTTTCAGTTAATTTTAACTAATATATATATATATATATGTATATATTTGTGTGTGTGTATATTTAATTTATCTTCTAGTAATTAGTGATTAAGGCCAAATTTAATTAAAAAAATTTCAGACACCAATGAGAATTCTGATTGTAGCAAAATAACTTGGATTTGTGCCTGACAGTCCCAGAATTACTATAGCTTATTGGCCAGTTGTTGAGAGCAGAAATGTATACTGACAGGTGAAGGTTGGAGGGGGCATGGAGCTGCTTCTGGCTGGAAAATTATAATGTTATTGGAAATTAAAGTGAGTCCTGCCAAAGTAGCCACATGTTTCTTGGGAAACTGAGGATCCCTTTCTGGAGTTCTTAGTCTCATTAATCAAAGACCGGAAACAACAACAACAACAAAAAATCTCTGACTCAAAAGAAAACTCAAGCAAAAGGAAGACAGACAGGAAGAAAAAGGAAAAGTCAAACCTTTTTAAACTGAGTACTCAGAGTTAGGCTGACCTAACAGAACGCCATGGCAGCTCCATAGCAGGTATACTAGGCAGAGGGAACTTTGGGGAAGAGAAGTACAACATCTCATGGAAGGGATAATTATCCTTCCTGTCTCTTAGCATGCCTTCAGCCAGTCCCTTCCTGAAGGATCACCTTTTAACAAGGTTGCTGATCTGCCTAACTAGAATGTTAGGTATTCACTCAGAAAGGGGAGGGAGATGAGAAAGTTATGTCTGTAGTTGTTAATTTCCTTTATACACTCACCTAATTTTGTCTAAGCATTTTTTTTCACATTGATGGGAAATGTTTTTCACCTCCGACAATGTTTCCATCTCCCCTCTCCATGTCTACACTTAGTATTACTGTATTCTGACTCCACTAGATTGGATTTTTAAAGAAAAATATTCTGTTTAACCAGCCTATGTTGCTAATGTAGCATAAGGATAGATAATCCCACCCTCAGGCATCAGGAATAGATCTCATCAAATGCAAATTAAACAGGGGTTTTGGAGCTTTGAGCCTGAGGCCAAATGGTATACATAATTCTGGAGCTACCTTTTACAGGAGAACCCTTCTAGAACTCTAAAGTTTGTAGGGGTGGGGGGAAGGTTGTGAAACCTACAATGTCATCCCTCTATCAGAGTGTTTAATACTCTAGAGGAGTTGAAACCGTTTAACAATGAATATGGTCCTCCAACCATCCCAGTCTCAGTGCCGTGGCTGCTTCCTACACTCCCAAGTTACCTTGGAGAACCAAACACAAACATACCACACTTACCAGATAAACATCCCATCCCAGGGTGTACAGTCTGGGTGTCCTCAAAGGAAGAATCTGTCCAGCCTGTAGAATCATAGTACAAGTGTATCCAGCTATATTCCCTAATATGCTAAAAAAGAATATAGCCTCAGTACAGACAATGGCAACCATCACACACGTTTCCAATAAAGATGCAGAAATAGCATAAACAAAAACAGGGATTCAAGCACCCTGGTTGAAATGAATGTCCTGATCATTCATATATCTAGAAGTCTTCAAATTTTGAGAACTGGGAAAGAAGCTTCTCCAAAACCTTTTTCCCCTTCCTTATTTTTCTCTTTTTGTTTTCTTTTCTGTGAAACCCTGTGTTTTTGTGTACATATTTAAAAGGTACTTTATTTTGTAATATGTTTTTTAACAGCTTATGTTTTCATTTTCTAGTCTTTTTTACACATTCATTTATTTTTTTCTATGCCTTTTTTGTTGGGAGTTTTACTTTCCTTCTTTTCTTTTCTTTTTTTTTTTCATTTATTTTGCATACTGCCGGTAGTTTCCATTCCCTCCTCTGCTTCCTTTCCCCATTCCCCCTCAGCTTCCTCCCATCTGACCCCCTCCCCATCCACTCCTCCCTCATCTCCATTCACAAAGGGGCAATCCTCCCATGGGAGTGATCACAGCACAGAACATCAAGTTGATGCAGGACCAAGCTGCTCCCACTGCATCAAGGCTGGATAAGGTAATTCAGCATTGGGAACTGGTTCCCAAAAGCTAGCTAAGCATGCCAGAGACAGGTCCTGATCTCACTGCTAGAAGCCTCACAAATAGACCACGCAACACAACTGTCGCACACATTCAGAGGGCCTAGGTCACCCCCATGTATGGTCCCCAACTGTTGGTCCAGAGTTCATGAGCTCCCAAGAGCTTAGGTCAGCTGTTTCTGTGGGTTCTCTCATCATGACCCTGGCTCATACAATCTCTCCTCCCTTTCTTCAGGAGGACTTCCAGAACTATGCCCAGTTCTTGGCTGTGGATCTCTGCATTTGTTTCCATCAGTTATTGGATAAAGGCTCTCTGATGACAATTAGGGTAGTCACCAATCTGATTACAATAGATTAACAATTTAAGCACCCTCTCCACTATTGCTAAGAGTCTTATCTAGATCATCTTTGTGTATTCCTAGGAGTTTTTCTGGTACCAGATTTCTCCCTAATCCTGAAAGAATCCCTCCTATCAAGATGTCTCTTTCTTTACTCTCCCCTACATTCTGCCCATAACCCACCTCCCTAGTATCCAGGCTGCCCAACCCCCCACTCCCTCAAGTTCCCATTCCCCCATCTCCTCCATCCCTGGCCCCAGTTTACCCAGGAGATCTCTTCTATTTCGCCTTGCCAGGGAAATCCATGCATCCCTCTTTGGGCCTACTTTTCACATCACATCTCTGTGTCTACATAGTATTGTGCCATGATCTATTTAGCTTAAAAACACCCATATTTGTTATTCTTCTTTGACATTTATCTTATTGTGATTTTGAAGTTTTTCAATATTGTGAAGATATTTTATTATATATATTTTTAATATCTTGCTCTTTGTCATGTATTCATATTCTTCTTTTTCCTTTCATCCATCAAGCTTTGCCTTTCTCCTTTTCCTGTCTCTTTCCTTTTTGTTATCCATTTAATGTCTCACCAGAAATAATAACTAAATTCTTATCATATCCTTGAGTAGTTGTGTTATTTTTAAGTTCAATGGTTCTATTAATGTACTGGTTGGCTATAGTTGATTATAAGTCTCTTGCTGTAATTTGTATGGATTGATGTTACTGCTATAGCTATTTGTCTACTTCTAATTATTACTGGATACTGAGACTTCACAAGGAGTCTCCTCAGTACCTGATCTCAACAAAATCCAAGAGAAAACTACCAACAGATACGTAAATACCAATGCAGAAACTCACAAAACTTGAAAAAGAGAAACAATGTGATGCCTCCAAAAGACCATAACTCCAAGCTCAGAGACTCACCATCTCTGAAAGAATAAGGTAGGAACAATAAACCAAGACAGCCAACATCACCTTCAGGCTTCCATAAGTACATGCACATCTACACAAATGAGTGGCTTTAAGACACCAATAAAGAGACACAGACTGTTTGACTAATTTAAACATTAAGTCCAGTTTTCTTTGGCCCCAAGAAAAATACTTCGTGGATAAAGTTTTTATAATGGGATTTAAAGGATAGAAGACAATGAATGGAAACCCAAAGCAAGCTGACATAGCTATTCTGACACCTGATAAACTAGACTTCAAACCAAAATTAATCAGAATGATAAATAAGGTCACTATACATTAATAAATGGAACAAGTCATAAAGAACTTACAGAAAATATAAATATGGATGTTGGATCTTCCAATTTTATAAAAGACAAATGCACTAAAAGGTCAGATAGGCCCCAATGTCATGATACTGGTTGATTTTAATGCTCCATTCCCATGTTGGGATAGATCATCTACACTAATAATAAAACTAGAAACTCTAAAAATATACAGATAGGGCAATATAGTATTGAATGCCAGTGTATCATACAGAAAATCATGGAAGTTTGTTTTTTAATATCCAGAATCAAATGACAATGAAAAAAAATTTACCAGAATCTTTGGTACATCTAAGGCACTTCTTGGAGGAAAGTTTATAGCCATGAATGTTTATATTGAAAAAATAATGAAGATATAAAATAACCTAATGGTACAGTTCACCATGCTAAATAAAAAGAACACTCCTGTGGTGGTCTGAACTAGAATGGCCTTCATTGGCTCCTTGTGGAAAAACATGGTCTCCACTTGGGGGAACTGTCTTGGAAGGATTAGGAGGTGTGGCCATGTTGGAAGAGGTATGTCACCAGAGGCAGGCTTTGAGGCTTCAAAAGCCTAGATAGTGCTCTCCACCTCCTACTTGCTTCTGCTTCAATGCTGTGCCCAACTGTGTATTATTGCTCCTCCCCAGGATGGTCATAGATTCACTCTCTGAAATTCTAAGCCTGAAATAAACTCTTCCTTCAATATATTTCTGTAGTCATGGTGTCTTCACAACAATGGAAAAGCAACTAAAACAAATAAAAAATTCAAATCTGTAGATGATAAATAATAGCAACAATCATTAGGACAGAAGTTAATAAAACAGATATTGAGCCAGGCAGTGGTGGTGCACGCTTTTAATCCCAGCACTCAGGAGGCAGAACCAGGTGGATCTCTGTGAGTTTGAAGCCAGCAAAGTCTACAAAGTGAGTTCCAGAAAAGGCAAAAAACTACACAGAGAAACCCTGTCTGGAAAAACAAAAACAAAAACAAAAACAAAAAACAAATATTGAAAGAGTAATACATATATAATTGAACAAAAAAATACTGAAAAATAAATAAGATTAATATACCTATAAGAGTAATGGGTGAAACTGGGAGTTCTTAATTTTATTAATAACAGAATTTTAAAAAGAGACTCACATGGCTTGAGGAAATTTTATTCGAGTTTGAGAGAAATACCACAGGGCAGGCAAAATGTAAAATCTTTGGATCTGTCTGGAAGAGGGAGATGGAAAGGAGAAAGAAAAAAATGTCAGGTCTTTTAAGTTATGGTTCAAGAAAGCCAGCAGGTTCAACTAACAGGTGATGTTACAAGTATGTTGGCTGGTCAGAGAGGCCAACTGAGAAAGCCTAGAGCACTAGGAAATACATACTCAGACCTCTGAGTATTTGAAATAAAAGTATAGAAAGAAGAAAAGGAAGCAGTTATACTTTCCTGGTTGGAATTCAGAGAAAAACAGGCAGACTATGGCAAGGAGCTCTCTGCCAAGAGGTTTCAAGCTTCAATACTGAAGGGAGGAACTTCTAGAAAGGGAAAGTGCATTATCTCATTCAAATAATAATTATTTACCTCTTCCATATTATAAAGATTGAAATATCCTGTCTTAACCTTGACTAGATAGAGTTAAGATTTTACTCTTGTGACCTGGAGCCTCCATACAGTCCTGAAGCTTCAGTCATTTCATATGATAATAAATGTTATCCCAAAGCTTTACTTTATTTTCTAGGCAATATACATGCAATGTATATATACATATGTATATATATGTGTGTGTATATATATATATATATATGTATGTATATATATATATACATATATATATATATATATATATAATATGTGTGTGTGTATGTGTGTGTGTGTGTGTGTGTAAGACAAATTGGTAAGTGGTCTTATTAATAAAAAAACAAAACCCACCCAGAGCCAGATATTGGGGTGAAATCTGAAAGATCAGAGAAACAGAACAAGCCACAGCCAACCTCACCTCAACAACTTCTCAGCTGACCTTCTTTCCTCAGACTGAAAGCCTCTGAGTCCTCATCCGAATCTATCTCAGCTGAACTGCTGCTAAAAAGCTTCTAGTTCCTGGTCCTCATACATTATATACCTTTCTATTTCTTGCCATCACCTCCTGGGATTAAGGGCTTGTGTCCCTCCCAAGCAAAGATATGAGATCTCAAGTGTTAGGATTAAAGGCTTGGCTCTATTCCTAGTGTGGCTTTGAACTCAGAGATCCAGGCAGATCTCTGCCTCCCAAGTGATAGAATTAAAGGCATATGTGCCACCATTTTCTGGCCTCTATGTCTAATCTAATGGCTGTTTTGTTCTCTGAGCCCCAGAAATTTTATAAACTTCCAAGTTTCCTTTGACTGTACAAAATGAAACTGAGATAATATCAACATTTAATTTCAGATGTTTCTTCCTGATCCCTCCTGGGAGACCTGAGAAACTCCAGGGAATTTCACTCTAGCAAAATTTCCAAAATTAAGGAATACATCAAGTAGGAAACTAGTTATGGTTCTTTCAGACCCGCAGCATGAGTAATATTTCCTCCGTTCCCAAAGACAGACCTTTGGCATTTCTCCTAAAATTTTCAATCAAGCCTCATATTGATCTAGTCCCAATATGCCCTTGACAAATAAAATCTTCTGCCTAAATTGGGCCTGCTTGACCCTACTGAGGGACTAGGAGTTAAGCAGACTCCCTGATGTACAGACAGACAGATAGAAAGAGCAGCCATGACTAGGTATTAAAGATGGTGAGCTTCCAAGGTGACCTTCTTCTTTCTCACCAACCTGATCAGAGAAAGAAGTCTATCATCTTAAAAAAAAAAAAAAAAAAAGGGCTTGTGTGTGTGTGTGTGGGGGGGTTCTACCAGTAAGCCCTTGCTAATGGACTAGCCCCCAAGTTCAGAACATATTTACACAACAGTTATGAAACAGTCATCCTATCTTCTTTCAAATTGATCAACCCTAAATGAGGAGAGAAAGACCCTTCAGTGACTTGAAAAAGCTAAAAGCACAGGGACAAATAGCCAATCGAATGGAAGCACGTGAATTATGAACCAACAGCTGTGGAGCCCCCAGCTGGATCAGGCCCTCTGGATAAGTGAGACAATTGAATAGCTTGAACTCTTTGGGAGGCATCCAGGCTGTGGGACCAGGACCTGTTGTTAGTGCATGAGCTGGCTGTTTGGAACCTTGGGCTTACACAGGGACACATGCTCAGCCTGGAAGGAGGGGACAGGACCTGCCTGTACTGAATCCACCAGGTGTAAATGAATCCCCAGGGGAGTCTTAGTCCTGGAGGACATGGGAATGGAGGGGAGGGGCTAGGGGGAAGTGGGTGTGGAGGCAGAAGGGGGGAGGACAGGGGAACCCATGGCTGATGTATAAAATTAAAACAAATAATAATAATAATAATAATAATAATAATAATAATAGGAAAATAAATAAATAAATATAAAAAATGAAAAAGAAAAACCAGCAACTCTCAAGGAAAGGCCATCTCATCTTGAAGGGTCTCTCACTCTGCTTTGCTGGAAGTCTTTCTCTCTTGGTTCTTGCTGTGTGTTTGTGCTTCCTCATTCCTAATGAAAGTCTTTCTTCAACTGAAGATTCTATCTAGTATTCTGGAACTTCTCCAAAGGCTCCTCATCATGCTAGAAAAATTCTGTGCCTTTTAATTTCTTAGCTGGCAGAGAAAACAAACATGAGCCCCTTCCTTATCAAACTTCTTCATGGGTTTTCTTCCACCCTGACTCTCTGATCATACCCCCACTTCCTTCACACCCTGTCTTTATAACCTATATCCACCATTGTCGTCTTGGTCTCCCTTGACTCCCTTGAGGCTAGCCTCTGTAAGCCTTGGGGCCAGACTTCTGGTGAATAGATACCTTTTTCTTTGCCATAATTGAGACCTAGATATTTTCTCTCCTGAGAAACGCTGTCAGTCCTGTCCAGCACAAGAAGACAGTTCTGATTCATATGGTTAGTGGTGCTTTTAAGTTATCTCAGCTTTGAAATAATAGAATTGTATCTGTGCTGTGGTACCCAGTGGGAGCCACAAGAGCAAAGGTTGTGACAGAAGGAGCAAAGTAGAGCATGCTCACCCTTTTAGAAGCCTCACACTCTGACTTGACTTTCACCAAGCCCCCAGGAGTCTGGGCAGCCTCGTGAGCTGTGGAAGCCAGGGTCCTACTGCAAAGTGGCCATAAGGCATGTAGCCAGTATTCCATTAAGGTATAGCTCCTTATCTTTGCTGGTAGGTACTGGAGACACAAGCTATGTTGGGTCCTAAAAAATGTTAAATTCTTATATTTTTGGTTGTGAGCCTAGCCTTTAACGGCTGAGCCATCTCTCCAGCCCAAGTGTTAAATTCTAAATAGTATGACCACCCCTTTCTAAATTCGTTAAGGTGCCTGCCTTTTAAATTATTTAGTTCAGTTTCACAAATAAACACGTAACTTTTATATATACATTACATTGGCGTTTTAGTTACTTTTCTAAGGCTGTGATAAAAACACCATGACCAAGGTATAATGAAAATATTTATTTGGTTTATGGTTTTAGGGATTTAGATTCCATGATGGCAGAGTGAAAGAATAGCTGAGAGCTTGAGTCTCAATTCACAATCACATGGCAGGGACAGAGCACTGGGAACCACATTGAGTCTTTTGAAACCTCAAATCTCAGCACTAGTGACTTCCTTCCACCACACCTGTTAATCCCAAATATATGAGCCATTCTCATTCCCAACCACTACAGTAGGAAAATTATCACCTATTGTGTAAGTTCACTAAGAAGTAATCTCTGGAGATGGGATTTTGCCCTGTCACATAAGGCTTAAGCATGTTTATCTCAAAATGTCCTTAAAAGCCCATCTTGTGTCAGTGTGGGCCCCCAACTCTGTGACAAAGCAAAGGATAACTACTAAATTGCCCAACCTTAAATGTATTATGACCTCAAGAACAGCTAATGGGTAAATAATCATGTTATTATTACTATTTATCTCATGATATAGAAATGTTTACAATAAAAATAATTAATTGAATTCTCATCCTTGGAGAGGACAGATAATTTTCTTCCTAGACGTCTCTCAACTAATAACACCAGTATAATAGTTTTAACATGGATTTCTTAGTTGCTTTTTAGGGGAAGTTGTAAATATAGATTTCAGAATGTTTTGTTATATCTGCTACATACATTTTTTCAAAACCAAAGCAAGGTTATGATAGTATGTAGAGTACAGCTCCATGTAGAGTACATAGACTGTCTTTTATTTTCTATACAGGTTACCTTTAAGTTCTCAAATCCTCTTGGTTTAACAGTATGCATGCAGGCAATGTTAATATATTACATTGTCCTTTGTGTGTAGACTAGATGAACCTTTATATTATTTAAGGTGCAATTACATAGCAGTGTCTTCTGAGCCAAACACCTGACATCTTCATAAGACTGGTTGTGACTATTTATAAAAGTCCATGACAGCTGGGCTTGTTGAATGTAGGTGTTCCTTCATAAAAGAAGGAAATATGAAGTGTCATTATACCCTCATATCACAGTAAACTTTAAAAAAATGAATGAGGTGACTGTCTGCACATAATAGGCAAGATGCAGGGATCTTATAACAGCTCCTGGGTTCACTTTATCATGGAGCTGAGCTCACCACAAGCAGCATGCAATGATGTGGTTTGCTGCTATATTGGATAATGGTACAATAAAGAAGCATGACATATGACTTCACTACCATCCTGGTTAATGTAATCACATGGCATAAACAAAAATGACAGCAAACATAAAACTTTCTGGTCTCACTGAATCCTCAGGGTGTCATCAGACTCCTTTTAGATTAGACTAAGAAGGTAACAGCAGACCTACCTCCAAGGTGTGCGGTTTTTGTTTTTTTATTTTGTTTTATTTTATTTTTGACATTCTTTGAATAATATATTTATTAGCTTCAAATGAAACTAGCCACATGCCTCCAATATTGGCCCACTAATGAAGGAAGCTAACACCTAGAGATTTGCAGAGGCTCATGGTTGCATGTTGGTCAAACATAGATCCCTGGGACTCAAAGGATAAATTTCCAGGTGCTAGGCAGGGTACGGCCAATGGCAGGATCATCCTGTCTGAGCAAGAGACTGGAGATGCAGACTCTTCTGAGCTTTAATGACTTCTATTTCTGTGTGGCATCTCGAGGCTCATTTTGCTAAGACATAGAGTGTTCTCATGCCCTCCACCCCTCTGGATGCCTTTGCCTCATACTCATCTGTTTTGTTTCTACCCTGTGATACCCTAAGTATCCTTGATTTTGCTATCACCTTTGATTGACATCAAAAGAAGATTAAGAATGTATCACCTTCTGAGTTCATTCAGATGTCTGTTTGTTGTTGTTATATATGTTCAATACTCTCCAGATTTCAGGAACATAAAGTGAATTTACATTTGGTAAATTACAAAGAGGCATTCCCAATCCAGATAGCTTCTTTCAAATAAAATAAAGAAAGTTACAGTGAATGCTTATGATGCCTGCTTCCCATCTAATTTTCTTTAAATGTAATGTAGTCTTACATGAGATCAGGGAGACCCTAAGGCAGAGGGATTTCTCTCCTATTGGTGAAATTATTAAGGCCACTCCACGTAGTTAAAAGGGAGGTTTATTTTGTGGGGTAACTTACAAATGAAGGGGTAGGTTGCAGGGTCTGGCAAAAGTATAGTACAGTCCAGCGGTGTTCTCTGGAGAACTCTGCTAGGTCTACCTCCAGAGTCCAGGGTCCCAGAACCAAGAGAGCGACTTCCTCTCAATCCTGAGTCTTCTGCTTCCTCCCCCACCGCGCCTTGTGGGCATGATCATTACCGAAGCTTCAATGGGGGTTGGTACTTCCAGGCCGATGCTGGGATGGCTACCCACTACATCTCCCCCTTTTGTCTAAATAAGAAAGTTCTAACCTAATACAAGACTATATACAAAGAGTTGGTTATCAAATATTGTCCAGGGGTAATGAGGGATAATGACTTAGATAAGTTGGAATTACAATAAGTGCAAACAATATCAAGCAAAAAATGCATAGTAAAATCCAGGGAAGTCTACGGCATGGGTAGGTGGCATGTTACAAAGATCATTCCAAAAGGTGTCCTATCTTAAAGAACCTGAGTCTAATACTTAATATATTCTATCTAAGATATTATATATGTATATATACTAAGTTGTAACTATAACTGCTAATCTCCAAACTCATCAAAGACCTGAGAAGGAATATAATAATACCTGAGAAATGGGAGAAGGACACAAGCAACTTTCAGGAGCCTTGCAAGGGTAGACAGAGACAGCTAGCAGCCTGGACAGTCACCTAATGTTTCTCAGCAAATTGGCTACAGGCCTAGAGCATCTGACAGACTATTTTCAGAAGCAGGAATTCTGAAAGACCATCTTACCCTGTCTTGACAAAGTATAGTGATCGCTTTCTTTGTGTCCCACTTGTCCAGAAAGGACAGCATTTGTACTGTCAGCAGTTGAGTCAAGGGCAGTTCTTTGCCCAGTAGGCCATTTTGTGCCAAGAAGACAAACTTCCAAATGGAAATGTCTTAGAAGCCCAACATTCTCTCGGGATCAAATTGGTGCTGCCAAGAGCAATTGTGTCTCACGTCAACAGTATTCTAAGTTATTTAAATGTCATATTCTCTAGGTCCATGAAGTGTTTGAAGATTAACTGTCTATCTGACCTATGTATTTGTAAATCTGGGTAACCTAACTAACATAATTATAGAGATGACAAGCATAGGTGACAATAACTCTATAAGTCTTATCTACCTAAACAACCTAAGGACTAAGGCTTCCTATAAATAAGGCAAACAGTCTGTAAGCAAATGTACAGTAAAAGGACAATGACTTTAAATTGTGACAATACACAAAATATCTTTAACAGAAGTAGGAATGTATAGGGCAATATGCAATATGATAATAATCCTAAATATATATCAGTATACAGAAAATCTTAAACAGAAGTAGAACATACATGCAGTATGACAGATATAAATTCACATTTGTATCAATATACAAATATTTCAAAAAAGAGTAAAAATATGTGTACACTATAACAAACATAGTTCTGTATTTGTATCAATATACAAATTATCTTAAATAGAAAATAAAAAGTTTATATTTGTATCAACATATAAGAATTCATACAGTGCAAAGGCTGCTATATTACTAAATTTGTTTTCTAATGTATATGATAGTCTACCATAATATCTTATACCTTTCCATTCCATTTCTTCTTTTCCTTTTCTTTTTTTTTGAGAGATATTTTCTTTCCTTAAGGAGAGTACTGAGTTTAACAGTTTCTTCCACCCCCAACCCTAGAACCATTATCCATAACCCTGAGAAATATGAAACCTTAGGGATAAGGAGCGTCGTTTTCTTAAAATTGCTGCAGTTTAGGGGTCGATGGCATCTCTGTTGGTTATTGTGAGAAAGCTCAGATAGTTAAATCTCAGTTAGACTAACTGTAGATTCTGCAGCAACTCTCAGAGTAATGGGTAAGAGTGTCTGAAATTCTGGCAAGAAGTGTAGTATGATGATGATTACCATGGCATCATTCTGGCTTGGGTAGAGTTAGTTGTTTTTGTTGGGGCCCCAACTTCCTTCTGGAGACTTCAGAGATTGCTATTGGAAAAAACTTATTTTTTATCAGAATGGAAGGTTTGGATTTAAAGATGTCATGACATGTAAGAAAAGATTCCAAGAAATCAAGAATAAGCATGGAGATTATTAGAATCTTGAAGATAATGGTCCCTTATTTTTGGTTTCCTTCTGTCTCACAAGAGAGGGCTCTTCTGATATGGGACTGAAGAATCTCTCAACTTTTTCTTTTATCAATATGCTTGGGTTTAGAGAAGGAGTGAGCCAATTCCATCTCCAAAGCCAGCTTGGTTTATAATTAAATTGGAACCACAACTATTCTAGATTGATATAGATGTTAGACAGTGATATCTTACCCTGTGTAGATTGGTACCAATAGATTCTTTCTTTCTGCTGTAAACATCCGGATATCCAAGGCCTTATGATTTCTGGAAGATGGGTATTTCCATTATCCTGGAAAGACAAAAACAGGACCCTACCCCAACCTTTGATTGTTAAATTTTTCTTACAACCTGAAGAGATGTCACATTGGTGGATGATCTTTTACTTCTCCTCATCAAGGGGTTTCTCCTATTTGAATCGAATTTTTATTAATTTTGTTGGTATCCACAGCTTTTCTTCTCCTGTGGAAACAAAAGCAAAACCCCTCCCCCAACATAGGACATATCCAGGTTTCCATTCTGAGGTCAACACATCTTTGAAATAAACTGGTTGGTTTAGCTCAGGAGTTTTGTCTGTCATCCAATGTCTCTCCACAGCTGTTGTTCCTTTCTCATCAGCATTGAGAAAATTCAAGGTTAATAAAGCACTATGCAAACTATTTCTAGGAGTCATTGTTACCTGTTGCTGTTTATTTAGCATATCCTTTAAAGTTTGATTGGATCTTTCTATGACTGCTTGGCCTGTGGGATTGTGTGGTATACCTGTAACATGCTTTATATTGTAATAAGCAAAGAACTGTCTCATTTTATTGGAGAAATATGCTGGGGCATTATCTGTCTTAAATTGTACAGGTATTCCCATGATAGCCATAACTTCTAATAGGCGTGTAATCACAGAATCAGCCTTTTCAGTACTCATAGGAGTTGCCCACTGAAATCCTGAATAGGTGTCAATGGTATGGTGTACATACTTTAATCTTCCAAATTCTGCAAAATGAAACACATCCATCTGCCAAATTTCATTTCTTTGTATACCTTTTGGATTGCTTCCTGCAGATAATGGAGTTTGGTTATAGAAGGAACAAGTAGGACATTTTTTTCACAATATCCTTAGCTTGTTGCCAAGTAATGGAGAAATCCTTCTTCAAACCTTTGCTATTTACATGGTGTTTCTTATGAAATTCTGAGGCTTCTAGCACATTACTATTAGTAACTGATCAATCTCATCATTACCTTGTGGTAGAGGTCCTAGAAGACCTGTATGGGATCTGATATATGTTATATATATGATGTTCCCTTTTTCTGATGATTTCCTGCAATTGTGTGAATAATGAAGTTAATTCTGTATTATCAGGAATAAATTCAGCAGTTTCAATGTGTAAAACTACTCTCTCTGCATATTGAGAGTCAGTGACTATATTGAGGGGTTCTGTGAAGTCCATCAGTATCATAAGAACTGCATACAGTTCTGCCTTTTTTACAGAGCTGTATGGACTTTGTACCACTTTACTTAAGTCTCCTGATTTGTATCCTGCTTTCCCTGATTTATTTGCATCAGTATAGAATGTGAGGACTCCAGAAATTGGCTTGTGTCTTACAATGTGAGGAAAGACCCATTCAGTCTTCTTTATGAATTCTATTCTCTTGCTTTTGGGATAATGGTTGTTAATCTCTCCCAAAAAGTTACTGTAGGCTCTCTGCCAGTATTCATTATCTTTCCATAGTCATGAAATTTCCTCATTAGTTAAAGGTACTACAATTTCTGCTGGGTCTATTTCTGTCAACTGACGAAGTCTTAATTTACCTTTTTGAATCAAATCAGAGATCTTTTCTATATAAGTCTTTAATTCCTTATTTGGTTTACGTGGTAGGAATATCCATTCCAATACAATATCTTCCCTCTGCATCAAAATACCTGTGGGGGAATGTCTGGAGGGGAATATGACAAGAATGCATTTAAGTTCTGGATCCACATGATCCACATGTGCTTCTCGAATTGTCTTTTCTACTAGAGCCAAATCCTTCTCAGCTTCGGCTGATAATTCTCTTGTACTATTTAATTCTTTGTCCCCCTTCTAGAGTATTAGCCAAATTTTGTAGTCCATCTTTGGGTATTCCCATGATACCCAATAAGTTGGAAATGCTTCCTAACAACTTTTGAAAATCATTAAGAGTCTTTAGTCGATCTCTCCTCAGTTGTACCTTTTGGGGTCTAATTTTTTGTAACTCTATCTTATATCATAAGTAATTAATAGAATCTCCTCTTTGTATTTTTTCAGGAGCAATTTGTTGTCCCCAGCGAGGCAAAACTTTTTTTACTTCTTCAAACATGCTTTCTAATGTGTCTAACTTTGGATCAGCTAATAGGATATCATCCATATAGTGATAAATTATGGATTGTGGAAACTTTACATGAATTATCTCCAATGGTTTTTGCACAAAGTATTGGCATAAGATAGGGCTGTTTAACATTCCCTGTGGGAGGACCTTCCATTGATTTCTCTTGACTGGCTGAGAATTGTTATAATTAGGAACTGTGAAGGCAAATTTTTCTCTATCATTTTCTTGTAAGGGTATGGTAAAAAAAAAACAGTCTTTTAAGTCAATAACTATTATAGGCCATTGTTTGGGTAGCAGAGAGGACAAGGGCATCCCAGTTTGTAGGGAGCCTATTGGCTGCATTACTTTATTAATATCTCTCAGATCTGTCAGCATTCTCCAATTACCATATTTTTTTTTAAATAACAAATACAGGAGAATTCCAAGGGCTGGTAGATTCTTCAATGTGTTGAGCATTTAACTGCTCTTGAACCAGCTGTTCTAAAGCTTGTAGCTTCTCTTTTGTCAAAGGCCACTGTCCAACCCAGACAGGTTTATTAGATAGCCATTTTAAAGGTAAGGCAGTTGGTACTTCTGAGAGTTCAACAGCAGTTGTGCTCTGTTTGTGTACAGCCTGAATGGTTGGTGACTCTTTTTTATAGAATGTTATGATATTATTCCTAGAAACATGCATTAGCCTGTACTCCTTTTCTGAGAGTGTAGGAATTTTAATCTGGGTATTCCACTGTTGTAACAGATCTCGGCCCCATAGATTTACTGCTACATTTGCTACATATGGCTTCAGCCTTCCTCTCTGTCTTTCTGGCCCTGTGTATTCAACTATCTCGAACTCTATTTTATCTGAGATAGGGTGCCAATTCCTAAAAGTTGGACATCTACCTCTTGAAGAGGCCAATTCGGATGCCATGATTTTGGTGTAATTACAATCACATCCACACCTGTGTCTACCAGGCCCTCTAGAACCAAGCCATTAATTCAAACTCTAAGCTTTGGTCTTTGTTTTTTTATGGAAGTATGCCAAAATATTTATTTTATTTTGTTCTTTGTAAACTGTGATTCATCTATCAGAGCTGTTTTATCATCCATTGCAGTATCGGTTTTTACATTAAGCATTGGTACCTGCCAGCCGGGGAGGAGGCTGAGGGAGGGGCCGCCTAGGCCTTTGGAATTTGTCCCACGTGAGCGCCAGATATTGGTGAAATTATTAAGGCCACTCCACGTAGTTAAAAGGGAGGTTTATTTTGTGGAGGGATAGGTTTTAGGGTCTGGCAAAGGTATAGCGCAGTCCGGTGGTGTTCTCTGGAGAACTCTGCTAGGTCTACCTCTCCAGCGTCCAGGGTCCCAGAACCAAGAGAGTGACCTCCTCTCGATCCTGAGTCTTCTGCTTCCTCCCCACCCCACCTTGTGGGCATGACCATTACCAAAGCCTCAATGGGGGTTGGAACTTCCAGGCCAATGCTGGGATGAGTATCCACTACACTCTCCTTTCTTTTTCACCTAAGTATGAGCCTTCCCTATCCCCATTAACCTAGCTGGAACTCTCTGATCCAAGTGACTGGTGCTTTCTTATTAGTTATCACTTGTCCAGACTGCTGTCTGAGATATTCTGGAGCTCTACTCACCTCTGCATGAGACACAACAAACCCTGGAAGCTGTATGCAACAAGAATAGAAAACTCTAGGCTTGCAATATTTGGAAGTTGTCATTTATGCTGAAAATGTGGATCTGAAGAAAATATAAATTTAATTACAAATATCATTTTTCTAAAATTACTATTCTTTGCAAAATGTTTTATGTGTTTGCCATTAAAGAAAAATATGAACCAAAAATAAAATAAAGAACAAACTTAAATTAACCTCCCATAATAATAATCGCCTAATTTTTGAGAAAGCTTTCAAAAACATTGGAGAAAAATGCAAAAAGTGAATTTCTTTATGTAGAAGAATGAAACTAAATTCGCATCCTTTTCCATCTTTACATTTTTAATCTTAAAATGTTTTTCATTCAATATATTTTGAACATATTTTCCCCTCTCCCAACTCTTCCCAGATCTTTTTCACTCCCCACCTACTTAAATTCATGTTTTCTCACTTCTCTATCTCTGTCTCTCTCTGTGTCTCTGTCTCTCTTTCTCTCTCACACTCACACGTACACATAAATGCACAGAAATACAAAAACAATGAACAATCAAAACAAACAAAAATCCCAATAGAAAAACATTGTGATGAGTACATTTCTCTCGTGGTACCATGCAAAGTAGCTTCCAGCATGAATGCTAGTCAGTAGAGCTGGAGTTTGTATTTGGAGACTAATACAATTTCTCTATGTTTGGTGATGTAATAAGTGGGTGCCTAAGAAATGGAGCCTTAGCTTCAGGTTATAGAGGGGATCCAATAGCCCTGGAAATAGATTGAAGAGGGGCCTCTATGGGAACCTTTTGACAATGACTCAGTAAGATATAATCAATTTCTAGTACAATTGGTTTTACTTGATATCATGTCTAATTTGAGCACTGTCTAACCCTTCTATAGTGACTCCATTTAAATTCCATAGATGCATACACATATGTGTGTATTACCATATACATATTTATTTATTTATTTATTTATTTATTTATTTATTTATATATACACACATATATATATATATTCCTGATGATAATTAATATATATGGAATTTAATACAAATTATAAACATATAGATCATATGCATATATGACCTAACCATATAAATTATATATGTATATACACAAGCTTCTACAGAAGTAGGTTTCCATTTGTTTCTTCAAAAGGACTTTTGTGTTAGTTTTTTCTTCACATATTTCCTCATTTATCTGTGCTGTCATCCTCCTCTTGATTTAATCATCACATCTAGTTTCTGCTTTATATCTTTAGGGAATGATACTTTATTTCCTCAACCTTGGAAGATCCTCCATCTCTTGTTCCTTACTAGCTATCCAACCTCTGTGATTAGTCTATTTGAAATATGTGTATATAAATCTTAAAAGCTAATATCTGTATATAAGAGAAATCATACAATATTTTTCCAATACATCTTTTACTATTCAGAATTATTTTAGCTATTCCAGTGTGTGTGTATATGTGTGTGTGTGTGTGTGTTTCTCTATGAAGGTGTAAGATGTTTTATCCAATTTCTGTGAATAATTGTGTTTGAATTTTTGTGAGGATTGCATAAAATCAATACATTGCTGTTGGTATGATAATCATTTTTACAATATTAATCCTAATTTTTCTGTGAACATGAGAGATCTTTCCATCTTCTGATGTCTTTTCCAATTTTTCTCTAAACTGTATTAAAGTTTTATAGTTATTACAAGATATATTTTAGATTATTGTGAAAAGTACTGTGTACTAGGTTCCCCTCCTGGTGTGTTTGTCACGTGTACATAGGAAGGCTATTGGTTTCTGTGGGTGGAATTTTGTATCCTGCTACTTTTTGCAGATGGTGTTTATCAGCTGTAGACATTTCCTGATGGAGTCTATAAAGTACAGAAGTATATTGTCTCCAAATTATAAACCCCTATCTTTGACTCTGCACAAAAAATAAATTAGTTCAGAATAGATCAAAGACTCTAATATAAGATATAAAATTTTGAAAACATAGATTAAAATAACTTAAAAATAGGCATAGGCATGTTTAATTTGCTTTGATTTGTTTTGTTTTGTGTCTTTCAATACCAGAATTGATCCCAAGGAATGTTGAATGGAATTTCATGAAAGTTAGTGACTTCTGTACAACAAAGGAAAGACTCAGCAGTATGGAGACAGTTTACTCTTGTTTGTTACCTTCTTCTGAATTGTGACATTTCCTCCAAGAACAACAGTTCATCTGTCCAGAAGAACAAAACAAGGAAGATTCTTGGGAGTCCTACAAACAGTATCAAAGGAAATAAATAGTTCCTGGTAGTGGAGACTAGGACCAGCTGAACTACAGAAATGTTTCTAAATAGGAACTATCTGCAACCAGAATAAAGTACTCTAGGATTGTATTATTTGGGGGTTGTCATTCATGCTGAAAAGGTGAATCTGATGAAAAATGCAAACTTTATTACAAATACCGTTTTTCTAAAATTACTATTCTTTGCAAAATATTTTATATGTATGTCATTAAGAAAAAGTACATAATAGTTTGTAAAACTCTTATTCGTATAGTTTTTTAGCTATATTGAGCCTATATTATGCAAAGGAAATCAGTCTGTGGTAAATTATCACACTCATTTTCTTTTTTACAGTTCAGTATGTAACAATTTGATGGATGAGATCCCTTTTCCTCAAACATTTTTGGAATTCACTTAAGAATTAAACCATAAATTCAAGTTCAAATTCACCTCTGCTCCATAATAAATGTCACCTTTGTTAACATAAGTTCAGCAAAATAAACTAAATTTAAATTATGTATTAGTTTATTTTAAAATGTTATATTATTTTGTTTCTAACAGAACACAGTTAATTCAAACTTTTAATTATCCTGCTGAGAGTATAGGAGCAAGCTACCACACCCAGTCTAAACTGACATTTACAAATTAATAATATTCACTCATAGAATTATCTACTCATTAAATTTGGTCACTTTTTGATGGGCAATTTAAAATATCAAACCTGGTTGTTTAGTACCAAAAAAAAATGTATAAAATAGGTAAATAGGTTGTATGGAGTTAACATGTGTTAAGTGCGCTTGACCTAGCCTAAGCCAGTGTAGATGATCAACTCCCCCCAAGTCATTAACACCAGTACTAGTAGATTGTGCTGACAAGTGATACGAGAAGTGAAGTCTAGAATTTTGAATTGTAATTTAATTATTAGTAAATATAACAGACTTATTAAGAGAAATATTAGTGCTATTCATAGTGAAGATATTATTAAATATATATAAAAGCAGTACATTATTTTTTCTAATATTTATATTTTATCATACTATCCCTAAAATATTTTTCTTTTTAATTTAAAAATTTTAAATAAATTTTGAAAATGGAATTGCTTTCCTTGTATTTGCAAAGATCCAGAAACCACTAGAGGGCAGTCATTACCTTGTAATGAAACAAGAATTCACTTCCAAGTTCACTGTAATAGAATAAGGCTCAAAATATTCACAATGATTTAGAATGTCTTGATAGTACATACCCAACCTCAGAATAATTTACTCTTATTTTTGAAAATTAAGGCATTTTGAACTCAAAAATAAAATTAGATAATCTATAAAATGCATATATAGAAATTACACACACCATTAAAAATCTATTGCTTAATTTCCTGTAGTGAAGAAATCACAAAATTAGAATCAGTGTTAGAATCATATAAATCATGTCCAATTCTACATTCTCATAAAAATATGTTGGATACTATATTGTTGTGGTTATTTAAATGTAAGTTATTTATTGATTTAACTTTTTTCTTATATAAATCCTATTGCAGGATAAAAATAGAAATTCAGACTGAAACTTTAGGAGCAAAGGCATTGCCACTCTCTGTAGCAGAGTGCTCTTTGGTCATCATAAAAATTCTAGGCACAGTAAAGACTTGAGAGAGAAAGAGAAAATGATGTTCTGCTGACAGTTTTGTGAATGGAAAGTAAATAGCTCTGAGCAAACAGTGCCCAGCCGAAGACTTAAACAGATCTTCCTAAAGATTCTAGGAGAGAAATGGCATTTGCTAGCATTTTCGTTGCAGGCTTGTGAAAGCCTTTTTGGACTGCTAATCTTCAAAATTGTAAAGTAATCACTTTTGATTTTATTGAGCCCCTAAACTTAGAAGTAATTTGTTGCAGCAGCAGATGGAAATGAAGACACCATCCTAAATCAGATCCTCAAGTGCTAGAGTGAAATGTGTACTGAACTTTTGGGGTCTGATGACTGCAAACAAACTTCTATAGGTTTTGAAGGAACAAGTTTCATTTTCCTGTGGTTTAAAATGGCCTATCTATTACAATGCACGGCATACATGCAAATCCACACACTACTGGTTTACAGAATAGTAAATAAGGAAGAAAAGCAGGGAGAAGAGGCAAACAAAACAAGCAACATTTTCAGCACTCAGCATGTACCTTTGCATAATACTTTTCAACATTTACATCACTTTTCTCACAAAACCATCGTCTTTATGTAGTATATTTTAAAATAATCTTAAATTCATATGTAGAATATGAAAGTTGACAACTTTAAAAATCTTTATACTGGATGGCCCAGAGACTTAGAACCAGCATGACTGGGGAAAAAAAGTCAATGAAATAATTCTTAATGATATTCTGCTTTGCTCACAGATCAGTGTCTGGTCTAGTTGGTATCAGAGAGGCCTCATCCAGTAACTAATGGTAGCAGACACAGAGACCCACAGCCAAACATTAGGAAGAGCTTGGGAAACTCTACAGAAGAGGGGTAGGAAAGACTATCAGAGCCAGAGGGGTCAAGGACACCACAAGAAAACTAAGCAGTGCTTATAGGATCTCACAGAGACTGAAGCAGATCCTGCACCGCTCTGTGTTATATCCTCGGAATATATGTCATGCTTGTGTTGCTTTTTATTCGGGAGGGACAGTGGGAGTAGAGTTGTTTCTGACTCATTGGCTTGTTCTTGGGACCCTTTCCCTCCTACTGGATTGCCTTGTTATGTATGCCATGTTTGGTTGATGTCTCTGGGAGGCCTGCTCTTTTCTGAAAGGAAACCAAGGAGGAGTGGATCTATTGGAGAGAGGAAGTGAACAGCACTAAAAGGAGTGGGGGGGGAGGGGAAACTGTAGTCAGGATGTAATACTTGAGAGAAGAATAAACAAACCTTTTAAATCCTAGTAATAAAAATGAATAGCAAAAATGACATTATATAATAAAGCAAAAGCTTTTTATAGAGAGTAGACATTATTATATTGAAATATAACATGGAGACGTATGTATAATCTCATAGTTCAGTGGAATGTGGTTTCAGAGGAAGCCTTGCTTCCATAAAAAATAACATAATTGCAATGCAGTAACAGAAACAGAATATTGTATCCACCTTGCTTTGAATGTTTATGTAAATACTATCAAGGTTGCTTGAAAAACTATAATACAAATCTTACTTTAACAACTTTACTAACAACGTTAGAGAGAATGGTGTATCTAGATTTTACGAAATTTTTTCAAAAATTTTATGCTTTGTAGTTTGTCAGAACATCAATCCTGAGAATCTTTACTATTCGTTGAATTCATGTGAACCTGAATTGTAATGATTGCATTTCATAGACGCACCTTATAGAATATGAACAATGTAATGTCACTAGCTTTCAAGAGGTGAATGAGCAAGGTGAAAAACATTATGAATTATTAGAAGGACACCACTTAAAGCAAAGTAAGGGAAGGGTGATTTGGGACATCTGACTTTCTCTGTCCTTCAAAAATATGAGCTAGTTCTCAGTGGTTTGGACTGCCAAATCTTTAGTTCTTCCACCTAGAGCTGATATATTATTGGACTTGCAAGACTTTACAACAAGAACAATCAATTTTATAATAAACTTGATCTATATAACATGTATCTATGCACAAGTACAACATATATATATATATATATATCACATATATGTATCTGTTTTTTACAACAACTCTGACTAGTATATCATCTATCCAAGAGCTACATAATTAAAACTAAATTTTACTAGGATCTAAATATAATTTTAGAAGTACCTCTGAAACATTCAAGAAGAAAGAATTTATTCAAGTCCATTCTGTGAGGTCCACATCATCCTGCTACTAAAAACAGAATAGGACAGCAATAAAAATAATTGGCTACTAATTTTGAGAAATGTACATGTAAAAATATTCAAAAAATGTTGTGAAATGAATCCAACAGCCCATTATAAATGTTGCTAACTAATATCAATTAGCATTTATCTCAAGGATATAAAGATGTTTTGACATATGGAAATCAATAAAAATAATAGAACATATCAACCAAATGAATATCTGGATAGGAATATGCTCAGTAATAATAATAATAATAAATTTCTACATAATAGAAACTGTTTTAATAGGCTTTCAGCTAATATTACACTCAACATGGAGAAGTTAAAAATTTTTTTTCTCTAGCATTCTAGATCAAGGGACTGTATTTATGCTCTTTTAATTTTAATGTACTAATGGGAATTCTTGACAGAGAAGTCAGAAGAGGAAAAATGAGGAAAAAATGAAAACTATTTGAAAGTTGATGAAGGTACTTATAAAGAGAATACATATTAAAATTGGGAATATCTTTTTATAGGTTAAAATATATATCCATCCCACAGAAACTGATACACAGATTCAACACAATCTCTATCAAATTGCAATCCCATTATTTAAATAGGAAAAAATATATAATCCTAGAGTTTGTATAAAAACACAAAATTTGACTAGTCAAAGTCTTCTTGAGTAAAAAGAACAAAGTAGGACTTATATTGTCTAGCTTCAAATGTAGTAAAATCTAGATATTTAAAACATAATAGTAGTAAAAATGCAGGCACTTAGATGGGTATGCCATAATACCAAAACAAGATCCTTAAATTAACCTGTTTATCTAAATGTAAAATCTTTTTATAAAGGTGCTGATAATATTAATAGGCAGAAGACAATCTTTTCTGTATGGTGCTGGAAAAACAGACATATGCAAAAGAAAGAAATTAACTCCTTATCCCTGTTCAGTCACTCAAAAAAGTCAACCCACAATAAATGAAAATTTTAAACACATCTGAATACAGAAAGCTAGAATTTTGCTAAGCTATATGGTGATAAACAGGTAAAAATCTGGACTTTTCATTCAAGTAGATTACTTTTCTATAAATGTTGCATAACCAATAGAAAAGACATTTCTTACTATGATTATGTCTTTTGATGTTTTATTATTCTACTTGGAATGCAAAAATAAAATACCACTGGTTTGATGACATAAACAACAAAAGTTGATTCTCATAATGTGCTAAATATAAAAAGTAACATGCAGGCTGACTCTAGTTATGTTTCAACCCCATTCATATAAACTGTGCTGGTGGTAGATTTTCACCTTGCCTCTTCATTTTGTGATTTTGTGTAGAGAAAGAGACCTTTTATTGCCTATTTCTCTACTTACAGGATAACAATTCCTACTGTAATAGGGCTCATCCTTATTTCCTTAATCTTTTCATTGGATCACTATATCCACACACAATAATATTGCATATTAGCGATGCAATATCTAAACTTGAAGGATACACAAGTCAGTCCATAACAGTGCTGTTGTTTGGAAAATGCTACTTGTTTTCATACAAGATCTATCAAGTAAGAAAAGAGTCAATCTTCTACAGCTCTGATCTGTTTCCAGTGTCTTACATGCAGCCTTAATCCCCAGTCATCAAGAAAATATTTGTCAAAAGCTTCCACACTTATTCAGAAAAGGAAATAAAAAATGCCAAGTCAGACTGCAAACAAATAAAACTATTTTATAGGGAAGATATATTTTGGGAATAGCAGCAGAATTTTAACAGACAATTATTCAGATTTATGGTTTGGGGGAAGAGATTTAGGACTTCATCAATTCTTGACAAAGTACTATTACTATTATGATAATAATAGAGAATTACATTTTGAGCAAATCACTATATAATGTAGAACTGATATCTGAGAAATAGATCAAACTAGGGCCTCGGGGGGGCATACATGCAGAAGTTTTTTTAAATCTTCCTCTTCTAACCTTTCACTGCCTTTACAAAGTTCATTGCAGCATTGCTCTTCAATTTTTGTTATTTGTATTTTTATGCCTAGCCTTGTCTTGCTTCCTTCCCAGATGGCGTTCTCTCAGAGTATCTATTACATCATACCTTGCCCTCCTACTAGTAACACAAAAGCAAGCTGCAAAATTTCCATTTCTTACTTATCCAGGTCAAGAATTAAGTTTTTTTTCCTTGTGCAAGATTAAGAATTGGTGGCAGTAAAATTAGCCATGAGGATGCAGTCTTTAGTGTCTGCTTCTTGACTGTGAATGCAACGTACTCGGTTGTCTCAAAGCCTTAGTTTGTGACTTCCATGTAATATTGGACTGTAACCTGGAATTGTAAAATTTCTTCTTTAAAAATAAAGCACCTATAGGGGGAAAAAAAACTAATCAAGGAGTGAAAGACCTCTACAATGAAAATGCTAATAACTCATCAAAAAAGTTTCCCTTTACTCAAAATGTACACAACAACTGATCATGTGATATTCAGCATGAATAGAAACATCTATAACATTAGTCCTACAGCTAAGGCTAAGGAAATATCAAAGACAAGGGGGCAAAAAGATTGTAAGAGCCAGTGGACAAGGATGTCTGCTGGGATATAGTACTTTTCTGAAATGACAGGTAAACTGGACTCATAAAATGTCTACACTATGGTTGCCTAAACTGTACCTGAACAAGGACAACACAAACTGACATGGCAACATGAATAAGGAGACTATCACAAGGTGGTACTTCTGGGTGAAGAGTTACAAGAAATTAACAACTATTCAGAGAAGAAACATCAGTCTTCTCCAAGAACAATACTCCTGATAGGTTTTTAAATCCTAAACAGTCAGATTTAAACATAGACATATAGGAGCAGCACTAAATGAACTAAGGGTATAAAAAAGAATAAGAGACCATGAGTTCAAGAAAGAATTGGGAGATATAGGAGAAGTGGGAGAGAAGAAAGGGGGCACAAAACAATGAAAACAGAGTGTTCAAAAACGAAATTACCAAAAAATAATAAAGGAAAATAAACAAGCAAAGAGGTATATGCCTCAGGTCAAAGTGTGACCAAGAAGTACATCAGTGTGTGTGATGCTGTTCTATCCATTGCTGTCTCTGAAAATTATTATTGAGTAGTCCCACATTGGTGTCTGCCTTATTTTCTTTCTTTTGCCATTTAAACAAGAGAAAGCAAAGATTTTTGTTTTCTACCTCATTCTCCCTGAGCCTTCTGCCCATTCTGTCAGCCTTTCATGAGTCTGCATTTGTATCTGTTTGAAGGCTGTCTTGTGAATCTGATTCTGTCTGTGTGTTCTCAGTGTGTTTGTATTTTGTGCATTACTAAGTGTGTGTCTGAGTATCCCTAACAAGGATCACTCACTTCTGTCTGCTCTTGATTATGATGTCAGTTGATTAGCTACTTGAATTTCTGTGATGTTTCAATAGAAATGGCCTCAACAGGCTCATATATTTGAACACATGGTCAGTATGGAGTGACGTCAGTTAACAGGGATTAGGAGGTATGGCCTTGTTGGAGAAGTGTGTCCCTGGGGGTGGGCTTTGGGGTTTACACTATTTATATAGTGTAAATGCCCAAGTCAGGCCCATTGTCCCTTCTTCCTTGTGCAGGTCAATTGAGATGTATAACTATCAGTTACCTCTCCAGCACCATGTTCACCTGCATGCCTGGTCAGATATTCTACAAACACTAAAAGACCACAGATACCAGACCAGAATTATATCCTCAGAAAAATTTTAATTCATGATAGATGGGGAAAATAAGACATACATGATAAATCCAAATATAAGCAGCGTCTAATTACAAACACATCCCCACAGAAGGCACTAGGTTGAAACCTCAGAAGTTGACCACAACCAAGAAAATACAGAATTCATAATCTCATACCAGCAAATAAAAAGAGATTAAAAACACACACACATACACACACACACACTGCCACCACCATAACAACTAAAAAAGTAACAGAAATCAAAAAACAGCTCCATGATATCTCTCAAAATCGATGCTCTCAATTCTCCAATAAAAAGGACACACTTTAACAGAATGAATTTGAAAACTGGAATCATCCTTCTACTTCATCTAAGAAACACACTTTAACATCAGAGATAGATATCACATCAAGGCAAAAGGATAGAAAAGATATTCCAAGCAAATGAACCTAAGATGCAAACTGGCATAGACCATTAAATATCTGATAAAATAGAATGCAGATCACAGATAATCAGAAGAGATAGGGAAGAACACTATATATTCATCAAAGGAAAAATACACCAAGAAACATTTTAATTCTTAATATCTATGTACCAAACATAGGGGCACAAAAATAAAAACAAAAACAAACAAATAAACAAACAATCAACTATTACATTTTTAAGGATATGTCCACCCTCACACACCTATAGTGAGAGAATTCAATACAATACTTTCACCAATAGACACTTTATCCAGACAAAAACTCCAGAGAAATGCTGGAGCTAAGGGATATTATATACCAAACGGACCCAACAAATGTTTAGAGAACATTTATCCCAACCACAAAAGACCATACTTTTTCTCAGCACCACATAGAACTCTCTGCAAAATTGATCCAAATATTAAGGACACAAAGCAAATATTGACATAAACAATAAAACTGAAATCTTTTCTGACAACCTCAGATTAAAGATGGATATCATCAACATCAGAAACAGCAGAAAGGTCAAAAACTCATGGAAAACTCACTCCTCATTTGAAAAAAAAAAATGAGCTAACACGGATGTTATAAAGAAAATTAAAGATTTTCTATAATTGACCAAAAAATAAGACAGCATGACAAATTTAGGGAACACAGCTAAGGTGGTTCTAAATGGCAATGTTTATTTCACTAAGTGTCTATATTAAAAAAATTGAAAATATCTTATATTAGTGACTTAACATAAGACCTGGAAGCTCTATAACCAAAAGGAGAAATCACACCCAAAAGGAGTAGATGGCAAGAGTAATCAAACTCAGGTCTGAAATCAATAAAGTAGAAATAAATAAAATAACAAGAACCATGTAAACAATGAGTTAGTTCTTTCAGAAAATCGATAAGATTGACAAACGCTTCACCAAATTAAATAAAAGACGTATAGAGAATCCCAAAATAAATAAAATTGGAAATGAAAAATAGAATATAACATTTGACACCGAGGAACTTCAGAGCACAGGGACAAATAGTCAAACTAATGGAAACACATGAATTATGAACCAAAAGCTGTGGAGCCCCCAACTGGATCAGGCCCTCTGGACAAGTGAGACAATTGAATCGCTTGAACTGTTTGGAAGGCATCCAGGCTGTGAGACCAGGACCTGTCCTTAGTGCTTGAGCTGGCTGTTTGAACCTTGGGCTTACACGGGGACACTTTGCTCAGCCTGGAAGGAGGCGACTAGACCTGCCTGTAATGAATCTACCAGGTTGAGCTGAATCCCCAGGGGAGTCTTGGCCCTGGAGGAGATGGAAATGGAGGGGAGGGGCTGGGGAAAGGTGGGGCGAGGTCAGGAGTGGGGAGGACAGGGGAACCCATGGCTGATATGTAAAATTAAAACACAAATATAAAGAAAAAAAAGAAATTCAGAAAATCATAAGGAATTACTTTAAAAAGTTTTACTGCAAAAAATTGGAAAATCAAAACAAATGGATAATTACCTTGATACATAGGACTTACCAAAGTAAATTCAAGATCAGAGAAGCAATATAAACAGACCTACCCCCTGCCCCAGTGAAATGGAAGTAATAATTAAAAGACTTCCAAACCAAAAAAACCCAGGGTCAGCTGGTCTTAGGACAAAATTTTACCATATTTTCAAAGGAAATTTAATGCCGATACTACTCAAATTATACCACAAAATATAAACATTACCCAATTCATTTTTAAAGGCCACATTTATCTTGGTATCCAAACCCTATAAAGACCCAACCAAGAAAAAAAAATGTGGAACAATTTACCTTATAAACATAGACACAAAAATACTTGCAAACCAAATCCAAGAACACAACAAAAAGATCAAGTATGTTTCCATTTTTAGATGATAGGTTAGTATACAGAAGAGCCCCTAAATATCTCATCTGGAAACTCCTACAGCTCATAAACTTTTTCAGCCAAGTAGCTGTATACAAAATTAATTCACAAAAATCAGTAACCCTCATATATTTATAAATTCCAATTGACTAATAAAAATTCAGGTAAACAACACCTTTCAAAATAGGCTCATGTAATATAAAATATCATGTGGTGGTATAATCAAGCAAATAAAAGATCTTTCTAATAAAAAAATTAAGGAATTGAAGAAAAAATTTGTAAGTATCAAAAATGGAAAAAGCTCCATTTCTCAGAAATCAGTACAATAAGTACAGTAAAATGGACACCATACCAAAAGCATTCTACAGCTTTAATGCAATCTCCATCAAAATTCAAACATAATTCTTCACAGATCTTGAGAGGACAATTTTTAGCTTCATATAGAATTCAATGAAAAAGCAGGATAACTAAAACATTCCTGAATAATAAAAGAGCTGATGGAGGTATCATCATCCCTGATTTTAAGTTGTATAATAATAATAATAATAATAATAATAATAATAATAATAAACATTATTTTGCCCAAAACAGGCACATTGATCAATGAAATAAAATTGAAGAGCCAGAAGAGCCAGAAATAAATCCATAAGCCTATGGACACCTGAGTTTTGATAAAGAAGCCAGAAATAGACACTGGGAAAAAAAAGCTAGCATCTTCAACAATGGTGCTGAACAAACTGGATGGCAGCATGTAGAAGAATACAAATAGAACCACACCCATCACACTGCATTCAATTCAAATCAAAATGAATCAAAGACCCCAACATGTAACCAGATAAACTAAGCCTGATACAAAAGAAAGGGGGGAAGTGCCCTGACCTCATCAGCACAAGAAAAGTCATTTAGAACAGAACGTGGTTATACAGGCACTAGGATCAACAATTATAAATAAGACTCAAAGAAACTGCAAAGCTTCTGCAATCAAAAGGACATGTCACTTGAACATAGCAGCAGCCTACAGAATGGGAAAATATTTTTACAAACTCCAAAACGACAGGGATTTGATAGATGGCTAATACACAAAGTATAAAGAACTCAAAAAACCCTATTTATTAAGAAGACAAATCATTCAATTCGTAAAAATGGGGTATAGATCGAAACAGGGAATTCTCAAAAGAGGAGACTCAAATGGTGGAAACAACTAGAGAAATATTTAGTGTCCTTTACTGTAAGGGAAATGCAAATCAAAATGACTTTGAGATTTCATATTAACCCTTAAGAGAGGCTAAGATCAATAAATCAAGTGACAGCTCATGCTGGCAAGGATGTGGAATAAAAGGAATACCCATCCATTACTGGTAGGAGTACAAACTTGTACAGCCACAATGGAAACCAATGTGGAATTACTCAGGAAAGATGGGAATCGATCTACCTCAAGATCCAGCTATCCAACTCTTGGGCATGTACCCAAAGGATGCTTCATTCTACTACAAAGACAGTTGCTCAGCTATGTTCATTGCTGCTGTACTCATAATAGCCAGAAATTAGAAGCAATCTAGAAGTTCCACAATAGAAGAAAGAAAATCTGGTACAATTTTACATTGGACTATTACTAAGAGAATGAAATGAAATTCACAGTGAAATGGATAGAACTAGAAAGAATTATGCTGAGCAACAAAACCTGTATCCAGAAAGACAAATATGGCATGGATTTGATTATATGTGGATATTATCTGTTAAGTCAATAATAGCAAAGCTACAATCTGTAGAACCCCAGATTCTAAGTATAGATTGAAAGTGTAGGGTGTCAGATAGATCTCCAAAAGGAAAAGAAATAGAGTATCTAGTAATGAGTGGATGATGTGGTTGATGTATTATGTACCACAATAAACTTACCTGCAGGTCAGAGAACAGAACAGCCACTATATTAAACATAGGGATTAGGCAGTGGTAGCACACACCTTTAATGCTAGCGTTCCAGAGGCAGAGATCTATCAGGATCTCTGTGAGTTCAAGGCCACACTAGGAACCCAGCCAGGTGTGGTGGCACACACCTCTAATCCTAGCACCTGAGATTTCTTATCTTTGCTTGGGAAAGACTCATACTTTTAATTCCAGAAAGTAATAGCAGGAAGCAGACAGGTATATAAGTAGTGAGACCAGGAACTAGAGGCTTTTTAAACTTTTTAAACTTTTAGGCTTTTAGCAGCAGTTCAGCTGAGATCAATTCAGATGAGGACTCAGAGGCTTCCAGTCTGAGGAAACAGGATTGGCTGAGGAGTTATTGAGGTAAGGTTGGCTGTGGCTTGTTCTACTTCTCTGATCTTTCAGAATTTACCCCAATACCTGCCCCCCAAGATTTTTGTTAATAAGGCCATTTAAGATTCGTGCTCCATGATGGGTTTGCTGAAACAGGAGAATAGATTGGGGGAGGGGGAAAGGGGACAGGCAAAAGAGAGTGTATACAGCAAAAATTAAGTGTCATTTGAGGTACAGTATAGGACTCTAATATAGTAGAAGCTTCTTAAAATGTAAACATAGGTTTAGGCAATTTAAATGAAATGGCCTAATAATGGGGTGGGGTAGAGCCTCAGTTGTCCATCTCTTGTCACCAAATGAAGCTTCCAGTACCAGGATTGGTTTACATGCAATTGAGTTGTTGGCCAAAGAGGTCCTATGGGAATCTCTAAACAATCTAGGCTGTTGCCAAGACTGTAAGTTACTCTTTACAAACTGACAGCAATGTCCTATTGCTGAAGACAACACATATACAATGTATTAAAAATGGAGACGTTAAGCAGGTACCTAAATAAAGGCATCTGCCTTACATTCTAGCTTCATTACTACAAGAAGGCACTCTGCAAGCTACCAAAAGAGAAACATAAATACCAACCCATCCACAAACAGTTTTAACTTAAGGCCCACTCCATGAGATTGAACCTATACCTGATACTGCTTTGATGACACATATCCTGAGACTAGTGAGCCCAATGACATAGTATAAAACCAAATATTACTGTTCTAAAATAAAATACATTGCAATAAAATGAATCCTAATGACATTCTGAGTTACTCAAAGATTTCTCAGCTGTCAGAGAAGCTTCCTTGTGTAGGGGATGGTAACAAATACAGAGGCAGACATTATGAAGAGATTGAGACACGCTTTCCAACATTTAGCTCTCAAAGTAATGTCTTCCTCAAATCTTTTCCTCCAGTGGTCACAGAACCCAGAGGTGGACAAGCAGAAAGAGTGTAAAAACTGAAGTGGATGGAGGATACCAAGAAAAGAAGACCTTCTAAGTCAACAGGATTGGACATATGGACTCAGTGACTGAGGCAGCAAAAACAGGGCTTGTATGGGTCTTCACAAGATGGGTACCTATAGCAAAAAGTAGTAGTCACATGCCCCCATCCCTAAACCAGAAGCTATCTCTAATTCATGACCACTTGCAAATAAAAATTGTTTCCTCCAAGGCAGTGTCATTCAGGAAACAAACTACATCCATTTAAAATTTTTAATTGATCTATTTATTTTACATCCTAATCACAGTTTCCCTTCCCTCCTCTCTTTCCACCCCCCCACTATGGCCCACCCCTCCAATTCACCCTTCTTCCAGTATTCCCTCAGAAAGGGGAAGGCTTGAGGCATCAGCAAAGCATGGCATATTAAGCTGCCCTAAGACCAAGCACCTCCCCCTGTGTTCAGAATGGACAAGACAATCCAGCATGAGAAATTGATTCTCAAGAGTCAGCCAAAGCACCAGGAGCAGCCCTGCTCCTATTGTCCAGAGTCCCATATATCAATAAAGTTACATAACTGTCACATATATACAGAGGGCCCAGGTCAGCACCATGTAACTTCACTGGTTGTTGGTTCAAACTCTGAGTTCTTATGATCCCATCTAGCCATTTCTGTGGGTTTTCCTCAGATGTCCCTGAACCCCTGTCTCCTACAATCCCTTCTCCATCTCCTACACAGGAATTGAGCTGGGCACAATGTTGGCCATGGGTCTTCGAACTTGCCTCCATCAGTCACTGGATGAAGGCTCTCCTCTGACAACCAGGGTAGTCACCAGTATGATCACAGGGGATGACCAGTTCAGGCTATACATCCACTGCTGCCAGGAGTCTTAGCTGGGGTCATCCTTGTAGACTCCTGGATGTTTACCTTGCATCAAGTTCCAACTGGACTCCATGAAGCTCCTCTTTCCAGTCATCTTATTCAGCATTATCTCCCTCTTTCCACTCTGAACCCAATCCCTCATGTTCCCATGCCCACCTGCCCCAAGTCCAACCAGGAAATTTCTTCTATATCTCCTTCCCAGGGAGATCCATGCATACTCCATTGAACACTCCTTGTTATCTAGCTTTACTTTACAGCTAATATCCACTTATGAGTGATTACATACCATGTTCATCTTTCTCAGTCTAGGTTTTCTCACTCAGGATGATTTTTTTTTCTAGTTCCATCCATTTCCCTTCACATTTCCTGATGTCATTGTTTTCAATACCTAAGTAATACTCCATTGTGTAAATGTACCACAATTTTCATTATCTATTCTTCAGTTGATGGGCATCTAGGTTGTTTTTAGGTTCTGGGTATTACAAATAAAGCTGCTATGAACATAGTTGAGCAGGTGTCCTTGTGGTATGATTGATCATTCTTTGGGTGTATGCCCAACAGAAGTATTCCTGGGTCTTAAAGTAAATTGATACCCAGTTTTCTAAGAAACCACCATATTGATTTCCAAAACAGCTGTGTAACTTTGCATTCCCACCAACAATGGAGGAGAGTTCCACATTCTTTGTAAACCTTGAAAGAACTCAACTTCATGTGGAAAAAAACTGAGAATAGTTAAAACAATCCTGTACAATAAAAGAACTGTCAGTGATATCACCACCGCTGATCTCAACATCTACTATAGAACTAGAGTAATAAAAATCACATGGTATTGGCATAAAAACAGACACACTGCTCAATGGAATCTAATCAAAGACCTAAACATAAATCCACTCTTCTTTGGTCTTTTGATTTTTGACGAAGAACCCCAAACTATACAATGTAGAAAAGAGAGCATCTTCAACAAATGGTGCTGGCATAACTGCATGGCAGCATGTAAGAGAACACAAATAGATCCATATTTATCACCCTGAAGCAAACTCAAGTCCAAGCGGATCAAAGACTTCAACATAAATTCAGTTATGCTGAACCTGATAGAAAAGAAATTGGGGAATAGCCTTGAACACATTGGCACAGGAAACAATTTCCTAAATATAACACCAGTAACACAGACACTGAGATCAACAATTAATAAATGGGACCTCATGAAACTGAATCATCTGTAAGGCAAAGGACACTGTCAATAAAACAAAACCAGGGCCTATAGAATGGGAAAAGATCTTAGCCAAGGCCACATCCAACAGAAGGCTGATCTCTAACAAATATAAAGAACTCAAGAATCTAGACATGAAAAAAAAAATAATCCAGTTACAAAATGGGTTACTCAACTAAACAGATAATTCTAAACAGAAGAATCTTAAGTAGCAGTGAAATACTTAAAGAAATGTTCATCATCCTTAGCCATCAGGGAAATGCAAATCAAAACGACTCTGAGATGCCATCTTATACCTCTCAGAGTGGCTAAGCTCAAACACAAACTACTTCTTTGGGTAGACTACATTCCTATCAGTTGCTGGACAACATAAAATGAACTAGAGGTATCCGTGAAGGTTTCTTCTCTCACAACGTCATGTCAGGAAATCTTGATTTCTTAAAAAAAAAAAAAACTATATATATATATATATATAGTTTATATATATAGTTTATATATATACATGTATATATATATGTATATATATATTTGTATATATTCTCTTTTTTTTTACCCTACAAATCCTTTGTGTGTATATTATGGTTTTCACTTCAGCATTTTACTGGCATTCCTGAGTATAGATCAGTGAGGTTCCATTTCTTGTTCTTCTCTTAGGATGTTTTCTTTCTGTTTCTTTGTTTTCTGTATGTGTTATTTTTTGTCTTATTAAATTTTCCTTTATTTCATTTTACTATTGCACTGTACAAGCTCATTTGTTTTATAATGAGACAGAAAGTGGTAGGTCTGATGGGAGGGAAGATAGGCAGGAGTTGAGATAGTAGAGGAAATGAAAACTATAATCAGGCCACATATGTAAGAAAAAAAGTCTATTTTCAAAAAAGTAAAGTAATTGAAAAAACAAAGACAACAATGTATTATGAATGATGGAGTGTGAATCACTGTTTTATAATGACTAAAGGATGAACTGAATCAGACAATGTTATTTTTGTTGCATTGTGTAAAATCCAGAGTTAGTATTCAAAGCTTCTCACAGTACCACTCAACAGACACTAATTAGCAAAAAAAGGTGTTTACAATTGATAGGTCTGATAGTCACACATCACTAATGAAGCACACAGACAGTATATAGCTTCTAATATAATGTGAGTGAAAAGTCCTTGCTGTAATATATGCATAACTACTGTTATAAATTTTGAATATAAATCTACTGATGAATGAAAATAAAACAGTTTCCAATTGTATGTCACTGTATGAGAAATATTGCAGATTTTCCAAAAGTGTCAATATGGCTCTCAATGCCATGAAACCCAAGTTCATCTCCCAAAAATCTCACTCTAAAGAAAAAAGCAAATTGCTACTGTCTCCAACTATGTATCTCAGGGGTTCTTGGTCTCCTCTGAGAACAAATTAAAGATTATAGAGGAGGCTTTAAAATACATAAATTTATTGAAGCAAACCCCAAAATGCTCTCCCCATGGGAGACCAGAAAAGAGCGACCCCAAAGACCATCTAACCTGCTTCAAATTCTCATGAATTCTATCTTTTGGGATAGAAGATGGATAATAGATCTGAAAGAAATCTTAGGATGATAGTGATACACATTATACAGTTTTCTCAGAATTAACAAGACATTTTCAGACCTATAGGAAGGAGCAGTGGAGGAACAAGACTTGGCGCTGAAGAAGCAAGATTGTGTTTTGGAGAAGATGAGCATGCTAAAAGGTAATCCTGGTGCATTTTCCTTGTAGTGCACAAAACCCTTACTGAGTATAGCAAAGTGTTCTGACAGACACAGGTAGATTCACTACCCAAGAGTCATACAATGTGTACCTTTCTGACACCATAACCAGCAGCTTAAATATATAGTTCATCTTTACCAGTCTTATTTCATTACAGTTTGTTTTTATTTAACTTAGAAAAGATTTCCTCCAGGCGGCAGTGGCACATGCCACTTGGGAGGCAGAGGCAGGTGGATCTCTGTGAATTCGAGGCCAGCTTGGTCTACAGAGTGAGATCCAGAGAGACAGGCAGGAAAACTACACAGAGAAATCCTGTCTCAAAAACAAAACAGAAGATTTCCATCCATGCTCATACACTCAACCCTATTTAAACTCCAAGGGGTATGCACACAGAAAAGTCATAAAGGAGGGGCTGTTTGGGAAGAAAACAGGTGTTAATAGGAGAGGAGAAGGGACACTGTAACAGTGGAAAGAGAAGGACTAACATCATTGTACACATGTATAAAACTCTCAAAAAATAAAACAAAATAAAATATAAAAAGAAAAAAATGTCTACCCCGTTTAAAAAAATTAAACTAATCAAATTAAAATTGACCATGAAACAAACAAAAAGCTTGGAAGAAATAGAATTACAAATACACAGATTAAACTGACATAAAAGAAAACATACCAATATAAATAAATGTACAACCAAAAAATGAACAGCATGATTTAAAAATGCATTCCATGGTCTCAACATGCTATGAAGGAAGACAGAAGTACATGATGATGTGATCAATAGGATCAAGACTACAAGGATATATTAATGAAGATAAAATGAAAAATCCTGTACATAGTTTTGTGTAAGTGGAAAATTAAATGATTGAAAAAGCCAGGTGCTATCAAAAACTTAAAACTTATTACCAGGAAATCTTTTATTGATTTAACATGTATGTAAATATGTTATGTATATTTATTACACATATATGTATGAAGTCAGTGTATATTTGTTATTCCTTGCTCTTCAGAACTTCAAATCATTCTTGACCATTGTCTGTCTTCCCTGTGGTGTGAAGGAGCTGACATTCATGAAAGGCAGACCCACATGGAGACATGTGAAGAGAAGGACAGACAGGAAGGCACATAGTGTCCTTCCCCATTCTGTGCAATTATCTGTGAAAGAGCTGTGCCCACCCACCATGATCCTTCCAAAAACTGTGCATTCCATAGCTATATATATCACAATTTCCTGTCTTCATGTGTGAAAATTTTCTAATTTTGAAGTACTTTGATGTCTTGTTCAATTTCTAAGTTGTGCCAATATTGCCTACATACCTATAAATATTTTTTGTTGTATAAATTCTAGAAACACACACATAGATATAAATACATAAATGTAGTATTTTCCTAAAAAATAGTAAGAATTGGAGGACGATGTTAAAAATGTTAAAGTACAGTGAAGATTTAAGGACTGTGGGGATCACAAAGGTTTGTGTAGTACTTTTCCTCATGGCTTAGTTTGCCTGAGCTTTAAAATGCTAGGAAAAGGAGGGGAAGGGAGGGTATTAGACTGATATCAGTATTTAAAACAGAGATGAAGCAGTGATTCACAGAAGACAAGGCTAATAATACATTGATCATTGTTGATACTATGTTTGGAAAGTATTAACCAAACAGAAATTACAATTACACAAATAACTATAAGTGCATTGGAATATCCACTTAACTCAGTAGGTATTGCCAGTCTTTTACAGAATGGATGAATAAGCAGGGCACTATGTGAAAGAGATGAGATTTGCTTGTATGCTAGACTTCTTTTCGTGCCCCTCTTTGCAAGACTTTGCTTTTTCTAAACAACTACTGGCTATTTTGTATTTATCTTCTCATTACAGACAGTCAAAGAAGGCTTTCTTTTCCTTTTCTCACCGAAGTATTAAACTATAAAGAAGAAAAGGTAATGAGTTTCGTCAATCTTCTTCCAAGAGCTTTTAAGATATCATATCAACCAATGCAAAACTCTTTGTTATCTCCTGTCCAGGTGTACCATGAACTAAAATATTGGCAGTTTAGAAGGAAAACTATTTATCAATGTGCAAAGAAGTTGTTGAACCAGTAGCTGAGTTACTGAATTTAAAGAATCATTAATGGAAACATAACCACTAAGCACGCATTCTATGTGAGAAATTGCCTTTATTGTGTCTTGCTGTCCTAAGCATGTTTTTCTTTAAATTAATAACTGTGGAGAAATTCTATTTGCTAAGAATCAAACAAATGAACTATACTTCGATCATTCCAATTGTAATACCTATGAGCACAGGCAAAAATAACATTTTTTTTCTGCTTCTAATAAACCATTTCAACTAAAACATACACAATATATTTTGAAAAATTCTTAATAGTCTAGTTAATTTCCAAATAAATCTATGAACTCACTCACAAAATCTTCACATATAAAGATATCCTACTATAAACAACCAGTAGTCAGCATTTACTGAACAAACTAAATGAAAGCCAATATGTACATGATTTGGCTGAGCTTCATGTGTTGCTCTTTGTAGCAGGATACTCCTCTCCCTTGCTGCTTCCACTGAGGAGCTTCCACATTTCAGTTCTGTAAAATTTATAAGGGCTGGTTCCAAGCTCATAGACACTTTCAGGGTGGCTGGTGAAAGGAAAAACATATTTATTCAAGTAAAATCTTAGCTTCCATGAGAAATTTATAATAATTTCCACTGGGGTATTGATGTATATTTATAATCATAGCTACAAAGGGCTAAAAATTAAAGCAATATCAATGTACTCTTTTGAAAATTCAATTTTGATAAGGCAACGGAATTGCTTCCTTTAAATACCTATGATAGGAATAGTAGCTTGTGTTTTGTAGGAATAAAATTTGATTCAGACAGAGAGATTCAACTGTACATTTTTGGAAGTTAAAGAAGAACCATCTGAGATTCCTCAGCAACTTGAGAATTACATAGTTCAATCTAAACAGCTAAGTGATATTCAGGAGAGAGTAGTAGGCACCTCTCCAGAACATAATATGCTTCTGTGATTCTTGAATTAATATCAGAACAATAGAACACCAGGGAAAAATGTATCAGTTCAAAAAAGACAATATTAAAGTGTGTGTGTGCGTGTATGTGTGTGTGTGTGCGTGTGTGTGCACATGATAGACAATAATAAAATAAAATGTTAATCACCTAATTTTGAAATTGTTAAAATAGTTGAAACATTGTATATGATATCAAGCAAAATATCCTTTACAGGTATATATGCTGACTGGACTCTGACCAAGACAAGGTAATAATGAGTGTGCAAAGATTTTTTTTTCTTCAATGTACACTTTAAGTAAAATTTAACAGTACTCATCCACAGGAGAACAAGGAAGCATGCCTTCAACTGTATAAATTTAACAGTTCATTATAAACTTCCAGAAAAAAAAAAGCTGTGAGCAATGTGGTATATCAGAGAAAGGGCCATGCAGTCTTTCTAAGATTGCTGGCTGGTTAATAGCCCTTATTTGTGTTAGAAGATTTAATGGAGGACTCAGGTGTTAGGGATTTGCTTTGGTATGGATACTATCAATAAACAAATAATAATTTGGTTTTATCAGTGATTGGCAACAATGGAGAGATGAAGCTACTCCATTAGGAAGGACAGGGAGATGTTTCTTTCTTTGTTTTGGACAATGTTTGACCTAATATTTTTGGTAAGGTGGTAGCTTAGTCTGGGAAATTATGAACGTGAAAACAGAAAGGGGACTGCTAAGGAACAACACAGGTCCAGTGGGCTGTGGGAGGGGTGCAAATGTACGTATTAGGATTGAGAATGATGTGAAATGCATGGAAATATCATAAGATACAGAAGAGAAGAAAGAAAGTGGATGGAGACGGCAATTGGCTTGGTGAGAGATTGTCTGACCTCAAAGACATCAGAATCACTTCTACTTTCCCATATTTCTACTCTAGCAGCTATGGACTATAGTATTAGGGACTATGGGGGTCCAGCCCCTCCATAGTCCCCTCCCAGGGTCTGGGAAGAATCTACAACCAGGTGATAATTAATCTTTGATGAAAAGAAATGAATCTATGTACACAAAACTCCTTAGTTCATACACTTTATTATTCTGTAGTTTTCTCTCTACACAGCTTCTATTCTGCTCTCATGTCTAGCTCCTTTCTTGCCTGATTTCTCTCTATATTTATCTACTGTCCCCTCTAGGTTCTATCTTAATTCTTTCATCTAGTTCTATCCCTTCTAGGTTCTCATCCATCTAGTTCTTTCCCCTATCAGCTCCTCTCCCATCTCCTTCTCTCTCATCTTGTTCTTCCCCATCTGGCTCTTCCTCATCTCCCATCTTGTTCCTCTAGTACTCTCTTCTAAACCTTCAATCTAGTTCTTCCCCATCTTAGTTTGTTCCTCTCAAGTTCTTACCATCTATTTCTTCCATTCTCTTTTCCCCTCTCTGCCCCATGCCATGGAAGTCCCAGTATAAGAAGGGGAGGGTCCCTATTAAATTGTGTAAAGCTATTACTTAATGTCCACCTGACCTAAGCAGTGTCCCCTTGTGTAATTTACTTTAAGTTAGGAGACTTGTATATGGACTGCTGTCACTGTTAGTCCTTGAAAGTTGGGCGCCCACCTGGGCAGCGTCTCTTTGTGGAATTTATGTTAAGTCAGGAGACTTGTACATGGGCTGTCATCACTGTTAGTTTTTATTTTATTTTATAATTTAATTTAATTTTACATATCAGCCACTGATTCCCCTGTCCTCCATCCTCCCGCCCTCCCCCCAGCCCATTACACATTCCCATCTCCTCCAGGGCAAGGACTCCACTGGGGGTTCAGCTCAACCTGGTAGATTCAGTCAAGGCAGGTCCAGTCCCCTCCTCCCTTTACCCAAGCTGAGCAAATTGTCCCTGAATAGGACCCAGGTTCCAAACAGCCAGCTCATGCAGTGAGTACATGTCCCTGTCCTGCTGCCTGGAAGCCTCCCAAACAGTTCAAGCTAATCAACTGTCTCACTTACCCAGAGTGCCTGATCCAGTTGGGGGCTCCTCAGCTATTGGTTCATAGTTCATGTGTTTTCACTAATCTGGCTATTTGTCCCTGTGCTTTTTGGAGTCATGGTCTCAACAATTCTCGCTCATATAATCCCTCCTCTTTCATGTTGATTGGATTCAAGAGGTCCCATTGATTATTTCTCTCAGTGTCTGTGCTACTGTTGTTATATTTAGGAAGTGATCTCCGGTGCCAATTTGGAGTGCCAAGATTACTTCCTACTTTCTCTTCTATCAGGTTCAGAGTAACTGGATTTATGTTGAGGTCTTTGATCCACTTCGACTTAAGTTTTGTGCGCGGTGACAGATATGGATCTATCTGCAGCCTTCTACATGTTGACATTCAGTTTTGCCAGCACCATTTGTTGAAGATGCTTTCTTTTTTCTATTGTACAGTTTTGTCTTCTTTGTCAAAAATTGTATGATCATAGGTGTGTGGATTAATGTCAGAGTCTTAAATTAGATTCCATTGGTCCACCTATTGGATTTTATGCCAGTACCAAGTTGTTTTTTTTATTACTGTAGCTCTGTAGTAGAGCTTGAGGACAGGGATCATGATGCCTCCAGAGATTGTATGTGGTGGTATTGTGTTCCCCGAAATACTGTGCATGCTAATAAACTTATCTGGGGTCAGAGAACAGAACAGCCACAGTATTAAACATAGAGGATAGGCAGTGGTAGCACACGCCTTTAATCCTAGCATTCCAGAGGCAGAGATCTACCTGGATCTCTGTGTGTTCAAGGATACAGCCAAGCATGGTGACTCACACTTTTAATCCCAGAAAGTGAACCTTTAATCCCAGGAAGTAATGGCAGAAAGGAGAAAGATATATAAAGCATGAGGACCAGGAATTAGAAACATTTGTCTGGTTAAGCTTTTAGGCTTTGAGCAGCACAGTTTAGCTGAGATCCATTTAGATGAGGACAGAGGCATCCAGTCTGAGGAAACAGGATCAACTGAGGAACTGGCAAGGTGAGGTATCTGTGGCCTGTTCTGTTTCTCTGATCATTCATCATTCACCTCAATACATAGCTCCAGGTTTGTTTTTATTAATAAGACTCTTTAAGATTCCTGCTACAGTTTTTTTTATTGTACAGGATTCTTTTGGCTATCCTGGGTTTTTTTTGTTTTCCCATATGAAGTTGAGTATTGTTCTTTACAGGTCTGTGAAGAATTGTGTTGGTATTTTGATGGGGATAGCATTAAGTCTGTAGATTGCTTTTGGTAAGATTGCAATTTTTACTATGTTAATCCTGCCTATCTATGAGCAAGGGAGGTTTTTTCATGTTCTGACATCTTCTTCAATTTCTTTTTTCAGGGACTTAAAGTTCTTGTCTTAGTTATACTTCAAGATATTTCATATCATTTGAGGCTATTGTAAAGGGTGATGATGTGTCTCTGATTTCCTTCTTAGCCTGTTTGTCAATTGTATATAGGAGGGCTACTGATTTTTTTTTTTTTTTTTTTTTTTTTTTTTTTTTTTAGTTAATCGTGTATCCTGCTATGTTGCTGAAGGTGGTTATAAGCTGTATGAGTCCTTGGTCAATTTTTGTGGTCACTCATGTATACTATCATGTCATTTACAAATAGCAAAGCTTGACTTCTTCCTTTCCAATTTGTATCCCCTTGATCTCCTTAAGATGTTTTATTGTTCTGGCTAGAACGTCAATTACTATATTGAATAAGTATGGGGAGAGTGGACAGCCTTGCCTTGTTCCAGATATTAGTGGAATTGCTTTGAGTTTCTCTCCAATTAATTCGATGTTGGCTGTTGGCTTGCTGTAAATTGCCTTTATAATGTTTAGGTATGTTACCTGTATTCCTGCTCTCTCCAAGACCTTTATCATGATGGGGTGTTGGATTTTGTCAAATGCTTTTTCAGCATCCAGTGTGATGATTATGTGGTTTTTTTTTCAGGTTGTTTATATGGTGTGTTACATTGACAGACTTTCATATGTTGAAACACCCTTGCATCCCTGAAATGAAGCCTACTTGATCACAGTGGATAATTGTTTTAATGTGTTCTTTGAGTCTGTTTGCCAGTATTTTACTGAGTACTTTTGAATCAATGTTCATGAGGGAGGTTGGTCAGTAGTTCTCTTTTTTTGTTGCATCTTTGTTTGGCTTGGGAATCAGGGTAATTGTAGCCTCATAGAAGGAGTTTGGTAATGTTCTTTCTGTTTCTATTGTGTGGAACAATTTAAAGAGTATTGGTATTAACTCTTCTTTGAAGATCTGGTAGAATTCTGTGCTGAAACCCTCTGGTCCTGGGATTTATTTGGTTGAGAGATTTTTAATGACTGTTTCTATTTCCTTAGGGGTTATTGGACTATTTAAATAGTTTATCTGGTCTTGATTTAACTTAGGTATATGGTATCTATCAAGAAAATGATGCATCTAGAAAAAAATCATCCTGAGTGAGGTAACCCAGACTCAGAAGGACAAACATGGTATGTACTCACTCATAGGAGGATACTAGATGTAAAACAAAGATGACTGGACTGCTATTCACAACTCCAGGGAGGCTACCTAGAAAAGAGAACCCAAAGAAAGACACAGGGATCACCCATTGACAGAGAAATGGATGAGATCTACATGAACAACCAGGATGAGTGTGGGAGTAGTGAAGGGCAAGTTTTGAGGGAAAGAGAGCTTAGGGGAACAGGTGACCTCAGCTGGATTAAGAACAGAAAGAGAGAATAAGGAATAACAGACCATGAGAAATGATGACCTCATGAAAACAAGAAGAAGCAAAGTGCTAGAGAGGTCCCCCAAAATCCACAATGATACTTACACTGCAGACTACTGGCAATTGTCAAGAGAAAGCTTGCACGGACCTAGTCTGGTCAAAACACCCTAAATGTCATGCCAGAACTCTCATCCAATAACTGATGGAAGTGCATGCAGAGATCCTCAGCCAGGCCCCAGGTGGAGCTCAAAGGTATCCAATTGTCAAGAAAGAGGAGGTACTGTAAGAGTGTGAATTGTTGAGACCAAGACTGCAAAAAGCACAGGGACAAATAGCCAAACGAATGGAAGCACATGAATTATGAACCAAAGGCTGTGGAGCCCCCAGTTCATTAGGCCCTTTGGATAAGTGAATAGCTTGAACTGTTTGGGAGGCATCCAGGCTGTGGGACCGGGACCTGTCCTTAGTGCATGAGCTGGCTGTTTGGAACCTTGGGCTTACACAGGGACACTTTGCTCAGCCTGGAAGGGCACTTGACCTGCCTGTACTGTATCCACCAGGTGTAAATGAATCCCCAGGGGAGTCTTGGCCCTGGAGGAGATGGGAATGGAGGGGAGGGGATAGGGGGAAGGTGGGGGGGGGGGCAGGAGTTGGGAGGACAGGGGAACCCATGGCAGATGTGTAAAATTAAAACACATATATAATAATAATTTTTTAAAAAAGAAAATGATCCATTTCCTTAGATTTTCCAGTTTTGTGGACTAGAAGTTTTTGAAGTATGACCTGATGATTTTCTGGATTTCTTCAGTGTTAGTTGTTATGCCCCCCTTTTCATTTCTGATTTTGTTAATTTGGATGCTCTCTCTCTATCTTTTGGTTAGTTTGGATAAGGGCTTGTCTATCTTCTTGATTTTCTCAAAGAACCAACTCTTTGTTTCATTAATTTTTTGTATTGTTCTCTTTGTTTCTATTTTATTGATTTCACCCCTGAATTTTATTATTTACTGGCATCTATTCTTCCTTTGTGTGTTTGCTTCTTCTTGTTCTAGAACTTTCAGGTGTGCTGTTACATCACTAGTGTGAGATTTCTCCAACTTTTTTATATGAGCATTTAGTGCTATGAATTTCCTGCTTAGCACTGCTTTCATAGTGTCCCATAAGTTTGGGTATGTGCTATATTCATTTACATTGATCTTTAGGAAGTCTTTAATTTCTTTCTTCCTTAACTGATTGGTGATTCAGTTGAGCATTATTCAATTTCCATGAGATTGTAGGCTTTCTGTAGTTTTTGTTGTTGTTGAAATCTAACTTTAAACCATGGTGGTCTGATAGAACGCAGGAGGTTATTCCAAATGTTTTCTATCTGTTGAGAGTTGTTTTGTGGCCAAGAATGTGGTTGATATTAGAGAAGGTTCCATGGGATGCTGAGAAGAAGGTATATTCTTTTTTGTTAGGATGAAATGTTCTGTAGATATCAATTAAGTCCATTTGAATCATAACATCAGTTAAGTCTTTTATTTCTCTATTAAGTTTCAATTTGGCAGATTTGTCCAGTGGTGAAAGTGGGGTGTTGAAGTCTCCTCACTATTAATGTGTGGGGTTTTATATGTGATTTAAGCTTTAGTAATGTTTCTTTTACATATGTGGGTGCCCTTATGTTTGAGGCATAAATGTTCAGAATTGAAACTTAATCTTGGTGGATTTTTCCTGTGTTGAGTATGTAATGTTCTTTTTGATCTCTTTTGATTGATTTTAGTTTGAAATCTGTTTTGCTGGATATTAGGATGGCTACACCCACTTGCTTCTTAGGACCATTTGATTGGAAAGTCTCTTCCTGGCCTTTTTTTCTTAGGTAGTATCTATCTTTGAATTTGAGGTGTGTTTCTTGTATACAGCAGAAAGATGGGTCCTGCTTTTGTATCCATTCTGTTAGCCTGTATCTTTTTATAGGTGAATTGAGTCCATTGATATTAAGGGATATTAATGACCAATGATTGTTTATTTCTGTTATTTTTAGTGGTAGTGTGTGTGTACCTCTCTTCTTTGGGCTTTACTGCTGTGGTGTTATCTATTGCCTGTGTTTTCATGGGTGTATCTGACTTCTTTAGGTTGGAACTTTTCTTCTAGTGCTTTCTGTAGGGCTGGGTTTGTGGATAAGTATTGTTTAAATCTAGCTTTGTCTTGGAATGTTTTGTTCACTCCATCTATGGCGATTGAAAGTTTTGCTGGGTATATTAGTCTAGGCTGGCATCCATGGTCTCTTAGTGTCTGTATTACATCTGTCCATGTCCCTCTGGCTTTTAAAGTCTCCATTGAGAAATTGGGTGTTATTCTGATGGGTTTGCCTTTGCCGCTCTAAATATTCTTTCTTTATTCTGTATGTTTAGTTGTTTAATTATTATGTGGCAAGGGGAATTTTTTGGAACGTCTAGTCTGTTTGGTGTTCTATAGGCTTTTGTATCTTTATAGGTATTTCCTTCCTTAAGTTGGGTAAGTTTTCTCCTATGATCTTGTTGAATATATTTTCTGTGCCTTTGAGTTGGTATTCTTCTCCTTCCTCTATCCCTATTATTTGTAGGTTTGGTCTTTTCATGGTGTCCCAGATATTTTAGACATTTTGTGGTATAATTTTTTTCACATTGGTATTTTCTTTGACTGACAAATCCATTTCCTCTCTTGTATCCTCTACACAAGAGATTCTGTCTTCCATCTCTTGTATGCTGTTGGTTATGTTTGCATCAGTATTTCCTGTTCGTTTACTCAGACTTTCTATTTCCAGGATTCCCTCTGTTTGTGTCTTCTTCATTGTTTCTATTTTCCTTTTCAGGTATTGGGCTGTTTCCCTTATCTGTTTCACTGCTTTTTCATGGTTTTCTTTCAGGGATTTATTTTTTTCTTCTGCTTTATTTGTCTTTTCTTCTAGTTTTTTATAGCTTTCTTTCCATTTTTTGTTTGACTTTTCATTTTCTTTATTGATTTCCTCCACATTTTTTGTTTATCAATTTTATATTTGATTTCTTTTTTGATGTTATTCTTTTTTCTTTCTTTCTTTTTTTTAAGATTTAGTTTATTTATTATGTAAACAATATTCTTCCTGCAAGTTTGCTATATGCCAGAAGAGGGCATCAGGTCTCATTATAGATGGTTGTGAGCCACCATGTGGCTGCTGGGAATTGAACTCAGGACCTTTGGAAGAGAAGACAGTGCTCTTAACCTCTGGGCGATCTCTCCATCCCCATGATATTATTTTTAAGGTTTCTTTCTTCTGCTTCTTCCACTTTGTGATGTTCAGTTCTTGCTGTTGAATGAGGGCTAGGTTCTGGTGATGCTGTATTGCTCTTTATTCTGTTGTATATACTTCAGCCTTGACATCTGCTCATGGATTCATTCTTGGTCTTATCAGTGCTCTTGGTCCAGTTAGAGCTGACAGATTTGGCATTTCAGGAAGCTTCTCTTGGTCCAATGAGAGGTTGCAGATTCTGCTTCTCAGAAAGCCATTCTTAGTCTAATCAGGGCTGTCAGATTCCCTGTCTCTTGAGTTTACTCTTGGTCCAATGATGACTCTTTGTCCAATGAGAGCTCTCTCTTTCCTTGGTCTGCTTAGGAGCTCTCTGGGCTAGATGGGAGCTCCCTGGGCCTGATGAGATCTCTCTGGGCTGGATGGGAGCTCTCTGGGCCAGATGGGACCAGGGGTCCTGGGCAGATGGGTGTGGGGGCAGGGCGTGTAGATTACAGGGTCTGCTGGGGGAGTCTTGGAGAAGGGGAACCTTTCTGCAGGAATCCTGCCCATGTCTGGCAACTGAGGCCAAGTTGGATGGGTCTTCCCAGGGAATTGCTGGTACTCAGGGATGAGACCTAGGGGCAGGCCTCCCTGGGTATGACCCCAGATACTTACCTCTGGTCCTGATGGGTGCTAGGCCAGATGGGGACCTGGGGGCTCGTCCCCAATTCTCAGGAAGTGGGTGTTTATCCATGTTTTAATCACTGCTTAATATGTCATTTAATTTTAGACTTGAATAATTATTTATTTTTTTTTTTTTTGTGGAGCTGAGGATCGAACCCTGGCCTTGTGCTTGCTAGGCAAGCGTTCTACCACTGAGCTAAATCCCCAAGCCCCATTTGCACGCCTTTAATCCCAGCAGAACCAGGCACATCTTTGTGAGTTTGAGTCCAGCCTGGTCTACAGAGCAAGATCCAGGACAGGCACCAGAACTACACAGAGAAACCCTGTCTTGAAAAACCAAAAAAAAAAAAAAAAAAAAAAAAAGTACAGCTTTCTCCATTTCTTCCTTCTAACAAGCCTCCTCATGTAGCCCAGGATGGACTTGAACTTATGGTATAGCTAAGGCTAGAATTAATTTTTTCATCCTCCTGCTTTCATTTTCCACATGCTGGGGTTGCACATGTATGCCACAATCATTTCATTTTCCACATGCTGGGGTTGCACATGTATGCCACAATCTCTGGTTTGTTGTTTTGTATTTTTTTGATTGTTTAATATTGAATTTTGAAATTCTTTATATACTTTAGGTAGCCTTCTCTTTTATGATATTTATTTTGTATGTTTTGGCCAATCTGTAGATTCTCTTCTCATTGCATTTAGAGTAGCTGATATTGCAGATACTTTGCATTTTCCCTATGGAGATTTTATTCTCATGGATCTCATTGTACATCCAGTAAGATTATTTAAACTTTAGTTTAGATCACTGTATCATAGAAACATATGTGTGGTATCTCAGTGACGTTTTTTCAGTTACCTTTGGATGCTATAACAAATTGCCATAATCTGCATGACTTAACAACATACAGTTATTTCTCACATTTATTGAGGCTGGAATTCAAGAAGATTTTCACCAATTGATGAAATGACTCTGAATTAAGAGTATAGTGAGGACTCCTCCTCCCTAGATGGCAGAGAAATGTTGCCTTGTTGTCATGACATGGCAAAACATAATGTAGTGTACACATTTTATGCTTATCTGTTTTTAAGAGAGCTCTACTATCCTTTCATGGTTACATCCTATTACCATCACATTCGAGGTTACAGTCACAACATTTGAACTGATAAGATACTATAGATATGTATTTCATAACATTGATTGTTACAGAATACTTCCCATTCTCAGGTTGAGTCATATGCTCTTAGAACTACAAACATCACGAGGCCATAATCCTCCTGTTTATTACTTTTTCTTTTTTGAGACAGGGTTTCTCTGTGTAGTTTTGGTGCCTGTACTTGATCTTGCACTGTAGACCAGTGTGGCCTCGAACTCACAGAGATCCAATTGGCTCTACCTCCTGAGTGCTGGGATTAAAGGTGTGCTCCACCACCGCTCGGTTTGTTCACTAATTTTATCTTCTGGACCCAGCACGATATCTGTTACAAAGAATGAGAAGGATCAGAATTGATGAAGTGAGCAACTGTAGGGATGGCCAAAGCTATCTGTCATTTTCTAGAATTCTACTTGCATTCTGAAGTCTGCACTCAATTCTTCCATTAATTGACAAATTTTAATGCTTCCCAGAGTCTCCTCATTCTACAGATATCTTCCAATCAGCAAGGTTAGAGAACCCCAGTTCTATTCTCTCATTCTCAGATTTGTTGCACTCATAGTTTCTGATCCTACTTTTCTGTATCCTTTCTGTTTGATTCCAATAGCAGGTACTTCTGCTGCTCTCTGCTTGCACAAGTACTGCTCATGTTGGCACAAGGTCTCATGTAGCCTTCGTCTTTATCCCTCTGGACCCCAGTCACACCTTGTTCCACACAGTTGAGGCATATTTCAAACTACCAATGTAAGTCCTCTGCAGTACCTTCACTTTTTGAAAGTGACAAAACATATGCTTTTATAGAAACCTGATAATCACCATCACTCTATCTTTGCCTTCATTAAACTAACAAGAATGTTATGATTATTCTTTTCAGAAATACTCATTTACTATTGTCAAAAGTGTATTTGGACTGAGGTCTTTTAAAAATGGGTTGTTACTAATTTAAATCAATCTTGTATGACTTGTTCCTTCAGGTTCAGATGGTTATCTGGCCAAGTGAAAGCCATATACTGAGAAAGAATGATATCTTTTCTTTATGAACTACTGGAAATGCTCTCTGTATTCCTCTGGGTGGCATAGCAATCCTACACTACAATATAGAACTTGTAATAACTACAGTAATTCTATTACCTCATTCAATGCCACAATCCCAGCTACTGGAGGTCAACAAAGTCTGGCCCTATAGAGATAACTCAACACAATTTCCTTAGAAATAGCATGCTTAGTGTTTTTAGACTTGAAAATTATATCTTAGTAAATCATTGCATTTGATGTTTTAATTTCTATCTTATGTTAATCATTTATAATCAAAGAATACAAACACAACTATTTGAATCAAAAAGAAGCTTCAAGTTTTGTATCTTAAAGAAACTAATAGGCAGGATTAAAAGAGACATGAAAGAAAATGAGAAAAAAAATCATGACAAAGGTAGGCTTAAGTGAATCTCACCTGTATTTAAATATGAAATCATGAAAATTTGATTTCACAGTGTTGCAAAAGTGGGTCCTGGGGAAATCAGACATGAGTCAAATTTTATAACTTTGTGGAACTGAATTACTTGTCACTGTGAACTAGTACATTAATTAGAACCCTGGTCTCAGAAAGCTAAGAAGCTTCAGCTTAGGAAGAAAAATTGTTTAGGGGACAGTTTGACACCAAGATAATCTAATAACAAACATGTACTTGGACCCTAGAAGGAATTAAGAAGTGATATGATCATGCCTTATTATCCTGACATCTCTCCACATGGCCGCTCTTTACTTCTTCCCATAGGTAGAATAATATCATCTGTCTCTCTGTATTCCTTACTCTAAATTCTTGAAAATTCAACACAATTTGTGATCACTACTCTTAGAGAAGATCTCTTTTAGTGTAAGAATCAGGGACTCTACCAGCATTGCAACAAAAACTACCATTTTAAGGGGTTCTTTTCTGAAAATCTCTCTCTCTCTCTCTCCTCTCTCCCTGTTATTTGTGTGCATATGAGTGTGGTTTTTCTGTGTGTGTTCACCATTGTTCAACCTTGGGTGTGGTTCCATAGGAACTATCTACCTTGTTTTTTTGAAACAGAGTTTATAATTGAGTTGGTAGTTCAGTGGCTAGACCAGACAAGGACCCACATGTTTATTCCTCCCCAACAATAGGAATATAAATATGTGCCACCATAACTGCCTTTTATTAAGTGAGTTTTGGGTTTTTAACTCCATTCTTCATGCTTACATGGTAAGTGCTTTATTAACTGAACTACCTCCCAAGCTGCCTTGGTGCACACTATGCCTCAGTATCTGAATATTTGTTTCCTTATCCATTCTCATTAAATAATTTCCCATTCTTGCCACTATAGTCAGAGAAATAAGTCTTATAAACAGCATTTTGTCTGTGTGTTTAAGCATGCAAATATGTTTATAGTATACACTACTTGAGTGGCATTCAAGGCTGTTGAATAAATTGGTAATGATCAGAAAAAAAAACACAAATTTCCTTGTTCTTTATTACGTTATATATTAATAGGTCACATTTTACATAATATATTTTAAAAGGTTAATTTTTTACATTACAGCATTCTCTTATTAAACAAGGAATATTTTATTATGTATATTGCATTTTGTCAGCAAGCTTCAAAGTATATACTTAGCAGATATTTCCCATTTATGTAAAACTAGATTTCTTGTGTTGTTCTCCCCTAGGAGTGTGTGCCAAGAATTAATAGTGCATATGCCATATAAAAGACTTAGACTAAGACCTATCCTTTCATTTTGAAGATCAGGGTCTACTTCAGGTCTCTGATTTACTTCTATCACCAAATTTTGCTGTATCAACTGATCAAAAATGGAAATGATTCAATTTGCTGCTTACCTAAATCTTCAAAACTGTTTTCCAAGGCCCAGCAATTCTTAATGATCAAATCATAAAAACCAGAAAATAGCAGTTTAAAATAGAAATGCTGACAAGCCCTTAACTACCCTCATAGTGAATGATGTTGCCATAATGCACTAGATAAGATGTGCTCCTTAGAGCTGATCACCAGCAGTGCGTCCATAAACTCCTGAATTAAGCCTTCACTGATCACAGCTTACACTTTTAAATTAGATTTCCTGCTGCCTGCTCTCCTTAGAGAAATCTAAGCTGTGGCTGGCATACATAGGCAAATAGAAACAGGGTAAGCTAAACTATCCATCTCAGTTCTGAAATATATTTCCATCATGCCACTACTACAGAAGAAAATGGTGTGTTCAGCTTAGCAAGTATGTCTTTGGGTACTTCTTATCAAATAGCTGCACCCATTCCTAATATATAAAGGAAGAACATGGGATGGCTGATGAACAGTGTGCTCTTCAATAGAAACTAGATGATTTAAAACATTTAGAAAGGAACTGTTTATTTTCAACTACTGTATTCAATATTGTAATGCATCCTGATTTCCACAGAATTTTATATATAAAATAATGAAGCCAATTTTCAATACTATATTTATGTTAATAGTCATTTTCTTTTTTAAGATATGTAATTATTATTAATGTTTTTAATTTAGATAGATTTACATTAACTTCTGCCGCCCCTTCCCCTCCCAACTACTTACCCTCAAACCTCTCCCAAACACACACACACACACACACACACACACACACACACACACACACACTGAATCCATTTTTATTGGAGGTATGCATATGGTTTCTAGACTAACAGTTGACAAACTTAATTAGGCAATTAATGAGGGGAGCTACATCCTAGCATATATACATATGTATATATATATATCTATATATCTATATATCTATCTATCTATATATATATATGTGTGTGTGTGTGTATTATATATGTATGTATATACACCTGTGTATATTTAATATATATTTATTTATATGTATAAATATATATTTGTGCATATACATGCATACACACATATGTATATAAGGTATATGCTGGGTCCATTTTCATTGATGGTGTAAATATGGTTTCCAGATAGACAGTATACAAACTGACATTGGACAAAGAATAAAGGGGCATACATCTGGATGAGGCTAATTCTTTCTCCCAGAGGTCATTAGGTATCTGTTGTTCTTTGTGTAGTATTTAGACATGCAATATTTTTCCTCTTCCATGTCAATAAAGTCATTAGTTTGTCATTGTTCCTATTCTTGTTTATGTGACCATTTCTGGGAGAAATAGTTTTATAGTAGCCTTCCTGGTATTCTTCATGTTCTTACATTCTTCCAACCAATCTTCCATGAGATAAAGATATAGGGGCTGTGATATAGATTTGTCTTCCTGGTCTGGGGTCCCTAAAAATCTGTTGATTCAGTATCATGTACAGTTTTGGTTTTCTGTGATAGTCCCATGTGATGAGAGAGAGAGAGAGAAAGGGAGAGAGATAGACAGGCTTTTTTGATGAGAAGTGATAGCTATACTTACCTGTGGGTACAAGGATAAGATTTAGAATGGAGTAAAGAATTATGTTAGCTCAGCAAAATGGTGGTATTAGACTGTGATCTCTCAGTGACCTAGTTAGATTCCCTGGATCAGAAAGATAACAGTCCTGTTGAGTGAGCCTTGAATCCAATTAAAAAGCTAGCTGTTGTTTGGTCCCAACTTATGAATGATAGCAATTTTCTATAAGTGTGTCAGAATCAATTCAGTCTTAGAATTGATACAATATTTTAAAAGAGAGAATCACTGGAAGAATGTGACTTCCTTTTCTCTGGGCACAATGTGTTTCTAGGCATACGATATTAAGTGAAGATTGTTAATCCACAATATTTTTCAGAGATTCAGAATATGAATATCAGAGTGTATAAACATTCAAGGAACAGTCTTTATAGACTCTTTATAAGATTTATTGAGTTTCCTACCCCATCAGGATTCAGAGAACACTGCAGAAAAGGAGGCAGATAGAATCTAAGAGCCAAAGAGTATATAGGACAGCATGAAAACAAATGCTTCTAAATCAACATGGTCTATGCAAACATGAACTCAGAGACCAAGACAGCATGCACAAGGCTTCTGCAGTTCTATATCAGATGGCGTCCTAGAGCTGAAATGGCATAACTTAGAAGTTATCTCCAATTAATAATCACTTGAAAATGAAAATTTAGTTTGCTCCAAGGGAGTCTCACTGAAGAAACAAACTACTCTTATGGGTAGGCAGCATGCCCAGCATTAGATGGCCAACAGAAAACACATTCAAGGTATCTTTGGAGTTTCTTTGTCATATAACATAGTGCCAGAGCCTTTCCTTTTAAAATAAAATTATCTTGGTATTTTTTATTTCATTCATATTTTTCCTTCTCTATTTTTGTCCTTTTTTTGCATACACATTATGTTTTTCTGGGATTCCTGAGTGTGCAAAGGAGTCTGTCTCAGTTTCTTTATGCTTCTTTCACACTCTTCCTTCTGTTTGTTTTGTTTATTCTGGTATATTAGATATCATATCACAACATATCATGTTTAGACTATAATCCCCTAGAGTCCTGTTTGTTTTCTAATGAGAGACAGGTAGAAGGTAGATTCAGATGGGAGAGGAGTAGGAAGACACTTAGAGGAGTAGAGGTGGGGAAAACAGCACTCAGGATATATTGTGTGAGGAAAAAATCCATTTTCAATGAAAAGAAAACAAAAGAAACAAATTTTACCATATTTGGTAACGTTAATTAAATTTGATTTACTTATATTTCATGTTTAGTCTTCATTCAAGAATTGTTTAAAAACTCATTATTTGAAAGCAAAGAAGATAAATTATAAATGCTTTATAAATTTTAGTAATATTGGAAATTGTGACATTACTTAAGGAAATGAATTTATTTTATTTTTCCTATGATTTTAAGACCATAAAATACATACAATATTATAAACCACTTTTTTAAATCTAAATACCCAAGCATTTTGCCTTTATACTTCTTTATCCTAATCTGTTCAATAATAACACTAGTTTTGATTACTGACAATTTGGTTTACACCACAAGTAAAAAAAAAAAAAAAAGGTTTTTAAAAGATTTACAGGGATAATCCCTGGGAAATCCTGGGAATTTACCAGGTTTCTCCCTATCCCCATGATGTCTCCCTCTATCAAGATATCTCTTTAATTGCTCTCCCACTCTCTCCCTCTTCCAACTCCACCATGTTGTTCCCTCATGTTCTCATCCCCCATCCCCTAACCTCTATTGCCTGCCTTTGCCCCCAGTTTACTCAGGAGATCTCATGTATTTCCCTTTTTCATACAAACCTCTTAGGGTTCTCTTTGTTAGGTAGTTTCTCTGGAGCTATGGGTTGTAGTCTGGTATGACCCCAGTTTAGACTACTAACAATAGTGGAGAGGGTGCCTGAGCTGCCCTACCCCTGTAATCAGATTGGTGAATGGTCTGTCATCATAGAGCCTTCATCTGGTAACTGAATGAAGCAGATGGTAGAGATCCACAGCAGCTTCAGTATCTTGTTGAAGAGATGGAAGAGGGAATATACCAGCAAGTGGCATCAAGATCATGATGAGGAAATCTATAGAGACAACTGAACCAAGCTAGTGGAAATTCATGTACTTTAGACCAATGGCTGTGGAGCCTGCATAGTACTGGACTAGGTCCTCTGCATAAGTGAGACAGTTCTGTAGCTTGTTCTGTTTAAGGGGCACCTGGCAGTGGGATCATAATCTATCCCTAGTGCATGAGCTAGTTTTTTGGAGCCTATTGTCTATGGTGGGACACTTTGCACAGCCTTGATGCAGGGGGAGGGGCTTAAACTTGCCTCAACTGAATATACCAGGCTTTGCTGACTTCCCATGGGAGGCCTTACCCTTTCAGAGAAGGAGATAGGGGTAGGTAGTGGAGGAAGCCCTGGGGGGAGGGGCAGAAGGGATGAGAAGAGGATATGGGGTTAGTATGCAAAATGAATAAACAATTTCTTAATAAAGAAAAAATAAATAAAGTATGAAACAAAAAAAGAAAGAAAGAAATTACAGACAGCAACCATGAAATTCATTCTTGTGTTTTGTAAAGTCCATGCAAGATGAGTTTCAAGATGAAATCCTAGCTGAAGTTAGAATACAGGGATTTTCCTTCCCTTTTATTTGTTTGTTTTGTAGACAGGGTCTTATTATTATGGAGCCCTGTCAGTTCTGGAACTCACTATGTGGACCAGACTGACCTCAAACTGACAGAAATCAAACTCTGTCTGCCTACCAAATTCTGTGATTAAAGGCATGTGCCACCACACCTATCTAGATAACATTTTCTTAATTCAAGGACCCTCATGCCTCATCTACCTAACAACTAGAGTCCAATTCCTATTGAATTTTTTCTCAATTATGAATCAGTTTGAAAGGTGAAATGATTAATACATCTGGAGAGAAAGTAGAACCTAGTTCAGTGACTCTCTGGATGCTCTCTTTCAGTCACTTCATTTACTACAGCAGCATATTCTTCTTTTAGCTATAATTTCTAGATGTTCAAAACAAAGTAGCATAAAGCTCTGTTTAAACGGGTTTCATCAATAGGCTAGCGGCTTAATCAAGACAACCCCTCATGTTTTAGTGTTTGGTTGTTCCATGTGATTACTACTCAACAACCACTTTCAATCTGAGTTTTCAGTTTATTTAGAAATGAGCTTTAGAAAATTGTTCCGTGTGTAATTGGCTGTTATCCAATCTTAGCCTCCCCTTATCTAAAATCACTGGATAACGATTGAGTGAGTAGTTAAACAAAGTTTCTCTTTGGGCTGCTTTCTTAATAACATTGTACACTTGAGTTATGGTAATGGTTACATGGGTGTCACTTTTTTGAATATGAAATTAAGTAAGTCAGCATTGGTATTCTTAGGAATTGATTTCATTTATACAATTGAATGAATCCTTTAGGACAGTTTTATTTGGAGCTTAGCTATGAATAAATAACAATTAGGTTTATCAATCACCAACTCCTCCAAACCTCAAATCAATTTTGTGATAAAACACATTCAGTTCTTTTTTAAAACCATTGTAGAGGTATTGTTCTTTATTTTACTTTCAACTGAAACACAGATATCTTGAAGCTTAACCATCAAGAAAATGATACATTTAACTGGAATCAATAGAGGAAAAACTTAAAATGAGAAAAAGAGGTCACCCATGTTGTTTCATAATTATCTATGGATTTTCCTTCCAATAAATTACTCTATGATTACATCAAGCAAAAATATAAATTATCCATAAAGGATTTTACAGATGATCAGTGATGACATTAATGTATAACTCAGCTGAAATGTATTATGCTAAAACCTGAGCCCAGTTCCCAAAGGTTAGAAATCTAATCAATAACTTGCTGAAAGAAAATTTATTAGAGTGGATCTGTAGTAATTTTTTGGAGAAATAAAGCAGGCAAATATTAAATAAGGCTGCTAAAATTAATGTTTGATGTCTGCTCCATGAAAGCATTAAACGGGTATTAGTGAAATTCTATACCAGTTCCTGAATGCTTGCTTTTGTTTTCCAAATGAAGCCAACACAGAGCATGACCATCACATTGCTTAGAGGATTATCTGATATATAAAATTTATGTGTATTATAAATAGGAAGATTCATCCCACAAAACAGGCATTAAACAGTTTCTGTTTTGCTCAAAGCACCATAAAGTGACTCAATAGGAAAATTTGAGGACTAAATATAAAGGTTTGACCAGGCTAAGTTTATTCTTTGATTATCAGAAAACAATTCTCATTTGAATTTACAGATCAATATCTTTAGAATTAGGTTCTTATCAATGAATAAAGTGGAAATCAATGCAAAAATCTGGGTCCTAGTTTAATTTCTATTTCTGTAATAAAACCTGATGAAAATAAACTTGGGAAGGAAAGGGTTTAATTGAATGACTTCTCCTGACCATAGTCCATTATGAAGTAAGACCAGGAACTCAAGAATGTCTGGGGATCAATCTACCTCAAGATGCAGCTATACCACTCTTGGGCATATACCCAAGGAATGCTCAATCATACAACAATGACTCATGTTCATCTATGTTCGTAGTATCATTATTCCTAATATCCAGAACCTGGAAAAAACCTAGATACCCCTCAACCAAAGAATGGATAAAGAAAATGTGGTACATATACACAATGGATTACTACTCAGCAGTAAAAAAAAACAATGACATCTTGAAATTTGCAGGCAAATAGATGGAACTAGAAAAATATCCTGAGTGAGATAACCCAGACTCAGAAGGACAAACATGGTATGTACTCACTCATAAGTGGATACTATATGTAAAGCAAAGGATAACCAGACTACAACCTACAGCTCTAGAGAAGCTAGCTAACAAGGAGGACCCAAAGAGGGATGAAGGGATCCCCCTAGGAAGGGGAAATAGATGAAATCTCCAAGAGCAAACAGGGGGTGTAGGAGGGCAATGGAGAGTAGGGGATGGAAGATGAGAACATAAGGGAATGGGATGATCAACCTGGAATAAAGATGGAATGGGAAATCAATGAAAGAGATACTATGATAGAGGGACATATCATGGGGATATGGAGAAACCAAGTGCTAGAGAAGTTCCCGGGAATCCACAACAATGACCCAGCTTAGACTACTAGCAATAATAAAGAGGGTACCTGAACTGGCTTACCCCAGTAATTAGATCAGTGAATACATAGAACCTTTCTCTAGTAAATGATAGAAGCAGATGCAGAGATCCACAGCAAAACACCAGCAGAGCTCCAGGAGTCCAGTTGAAGAGAGAGAAGAGGGATTCCATGAACAAGGGGCATCAAGATTGTAATGGGGAAATCTACAGAGAAAACCAAACCAAACTAGTGGGAACTCATGAAATTTAGATCAACAGCTGTGGAGCCTGCAGGGGACTTGGACAGGCCCTCTGCATAGCAAGACAATTGTGTAGCATGATCTGCTTAAGGAGCCCCCTGGCAATGGGATCAGAATCCATCCCTGGTGCATGAACAAGCCTTTCGGAGCCAACTTCAATGATGGGACACCTAGCACAGCTTTGAGGCAGGGGTAGAGGCTTGGACCTGCTTCTTAAATGTACCTCCCTGTGGGAGGTCTTACATTTTTGTAGGAGGGAATGGGGATGGGAGTTGGGAGAGAGAGGCTGGAGGGGCAGGAAGAGGGAAGGGGGTATCTTTGGTATGTAAAATGAATAAAAATATTTTTCTTAATTAAAAAAAATAAAGTCGGGAGCTAGAGCAGAGGTCATGGATGAATGCTGCTTTCTGGCATCCTCTCCAAGGCTTGCTCAATCTGCTTTCTTGTATACCCAGGACTACTTACCAAGGATTGCCACCATGTACCTTGGGCTGGGCCCTTCTACATCAGTGATTAAGAAGATTCCCTCAGTTGAGGTTCCCTCTCTCCTGAGAACCCTAGCTTATGTCAAATTGACAAAAAAATAAATAAATAAAACTAACCAGCACACCAAGTGAATGTGATTACCATCTGTTCTCTCACATTTTAAGCATCTGAGGGTAGGTATAGAATTAGGAAAGTTTTGCGTTGTCTCTATTCTGACATGCCTTAAAATAGTTGGTGTTCAGACCCATGGTATATAACATAAATAAAATACACCATATCATAAATTATTTTTCCAGTTTTGTATTTACTCAAAAGATTTAAAAAAATTCTTGGTAATGCTTCTGTATTTATCCTTACAGTAAGCATAGTTATTAATGTTCTCTAAGAGAGAACTCCATTTATAAAAGAAAAGTCGAGTTACAGTTGTCAAATATTTAGTGTTTTCCAGTAGACTCTAATTCACAGAAATTTATGATTTTATATTCTGATAACAAGCTGGTTCTATTGCCCAGAATATGACACTTTTATGAGCTCCATTTCCTTGACTTTAGAGAAAGGGATGTTTTTGCTTTTATAACATTCTGCTTAATATAGCCACGGGAAGTGTCGGATCTCTGGTCTCACTTTTGTGTCTCACAGGTTTATGCTACACTTGCCTCATTGATGAGAAAAATAAAACAAATGAAATGCAGGCCCCGTCACAGCTGGTGCTCACATACTCATTTTCAGTTAAGAACTGATAATTAGGTTGCATCCAGTCAAGCACATAACTAAAGGTTGATGCTTCTGCCACAGACAAAACCATGTGGAAGCAATTTTGTTTCTAATTGTGGTTCCTGATAGAATAAGGCTGTACCTAGTCTATGTGTGGAATGTATTCTTCTGGGAAATAAGGGAACTAAGATATTAAAGTCACATATTCTTAAAATTAACTTAGGGATAACTCCCATTTGAAAAAAACAAGGTTTATACATGTGAAAATATTATTTTAAGAAAGATAAAAATCTAATCTTCCAGGATCCTGGATAAGAAAGGAGAAGAGTATATAATAATAGGTATGTACTTGTGGATAGTGTAGAGGTATGCATTACAGTGGTGGAGAAAAGAAAGAATTATAGACTGTACAGGTATAGAAATCTGTAGTCAAAGACACCTGTAAATATAAGTAAAATCATGTTCCCCTTCCTATATAGAGTCATCCATTTTCAAAAAAAAAAAAAATCTTCATGCCACTTGTAGATTACTTCGCTTTAAGATGCTGATCAGTGAAGTCCCACAGAGCACCAACTTAAATAATACACTATTTCCATTTAATTTGATCACTCTTTAGAACTAGAGGGCAAGGCCCTGATGATAAACACAATAGAAGCCCGAATCTTAGGACAGGGAGACACCAAGACACTAAGCAGTTACTTCCTTGGAAGCTTCATCCCTATTGGCTAGTTTTCATAATGCTTGAAGGTCCTATGAAGGAGAAAATGATCAGCAGCATTACCCAGCTGAGAGCTATTTGAGTTACCACATAATTAACCTATCCAGATATGCCCATCATTGCAATAAAGGAAAGAATGATTTGGGGGTAACCAACTGATTTCTGATTGGATAAAAGGACTGCTCCACAAAATGGACATAGTACTAGACTGGTCAAAATGCATAGAATAAGAGACTAGGGACTTCTCAGCCCTAAGTGGGATATCTGTACAACATTCCTTCATTACAAGGCTCAAAAATCAAGTAAGAAAAGCTATACAAGCCAAAGGTGACTGCTGAAAAACAGATGTTACTGAACATTGCAGGGTCATTGCACAAATGGCCTCTCAAAAACCATGAGTGTACACAGATATCAACTATTACTTAATTAAAACAATGTATATTCTGTAGCCTCACACACAAGTCTACAACCTGAGACCCATGATATGGATTTAGTAAACGCTTGAAAAGTTGTATATTAAAATGTGGGTACACATATTTCTCAAGGGTTTGAAATAAATCACCTGGTTGTAGAGCCCAGGATAAAAGGATCCTTCATCTAATAATGCTAAAAGGCCTTCCAAATTAGATAAAAATTTAAATATATAAATGCACATAGTGATTATAAATGATAATATTAAGGTACTTCATCTTGTCTGTGTTTTGAACTGAAAATATTACAAACAGAAATCATTTGTAACCAAATACTGAGCAACACAGTAGCCACCACATCCCCCTTTGCAATTTCTATAACAACCTTGTGTAGCATGAATCTTAACAGGTCTTATTAATAAAATCAAACCTGGAGACAGGCATTGAGGTGAACGCTGGAAGATCAGAGAAGCAGAACAAGCCACAGCTTTCTCACTTTGAAAGTTCCTCAGCTGATCCTATTTCCTCAGACTGGAAGCCTCTGAGTTCTCATCTGAATGGGTCTCAGCTGAACTGTGCTGCTCAAAGCCTAAACGTTTAACCAGGCTAGTTCCTGGTTTTCACACCTTATATACCTTTCTGCTTTCTGCCATCACTTCCTGGGATTAAAGGTGTGAGTCACCATGCACCACTGTTTCCAGTGTGGCCTTCAACTCACAGAGATCCAGATAGATCTCTGCCTCTGGAATGCTAGGATTAAAGGCTAGTGCTACTACTGCCTAACTTCTACTTTTAATATTGTGGCTGTCCTGTTCTCTGACCCCAGATAAGTTTATTAGAGTGCACAATATTTTGTGGAACACAATACCACCACAACCTTGACTTCAAGTTTCAAACTAATCTTGATATTGTCATTGAATTACCACTGTTTCCATGGTGTGCCTAATTCTCTTCCACACTAATAATGCACTATGTTTACTATTAAAATTTTCAAAAGGTTTCTAGCATGACAGTTAGGGTTTTGGGCCATCCAATCACCAGAGTAGGTCAGTTTGGGCTTTCTCTTGACCATTGCCAGTAGTCTACAGTGGAGGTATCTTTGTGGATTTCTGGGGACCTCTCTAGCACTTTGCCTCTTCCTATTCTCATGTGGTCTTCATTTATCATGGTCTGTTATTCCTTGTTCTCTCTCTCTCTCTCTCTCTCTCTGTGTTCATGATCCAGCTGGGATCTCCCATTCCCCTAAGCTCTCTTTCCCTTGAACCTTGCCCTTCATTACCCACCCACCCCCCACATCCAGGTTGTTCATGTATATCTCATCCATTTCTCTGTCATTGGGTGATCCCTGTGTCTTTCTTAAGGTCCTCTTTTCTTGGTAGCCTCCCTGGAGTTGTGAGTAGCAGTCTAGTCATCTTTGTTTTACATCTAGTATCCTCCTATGAGTGAGTACATACCATGTTTGTCCTTCTGAGTCTGGGTTACCTCACTCAGGATGATTTTTTCTAGATCCATCTGTTTGCCTGCAAACCTCATGATGTCATTGTTTTTCTCTGCTAAGAAGTACTCCATTGTGTATATGTACCACATTTTCTTTATCCATTCTTCAGTTGAAGGGCGTCTAGGTTGAAAGCAGATGCAAAGATCCATGGCCAGGCCCCAGGTGGAGCTCCAGGAGTCCAATTGTCAAGAGAGAGAGGAGGGATTGTATGAGCAAGAATTGTTGAGACCAAGATTGGAGAAAGCACAGGGACAAATAGCCTAACTAATGGAAATGCATGAACTATGAACCAATAGCTGAGGAACCCCCAACTGGATCAGGCCCTCTGGATAAGTAAGACAGTTGATTAGCTTGAACTCTTTGGGAGGCACCCTGGCAGTGGGACCCGGACCTGTCCTTAGTGTGTGAGCTGGCCTTTTGGAACCTGGGGCTTATGCAGAGACACTTCGCTCAGCCTAGGAGGAGGAGACTGGTCCTGCCTGTACTGAATCTACCAGGTTGAGCTGAATTCCCAGGGGAGTCTTGGCCCTGGGGAAAATGGGGCAGGGTAATTCATGCTGATATGTAAAATTAAATTAAATTATAAAATAAAATTTAAAAAACTTTTGCAAAAGGCTTTCCTCCAAAACTGAAATTAGGAGACTGATTGTCAGCTTTCTAGAAGAAAGGGTAGTTCAGTAAGAAACAAGACCATGTTCAATGTTAACTTAGTTGTTAAAAAAATTAATAAAAATTAATAAAAAATTAATAAACTGGGGAAATAGCTTAGTGGGCACTGTGTTCATAGCATAAGCATGAGGGCTTAACTTTGGAGCTCCAGAATTCATGTAAGAGTCAGACTTCTCAAGGAAATTCTGAAACCCATGTGATAGGAGGCTGGAGACAAGTGGATCATCAAGTCTTTCTGGCCATCCAGGTTAGGTAACGTGGTGAGCATCAAGTTCAGTGAAATAACATGTCTCAGAAAATAAGGTGAGGTGATTTGTAAAGATACCTCTGGTCTCTACACATGCCTGCAGAGAAGCACACCCCAGATACATATGCACACAAACATACACAAAAAGCAATTTAGAAAAAAGAAAATTTTATCTAAAGTGTAAAGTAATAATATAAAAATGCACTATGCATTCCATCCTTAAATAATTCTACAGGAAGAGTGGTAAAAGATTTGGCTGTTTCTTCTTTTCTCCTTTTCCAAGTTGACAGCAGCATTCATGGCTTATTACCAATAAGACCTTCATAAACATGGCTTATCTGCATATGAACACATACACAAAGACACTAACTAGAGTTTGCATTTTATTTAACCCAATGCCAGTCTTATAAACGCTGAAACCCACAACAGTGACTTTCTGAATTAAGTAGCTACTTGTTAGTTATGCAATATCAAAGTGCAGTTGATACTCAGTTTTATTACTGAAAAATCAATGCACAGTAGATGAAACTCCAATTCTTTCCCATTTACTTCCCAAGCAGTTTTAAACATTCACAATATGCTGTACAAAAGACAGCATCAGTGCTTATCATGAAGTCATTAGAAGACTGTCTTACAGTGCTCAGTCTGATGACAGTAAAGGTCTGTTGAACTTTAGAGGTAAGTGTGATCAGTCTGTATAGTAGCAAACCTGAAAGTTTCTACACAGCAAAACCAAATAAAACATTTCTATGAAAGGATAGCCTAACAGTGGGAGATTTCAGCATCTTACACGTCTTACAAGGGATTAATGCCCAATATGTGGAGATAAACTTACAAAGTACAATAATAATATTAAATAATTCAAAACAGTTATCAAGCAAGAATTTCAGTTACAATATTTCGTCTATGTGTGTTTGATAACTATGTTAAAATTAAAATCTTCCTTTTTGATTAGACAGAAAAGGGAAAATGATGTGAGATATCTTTCTGTATGCTGTGAATGTGTGTTGCCCTCATTGGTTCATAACTAAAGCTGTCTTGGACAACAGCCAGGCAGAATAAGTTTAGGCAGTACAATCAAACTGGAGATGAAGAAGGGCGGTGTTAGAAGAGATGCCAGCAGCTGCTGAAGGAGCAAGATGCTAGAGCATCAGTAAGCCATGGGCCATGTGGCAATGCAAAGATTAATAAAAATGAGTTAACTTAAATGTAAGAGCTAGTTAGTAATAAGACTGAGCTATCAACCAAACATTTATAATTAATATAAGCCCCTGAATGATTATTTGGAAATAATGGCTACAGGACAGGGCAGGACAGAGAAAAGCCTCCATTTACACCTTGATTTAATAGTATATATGTGGTGCTATAGTAGCATATTATGCTCTATTTGGTTGATGTCTCTGGGAGGTCTGTTATTTTCTAAGGAGAGGTGGATTTGTGGAAGAGGGGAGACTTGCAGGGGAGGTAAATTACAAGTGCTATATGATAGATAAGAGAATAGAAAAAAGAGCATGCTATTTAAATAACAGAAGTCTAGAAAACAGTGAGGTTCTCAATATGTGGTCTCTCTAGTATACATACATAATTCATAGTTCATCTATAATATAATTTAATGCTCATTCATTTAAAAGTTATACATCAAAAATTAAAATCATAAAGTTGAATAATTTAAAAGCCAAAAGAGAGGTACTTGTAATACACATCTTACCTGAAACACAAAATTACTACAGTAATGACAACATAACATTTCTCCTCTGGAAGTGGGAGCTCTGGTTCCCCTCTGCATGTACAGCAGTTCTCCCTGTAAGTGCATTCTCCAGTCAGTCTCAGAGGGCAACTAGCTAAGTCTGTAGTTCTCAGATACTTATCAACTAATGAGAATAAATGAGGATAAAAAGGAGTAATGCTTAATAACTTGCTTCATACACCATTAGAAAGTTATTTTCAGACATTAAGAAGAACAGATTAATAATAATTATTAAAAATTAATAAGCAAGACAAAATTCAACGGGGACTTGGGAGTACTCATTTTAGAAAGTCCTAAAATATAGAGTTATCTTTCATCATCTGACCAAGTAGTTCAAATTACAGGCCAGTAGTAACAATGCAGCCAGTATCATTCTTTGGAGGAAGAGAAGGAAATGCCAAATGCATAGAAACCTGAAGCCAGTGCCCAGGGATAGCATGTACAGACATGACTGAAAAAAAACAAGTTCCTGTTTTGTTCATCTATTGTTAGTTGGATTTTGTTACAACCAAAAGCATAATTAACAGCCACAACTGCTTAGAAATGTAATACTCCTGAAATTTAGAACCTAATACATTTAGTTATAGTTTGATAACAGTTGTAGAAATGATCATTACCAAAATAAATTTTAAAAACCCATATTTTCCACAACAACGAATACAAAGTAAAAATACATCTTATATTTAAAAAAAAAAACTCTTTATTTCTGTAATAATGACCAATTAGTAAAGGTATTTTTTCTTTACACAAGACTCTAATTGTTTTTATTCCAACAGATACAAAGATATCCTTGGTTATCCTTCATTAACGATTCAAACATACAAAATTGTACTAATTCAGTCGAAGAAATCGGTTAAAACAAGATTTTAAGTTTGGTAAATGTTATTTTTCAGACTTATAACCATATTGTTGTTTGTGAGTGGGGGTGGGGATAGAGTTGAGGCATTAAGTGTAACAATTTTTTAATCTTTTTTATTATTATATTTGTGTTTTAATTTTACATATCAGCCATGGTGTAACAATTTAACAAACTATACATTTTGAATTAGTCCTTGTGAATTAATTTCTAAGAGAGTTAGATGGTTCCATGAGCAAAGAGGTGGAACAATTTCTGTTGTGTGATATTTTGTTTGTGTTCAGACAAATAAAGCTTGCCTGGAGATCAGAGGGTGGAGCTAGCCACTAGTTAAGCATATAAGCTGAGCAGTGGCATCTCAGGCCTTTAACCCCAGCACTTAGGATGAGGTTACAAGAAGTGATGATAAAGGGTGGAAGACAAGATCTCAGCCCTTTTGGTCAGAGCATCCAGAAAGGCAAGAAGTCGCTGGTGGCTGCTGCTCTGCTTCTCTGATCTTTCAGGTTATTACCCCAGTATATGACTCCTGGTTTTTATTGATAAGATTCATTAGATTTCAGCTTTGGGTTTCCTGTCTTAGGCATCTCCTGCTTTAGTCATATATATACTCACATATGATGACTCAGGCGTGGGAAACACAAGCTCTTTCACCTAAACTTTCCTACCCACAGAACATTAGCATCCCACGTTCAGTTTGGTGCTGTATCAACCTGGCTACTTTGTCTTGTTTTTCTCATAGGACAGACCAAATTTGTCTTCCATTCTTGCAATTTTGGACTTGACTCTGGGTAGAATAGTCTTTAGCTCTTTTTCCTGGCCTTTCACTTTTGATTGTCTTCTAGTTAAACTCATTTAATAGATTTTTTTTTTTTAAGTTTTTTCAAAGAGGGTATAATGGTCACAATTAAAAGTAAAATATGTGCAAACACTTATGAATTTGCCAGTTATTTTGAGAATACAATAGTTTTATATGAGATAGCCTAAGATGATTTTAGTATAGTAAGTATTATATTGTTTTCCTTAATCTGTAAGTGACCATTTAGTACTGAATGACTATAAGCTGATTCATTCCTCTCTTTTTTAAGTTAGTTTCACACATACACAGCAACTTAAAGTGTGTTTCATTTTTAGGAAAATATCTCACATTTTAAATTTACAGGTCTACCTCTCATGTAGCCAATTAAGGCTTAAAGTACTTATACATTTATGATTACTAAAATGGTATGCTTTTCCCTGGTAAGTACCAAAGACAGAAGAGGAGAAGGGAAAATCAAACAGAGCTGTGCCTTCTAAAATCAGCTCTGTTTGTTAGTGACATGAACCACGGACTGTGTAGGATATAAGGCCACAAGGACAAAAGTTCATCTTTTTATAATGGTGAGCTTATGGGATGTTTCAACAGAAAAGGAATAGCAGAGCAGAGAACCCTGAGTCTGGGAGCAGCCTTGCAATGAGGGATTGAGGCATTATAGATATATAGAGCAATCACATCCACAGGCAATTCTCTTACCTGGTGCTACAGGCAGAAGATGGCTTGATAATATTACAGGAAGTCATAAAATTTACCAAGGCAACTAAATTGTGTGCTAAATGCCTGGACATTGCCTAAAACAGTGATATGAGAAGGAAATGCATTTCAATTCCCCTTGCAGCAGTTTTTGAAATATACTTTTTTACTACAGTTCCCTTGGTTTTTCAACCTCACAGTTTTAAGTAAACTGTTCTTCCGATCCTAAGGCTAGAATCTGATATTTCTGTCTTCTGTGCTCTATATCTTCCTTTGGTACATGAATTTATTTCCAAAAACGTTGCTCTTTTCCCAATTTATATATTAAAACACATATTGTGCAATTAGTCACATTAAATTTAAATTTAGTGATTTAATAATGTGACTGCCTTGTTTATTTGTCTGGAAAGTATGGTTATGCTATTATATAAGTGTACCTTGTTATAGATAGTTTTTGTGTTTATTGAAGAAGAAATAGGCCCCTGATAAGTTGAGTTTTGGAGTACCAACTCCAAAGCACAGCCTTGAAAAGTGCTCCCAGTAGAAGATAGTTGATGACATGACAAAAACAAAGATTTTCTAAGTGACAGTCAGCAGGGTTAGCATGCAACCTACTATTTTGTGTATATCCTTCTAGCACTAGAACTGTATTTCTGAACGAATTCATAGTTTCCTCAACCAATTAAGAAGAGTTAAAATTACATTTATTCAGTTGATTTCTAAGCCATGCTGTGAATCCCCAATACTTTATTGTAGCTAGTATTTTTAGCATTTAATGAAGCACTTCAGAAACAAGTTAAATATCGGGTGCTCTGTCACAACAGAACCCTGTCATCTTTCTTTTGAAAATGTTTCATTAGTACTTTATTATATAATTGGCAAGGTATTAATACACTTACCATTCTGAACTTTAAATTCTTTACATCACCCTGTGGCCATATCTTTTCCTTATGCGTATTTGTGCTGCTTTAGCTAAATTCAGCACTTCACCCTTCACAACCCTCCTTTTTCCTTTTTATTTTATTTCCAGTTTTCCCCTAAATTGAAGTACTTCTGAATATGTTACAATTAAACTACCATGCAGTTTTCTGAGGCTGGGTTCTCTTCCCTGTACCTCCATGGTAGCTCAAAAACATTTGTAAATCCAAGTCTAGGAACTCAGCTCGCCTTTTCTGGCCTCTACAGACACCAGGAATGCAATATTGTAATTTTCAAACACTTAATACTTGTAAAGTAAATAAATCTTTTAAAAATCAAAACTGAGAGATACCCTTTCTTGATAGTGCTTATGAAGGTATCTCTGGTATCCCCAGTGACTGTGCTTATTCTTAGGAGACTTCTTCCATGTGGAAAAGGAAGAGCTGCTTAGTTACACTGTAGTATATAACTTGTTGGGATTCAAAGGCCATTGACTCCCAAGGAAGAAGCAGCTTCCCAAATGCTAACACATTCCCTTTCCTGCTGTCTCTTTCCCAATCATTCTCAATTTGTTTTTATTTAGTTTCATTTTTACTTTTATTATTTTTTGCATACAATATATTTTGTTCATATTCTTTTCCCTCTCCAGTTCCTCCAAGATCATCCTTAATCTCGTGCACGTGCACGCGCATGTGGTTGTTTCAAAAAAGCATAAAACAAAACACATACACACACAGTAAACAATAAGATAACCCCCCCACAAATAAATAAGTAAAGAGAGAAAGGAAGGAAGGAAAGAAGGAAGGAAGGAAGGAAGGAAGGAAGGAAGGAAGGAAAGAAAGAAAGAAAGAAAGAAAGAAAGAAAGAAAGAAAGAAAGAAAGGGGGGAAAAGTACCAAAAAAATCTGCAGTCTTTTTCTGTTGGCCAACTTCTCCTTGTTGTGGGCCTGTTCTGGGTCTGGCTGATATACCATGGCAACACATACGCATAGGAAAGGACATTTTCAACAAGAAACTGATAGCACAGGCATGGAAACCCACAATTACTAAAATTACTATGGGTAACCTCTCAGGAAAAGACTAAAGACTATTCCCTATTTTTTCTATATGCATGTGTATGTGTAGCAACAATTAGTGATTGAAAAAAACAGGTCATCAGTTATAAATCAATGAAGAAAGACATAAAAGAGGATTTGGAGGGAAGAAAGGGAAAGGAAGGGAAATTATATTAACTTAAGGAATTTAAAAATAGAATTTCATGAAATGAAAAACTACAGAATGGGGGAAATCATACCAATTTTATATCTAGAATATACAAAGAACCTAAAAGACAGAACATCAAGAGAAAAATTCAATTTAAATGGGGTATAGAACAAAAATTCTCAAAAAAAGAAATACAAATAGGTGAGAAACATTTAAAAAAATATTTAATAGTCTTAACCATCAGGAAAATGAAAGTCAAAACTACTTTGAGATTTCATCATATTCCAGTCTGAATGGTAAAAATTATTAAAAACAAATAATAGTACATGATGTTGGAATGAAGGTGTGAGGGAAAGGGAACTCTTATCTATTGCTGATGGGAGTTCGAACTGGTACAGCCACTATGGAATTCAGAAAGATAAAACTTGATCACCCAATTAGTTTTATTAACAGAAGGAATTTCTGGGCCTTCAGATTTCCCCTGGTGTTTAGAGGTATCTCATTTAATTTTGAAATACATAAGACATATACTTACTTGATTTTGAAGACTTGATATGCAAACTGCTTTCCAAGATTATTTGACACAGTTTCTATAAACATTTTGACTTCAATTAGGAAAAAAATCTTACCTAGATATATTCAAAAATTGTAAATACCTATATTTGCATAACTATCATTTCTATGATATTTTAAATGTATTTCACCTTTGCTTATTATATATCCAGACTTATTTCAGTTGGGTTTGCCTCTCACACTGGCCATTATTCTTGCCATGACCTTTCTTGCTGTATTTCACAAGAAACTGATATTCTCTTTTTAATGTTGGAACTCTCTCAGCTACAGTAAAACACTGCAGATAAGAATATAACTCACATTAATCAGGCTTGTCTTCACTTTGATCTACCACATTTTCTGAACCCTTTCCAAACGCCTTCTCTCCTTCTATCTGATCTCTGTTATGGCCACTGCACCCAGGAAACAGCTATGTCAGAGGCCAAGTGTCTGCAACTCCTTTCTCAGGCACTAACCCTGACAGAGATGTGGGGTACTTGACTGGGAGAAAGGGCAGGCACAACATAATACCAAGGAGAAATGTCCTTGAGGCAAAACAAGACCACAAGGGCTGGGAAGTGTGGGTGAGGGAACTAAGATAAAGGGTTTTAACAGAGACTGTTTGCTCAAGCTTTACTTGAGGTGCTGTATTTATTAGCTAGCTAAACACATATCAAGATCACGGGAAAAATTAAATTGTCTTTGACTACTGTTCCCTTCTTTTCTAGATCTCCATGTTGTTCATGATGTGCTGGTCACTCACAGCCCAATCTTTATGGGTGGCATCATCATATGTAATAAACAGACATTCAGGTCACCATTTCTCCAAAGGAACCAATTGTTAGCAAATCATCACTTTTATTCTTCATCCTTAAGAACAGTGACAGGAGAGCTTGTGTTTAAATCTTACTAATGTGGTCTTCATCAAAGATATAATGCCTCTTTCAGAAGGTGATTGTAAGGATTAAGATGGCAGGTGTTTTTGAATGACTCAGAACATTGCTTAAGTAATAATAAACACTACAGTGTTCTCAGATCTCAGTGCTCAAGTCTTTAATTCCCAAGATACACAATTATTTCTACAGTTGATAAAACTAGCCCAAATTGAATTTCCCATTCTTGCTTACAAAATATTCAAGCTCATGTGCATAGGTAATCTCTGCCAATTTTTATGCTATTCTATTTTACATACACATATAAAAATGTGTTTTGCTGAAAATTGCAAGGGATATTTAATTATTCCATAAATTCCATCATCCAAAGCCATGGTGTTCTTGACAGTAAGAGAATATTTCAAACTGAAAATGCACAAATTTATGAGAAATGCATGCCTATGCTATAAAAGACTATAATATCTATTATAATAAAAATGTAAATGCTTACTTAGCTAATGATTCAGCAAGAGATGTGTGTTTAATTATGGCCAATATATAACTCATATAACAGCTTTCCCCAATAAATCTTCAGTGTAATACAACAGTAAGAGATGTTTGTATAAATAGTTTATCACAGTTTCTTTTTCTCTAACATCTTAAAGATAGCTTGATCCTTTAAGATGAGCAAAATTCTTCCAAATACATTAAAATATTTTTCCTTGTACTTGATTCTTCTTTTGTGGGACTATGTTTGAGATATGTTAATATACCAAATTGAAACATACATTTGAGTCAGAAAAGGGAGGTGGTAAAAGTCAGATATGTGTGCCTAGGAGGAATACACTAGAAAATATTTTAAATGTCATAAAACTCATGCTTCCTCATCAATCAAATGGCACAAATTGAAATGATAGTAATAACTAGAAATATAACCATTCCATATTTGTTTAGTAGTTGATCCATTGCAGACACTGAAAATTTTCATGAATTATTTCCTTCAATAATTTAATTATTACAATAAAACTAAAATAATAAGGAAAGCATAGCTGTTCACCCTAAACAAGAAAGTGTCTCTTCACAGAGGAAGAGTACAGCTTGTAGTCTGTTTTTTTTTTTTTTTTTTTTGGGAGCTGAGGATCGAAACCAGGGCGTTGCACTTGGTAGGCAAGTACTCTACCACTGAGCTAAATCCCTAACCCCTGTAGTCTGGTTTTGAATAAATAAACAATGCAAAATGCTAATGACCAGTAGACATCAAGATGTTATGTCTTAATTAGGACTAATTTGGAATTGTATTGCAATTATATCCAAGGCAAAGAGGTTAAGAACAAATCAAATATACAATGACAAAACAAGGCTGTTCTATTAGGTGAAGACAAAGGCAGGTATGTGTTAGACAAAACATTATTAAAATAAACTCTTGCTGGAAAGCAAGGTACAGGTCAAAAATATGCTTATACATTGCAAGAACTTTAGAAAGGAGAATGTGTGTGCACTAATCTGGAGAGGCATGAACAAACATCTACTCACACTGATTAGGGAAACAAGACTAATGTTGAGATACCAACAAATCTAACTTGGTGAGTTGGTGGATTTTATTAGAATGGGTAAGGGGTTACTTAAAGGAAAAGAAATTACTCAAAGACAACTATATCACCAAATCCCTCCCGAGTGTGGGTGTCAATTCATAAAAGCTGGAACTCTGAAGCACATTTAACAGCCAGTGGGCAGCTCAACAGGGTGCAGGAGTGTCCTTTTCAGGAAGTTCAGCTGCTTGGAGCCTCTCCTAGGAAGGTTTGCTGGCCTCTGCTTCTTTCAGGAAGATCTCCTAGCCTTTGCTTCTTACAGGTGACTGGGCTGGTTTCTACCAAGAAGCTCAACTTGTCTCAGACTTTCTTAGGCAGCTTCTCTTGTCTGAGAGTGATTCTCAGCAGTCCTTACTGCTCATTACTCTTTGGGAGAAAGAAGCCCAGTGAATCTAATTCAGAGACTTCCTGAAGTTGATTTTGAGTTTAGGAATTCCTGAACTTAATGAGCTTCCCTACAGGATGGGAATTTATTTTTAACCTCCGGTAGAACAACTTGTTTCAACACCTGTAAGTCATCCTGTGTCTAGAAGAACTTCATTCCATGATGGAAAGTTTTCCTGCTCACATTTATAATCTCTTGTAACAGGACTGTGTCTACAAAAAGTAGTGACATATGTTCTTTGGTTTGATGATAAATGAAAATGAATATAGATTCAGTTGATTTGGAAAATTAAAGAAGTGAAACTACAAGAGACCAGATCTCTTTTTAAAATAACTTTTCAAAGAATCTAAATTAATTTTACTTGAACGTCCTCACATGAGGAATGGTGTACCCAATACACATCAAAATGATACTGTGTAGCATGAATTTCATTAGTGCTGTATTTGAAAGGAAGTCCTAATTTCCTGCCTTTCTGGATAGTTGGTTGTCTACTATGTAACACTATATGACAAACCTACTATCTAGGAACAAGAAAATAAACGAATGAGAAAGATAATTAAATTCACAGCTATATTAAAGAGTTGTAGGAACAAGATGAATGAAGAATTAATCGTGAAGTGCATGCTTAAAAGCCACAATTCTATCTACACTGTTGTAATTATCAAAAGCAAAGTGACTTAGCAATCTACTGCAAATTATTTCTGTAATCTCAGATTTATGGTGACTGTATAAATTAATATTAGAAATATTTAAATTCTGAACAATGATTTAAATAGTAGTCTTCATATTCACTGAATTATCATAATTTTTATTACCTCATATTAATATTTGTGTAAAATAGTTTGTGATTAAATAAGCTCTAATGCAATCTAAGTCATCTTTACTATTTAGGTTCAGTACCAGCTGCCTTAATAGCAATCAAGGTAATGTATATGCAAAATTGATATGAATTTGTGATTAATAATCATCACCATCCTGAATTTACAATGATAGAAATTAAATTGCTACACTCTTTGAGAAGAGCTCACCACTATGAAGTTACTTTTTGATACCTTAGAAATGCTTTGTGAAATAAACTACCCAAAGTATTGTAATCAAAATCAGTCAAGGTGTATATTTCAGTATTTCTCCAAAAACATCTCCACCTGGGAGAGCATGGCTGGAAGATCAAGAGTTCAAGGTCCTCTTCAGGTTCGTGGTGAATTCAAAGCCAAAGTGAGCTACATGAGACCTGCCACAAAGTAAAAAACAAACAAAACCGAACACATCCCTTAAAACCATGAATAGATATTTGCTCATATTACATATGAGAAAAACAATTGTATAAAGTTTGCTAAGGACATTCTTGCAAAAATTAATCACTTCTCTGGGCTCATGAGTTGGTGTTGAAGTCAAGAATGCTTACTGCCTTTGCAGAGGACCAGTGTTCAATTCCCAGCACTCACATTGAGCAGCTTACACCTACCTGTAACTCTAGCTACAGGGGTTGTCTAATGCTTCAGGTATTCACATGTATATAACACCTTCCCCACCTCCCCCAAAAAAAAAACCCACACACATGCAGACACAGCAAATTGCAAATTAAAATAATAAAATAAAAAAAATGCTTATCAAACAGCAGTAGTTCTTAATATCTCCACAATGAGGCAGCACCTTCCAAGAAATTCAAATTCAAAATAGCAAGTAATAACACTTTCATTACAATGTGCATGGGGTGGTGATATGGATTTAAAAAATAGAAATAACTGATTTATAGTATAATGGTTAAATACCACAATGTCTACTAAATTAGACTCCATGAAATCCCAGATGGTTAACAAGGTAATTCAGCTGAAAAGGGCACGTGATACCAAGCCTGAATTCAGTCCACACCAATTATCTACACTGTGGGCACAGAGAACCAATTATCAGAATTTGTCCTCTGACCTAATCACATGAACACACTTTGACCTTTGTTTCCTCTGACACTGTTTGAATGTTTACAGAGCATTTCAGCATGAAGCTTGGCATTGCTATCCCTTAAGGTATATAGGAGGTTTGAAACATGCCTCATTTGTTAAGGATACTTTCAGATGACCCAAATTTTGATAACAGCACTCACTTTGGGAAGGTCACAACTGCCTGTAACATTATTAGTATTTATTATTAAGTTTTATAGCTGTTAGTGACAAAGTCCTAATAAATCTACTGAAAAACTATTAAAAAACAAAGATTTTAAATATTTCAAACTACAATATCATTAAATTTATCATGTTTTTATTTTATTGTATTTTATTGGGACAGGGTCTCTCCACACAACCTTGGCTGTCCTAGGATGCACTATGGAAACTAGGCTGATCTAGAGATCCACCTGCTTCAGCCTCCCAAATGCTAGGATTAAAGTCCTCACCACCATGGCCTGCTAATATTTCTCAAGCTTGTATCTAGATACTTAAAGTCATAAATTAGCACTAATGTACATTTTATAACAGGAGTGACTGCAGTACTCTCATTATTATAAAATTTTATTATTTGCTAGAGATAAGCAAATATACTAACATTTAAAATTAAAGTGTTTCGTTATCTGGAATTCAAATTGTGGAGGCCCATAAAGGTTTCCTAGTGAGATATGAGCTTGCTTTACCTAGCAGGGCTGCATTTCAAGGACTGTTTGAGCATGTACACAGTTACTAGGTGATTGGAAGGGTCTGCACTTGGCTAAGCAAGGGGGAGGTCTTTTGCTCCACCTCTTAGCATTCCTATGAAAGGCCTTTAGAAGAGACAGAAGGGGCTGGTCGATAAGGATCCAGGCCGTCCAAGGCTGTCCTGTGTTTCTATCTGTTTCTCTTCCCTCTATACTTCTATCTAATATCTCTTATCCCTCTCTCCTCAAGAGTACGCTGTCATAAAAAGTGAGAGCTGATCTCCTAGCTGGGCTCCCACATTAAACACAAATATAATTAAACATAAAACATGGCACATGTGTTTTTGAATGCCCAACATTTATTAATTAATATTGCTAAACTATGGTTTACTTAAGCATTATTATAAATTTGAAATGAAGATGACAGAAAAATGTATGCTGGAATAAATTGAGAGTTTTACCAAAGATATTTGGGATAAACTGGGAGTTTTACTAAAGATATTTACATTATTAAAGAATGTAATGAAGCCAACTGCAGTGGCACACACCATTAAACCCAACACTCGGGAGGCAGAAGCAGTCAGATTACTGTAAGTTCGAGGCTAGCCTGGTCTAAAAAGTGAGTTCCAGGACTATACAGTGAAACCCTGTCTAGACAAACAAACAAACAAACAAACAAGAAAGAAAGAAAAGGAAGTAATGGCATGGCTGTTGCATGCATCTCCATAAAAAAGGCACAAGATCTCTGCTGGAATTCTTGCATGGTCATGGAAGATGGCCAGTTGAGGCTGCATATCCTCTATTGGTAGTGATCTTAGCTGGGGTCATCCTTGTAGACTCCTTGGGATTTCCCTTGTACCAGTTTTCTACCTGGCCAGGAAATGTCCTGTCTTTGCAATTTTTTCTTTCAGTACTCATTCATCCCCCAAACCTAATCCCCCATGTTCTCATCCCCACCCCCACTAGCCCCAGTTCACCCATGAAATCTTTTCTATTTCCCCTTCCCAAGGACATTTGAGTATCTCTCCTTGAGCTCTCCTTGCTACTTAGCCACTCTGGGTCTGTGGGTTTTAGCATGCTACCTAACCTTCGACCAACAGTCTGTCCTGCTTATGGGATATGCTGGGATAAGAGACAGACGGAAGAGCCAACCAATGACTAGTCCAGCTTGTGACCCACATCACAAAAGTAAACCCACCCCTGACAGTTCCTGGAGCACCAGGACCCAGAGACTGGAAGGTCCAGAGACCTAGGATAGAAACACACGTGACTGGAGGAAAAGAGAAATGTCAGAACGATGATAGCTAACAACATTCTGCTATACTCATAAATTGGTGTCATCAGAGAGGCTTCAGGCAGCCACTGATGAAAACAGATGCAGAGACCCACAGCCAAACATTAGGCAGAGCTCTGGGAATCCTGCCAAAGTGAGGGAAGAAGGATTGCAGAAGTCAGAGGGGTGAAGGACATCGCAAGAAAATCCACAGAAATCTGCACTCATAGGAGCTCCCAGAGTCTGAATTGACAACCAGAGAGCAGCATGAGACTGACCAAGGCCCTCTACATGTATGGGACAGTCCTTGGTCTTCTTGCGGAACTCCTAACAGTGGGAGCAGGGGCTCTCTCTAACTCTTTTACTGGTTTTTGGAACCCTATTCCTCATATTGAGTTGCCTTTGCTAAGCCTTTAATACAAGGGTAGGTGCTTAATTTTACTGATATGCAGTGTTTTTGATACCATGGGAAGCCTGCTCTTTTCTAAACAGATTGGGGTGGAGGCAGAGGGAGGGTTATGAGAGGGATCTGGAAGGGAGGAGGGAGGGGAAACTGCAGTCAGGAAGTAAAATAAATTTTAAAAAAAAATTAAAAAAAAAATTCTTCCTGGAAGGCCTACTGTTTTCTGAAGGGAAATGGAGGAGTGGTGGAGCCGAGGGTGGGGGTGGGTGGGGGAGTGGGAGGGGGCTTGGAGAAGGGAAGGGAGGGGATGCTGTGGTCAGGATATATTGGATAAGAGAAGAATAAATTAAGAAAAACAACAGATCACAGCTCTGCCCCAGGCTGCTTGCCCAACCGGGCAGAAATCAACCACAAGCCTGCTTGGGGATGCCAGGCAGTAGGACATCGTCATGGTGAGTGAGTACAGGGTGAGGAAATGTGTGAGAGAGAACGAGAGACTGAGACAGAGACAGAGACAGAGACAGAGGCACAAAGATTAATGTGCTGGGGAGAGAGGCAGAGCTGAAGAGGCAAAGGTGGTGGAGAATGGACTGATGTAGATGGTCTGCTTGCCACCTGAGGTTTGTAGTGTCCTCTAGGCCTGGGCTGCTGCCAAGGGCCATGCCTGGTTCAGTGGAGAGCTCACTAAGGTGCTGAAGATAAGGGAAAGCAGGTGAGCTGACCAGCCTAGCTACCACCCAGGCCCAGAACCTGGGGTATGAGTTAGCCCACCCCCACATCCAACTCATCCATGAACTGCTGGACCATGTGAATGGGCCTGACTTGCAGATGAAAAGCTGCAGGATCTCTGTGACACAAGGCAGCAAAATGATATCCAACAATTGTTACTTATTAAATGAATGGATTGAACTTCTATTGCATGGATTGCTGTTTAGTCTGCTCTGTCTGAAGTTGCAGTTTCTGCTGCATATGAATCCAGGGAGAACACTAGCACACCGTGAACAAAGAACAGTTTAACTCAACAGACAGCAAAGGCAGTTGAATTGAAAGACTCACAGTATGCTCACTATCCCAGGCTCAGGACAGCTTCCCAGATAAAGCAGAATTTAGTTTGTGTGTGCTCCCAAATTTTTCATTTTGATGTGTCCTCCACTACAAATTTTTATTAGAGTATCTCCGAGTGTAAAGAAAAAGTGCCACTAAAATTATTCACTGGCCATAATAATGTCTTTTACAATAGAAAAACTACACATTTCCTTCATACAATGTCTATAGAATGGCGTTCAAGCTTTCTAGAAATCATACATTATGAAATGTCATGGTGATTACTTATGCATCTTTTGAAGAACTTTCTCTTTGAAAGATCTATCATTTTTCTTTCAGCACTACAATTTTAAAAACTAAATATAACCACATATCATTCTGAGATATTAATTAAATTAAAAGTCTCAACATTCTGCAGTCATTAAGCATTTAATTAATCAAGTAAATTTCTGTGCACAGCAGCAGTGTGCTCACTATACACTTAGAAAAACAAATATAATCATATGTCATGATGTCAGATGTTTTGAAAGTAATAATCCAGTGTCTTATTGCAGGAGCTATCAGGTAAGATTCTGATAAGAAACAACAAGAACCCACAAAATACAAATTCTGATAAACATTTAATGAAGAGTCTAATTAGAAAGAATTTAGAGGCTTCAATTAAACATCAAAAGCAAATAAACCAAAAAGAAAAAAAAAAGATAATACAGAATGACAAGGCAAGGAACAGTGATAGCATTTTGTACCTCTAACCTAGAGGAACAAGAGAAGAGATGATTTTTGAATGTAAAATGGATGGTAGTATATAAATTTCACCTGAAAGAACTTTGTTCTTTTTAGGAACAATAGTCAACTCTCAATGTGGCGGGGAGAGAGCCAATTTAATATTATAATTGATCTTTCCTGGATATTATGAATTCTAAAATATAATAGTTTCAGTGAAACTTTGTGTCAAAAATTTCAGGATTAGGAAGGGAAAGATAAATTTCAATACAAGCCAGCCATGGTATGTATGTTTGATACTCTAGAACTTGGGAGACTGAGGCATGAGGAAAGAAAAGTTATCCAGGTCTACACAAAAAGATCCACTCATGAAAAACTTCAGCATGAAAATATTGTTAATGTGAATACATAAAATAAAACCCTATGGTATAGTTTATACCTCCATCCTGTTTTATAGTCGCCTTTCAGTTTCTAGCTGTAGCCTGTCTTCGGCCAAACCTTCCCAGTGCTTGGAGACAGTGACTCTTGGTTCTGCCTTTTTCAGCCTTTGGCAATAGCAGGATAAAGAATGTTGAGAAACTTGGTTTGGAATGGCAAACCAAAGTCATTGACCCAAAATGGCAGTTCACACAATGGCTGTCCAAAGTACAAAGTAGAGGCTTCAGTCTGATTTTTTCTACTAACAACTCATGCAGCCCCAAGGCAAATGTTTAATCTTCTAGTATCTAGTTACTCTGCTCACAAAAGCAGGTACCATTAACTATTATTATTAACTATTAATTATCTTATGAATCATATGAGAAAACAGTGAGAGAAAACATATACACATAATATCTACATGTATATCACACGTCAAAATTTAATTAGTGCCACTGTTTAAACAATGATGTGGCATCACTACTGGAGCTCCCAAGAATAGGACCCAAAGTACTAACCATCCCATTTACAATTTCTATAAGTCTATCTAAAAAACTATCTTTGTTATTGCTTCTATAGTACCTATTAGCTGTTTAGTTCTAATATAATTAAATTCACTAATGAAAGTATACTCTCATATACAAATTTAAAACTGTTCTTAGGAATGGTTAAACAAAACCCATGTAAAACATTTATTCAAATTATTGATATATTCATTCAAAATATTTTTTAAATTTATACCAAAGAAAAATCACACTGATTAGAAATTCCATGTGGAAATCATTTAAGAAATGAAAAACTGTTAAGTATTTTTATTTAGGTATATGTATATATGTGTATGAGTGTATGCCACCTATATATGGGTATCCCAGAAGAGAGTATCAGATCCCTTGATAGATGGAGTTACAGTTGGCTATAAGCTTTGGAATGGGCCTGGAAACCCAAATTGTGTCCTCTGGAAAAACAACAAGTACTCATAAGCTCTGAGCCATGTTTCCAAGGCCAAGGAACAAATTTTATTTCATATTTCTTATATATACCAACACAGAAAGTTTGTTCTATTTAAGACTCTCTGTGCATACATTACTACATCCATTTATTCATTTCTTTTTAAATATTTCTATTTTATAATTAACTTAATTTCACATATCATCCACAGATTCCCCAATCCTCCCTCCTCCTATCCCCAGCCCTCCCCCGCAATTTACCCTCCATTCCCACCTCCTCCAAGGCAAGGTATATATTGAGTACTTACTATAAAGAAAAGTGTTGGTAGTTTCAATGAAAAAGTGTCTACCATCATGAAAATAAATGTGTACAAACAAAATGTAAAGATGATTGTGAAATTCTCCATAGAAGAGATAGGAATAAAACTTCATGACAAATGAGTGATTTTAAAGTGGTAAGTTCCTCTGAGGTTAGGAAACACAGTTTTCACATAAAATGTTCTTTGTCTAGAGATGCTACTCAGTAATTTAGAATTTTCATAGCATTTGCAAGGCCCACACTCAATCACCAACACTGTGAAAGAAAAAAAGAAAGAAAGAAAGAAAGAAAGAAAGGAAGGAAGGAAGGAAGGAAGAAATCCCTTAATATTCATGTATTAAATTTAATAATATTTGATCTCAAGTTCATAGGAAAAAATGATCAAATTATAAAACAAGTTAAAGCTTTGAAATAATATGTATGGGCTCTGTTTAAATTTTTTCTTTTATCAATATATATTCATTTCCTTATTTAAATGTAAATATTATAATTCATTTAAATTTAAGAACAAAAGCTTATATATGTATAACTAAGATATAAAATATTGAAATAAATACAGGGTTTAGGGACTAAGAACATGATGTAACTCCTACTGACACCATGTCAACAAATGCATGTCCAGTTATTTACCAAGTCTCACCCTGATTTGGGTATTATTAACTTGCCTTTTAAAATTAAATAAATGATAAAACAAGGAGATGTGTCATGCTGCTTGTAAGGATCAAGGAGTTCGAATGCCAACCCACTGGCTCAAGAAGTTCTGCTATTGCCCACTATACTTTGCCTTCCCACAGCAAAGTTAAATGTATTTACATTTAAGTCAAAAGTTTTAATAAATGTAGTGGGCTAGTGAAGGTCACTACACAGAGAATATGCATCTTAATATGTGAACATCAGCCTTCAAGATCAAATCCTGCATCTAATTTTACCACGGAGGATTCATCTTTCAAATTTATTCTTGTGCTTTGGACAACTATGTTTGTATCATGACTAAAGATAGAAACAGATTGGAAACATGCAAATAAATGTCTTGCACTGTGGCATTTACTTGAGTTTGTTTTCTCACCCAGTTCTGTTTTTATCCTTGAGTTGCTTTAAGATTCTCTTGACAACCCCTGTTGATACCTCGTATAAAGTGATGCAATAGACACACTCTTTCCCTCATGTCAACCTTTAGCATCATGGTGTGAAAGCCTCAGTCCTGGATGCTTATATCTACCCTTAGTATAAGGAACATTCATTTTCCTAGAAGTCTGTTGATTTTTTTTCACTCTTCATATTTATTCCTTTAATGAAAATGCTACCAAAGGTTGTGTGCTGTCAAATAACTTTTTCCTGAAACATCGTATCACTTTTATTAACGCAAATTAATTTCTATCTTTGCATCATGGATGTTTTTGACTGACAAAACATGGTAACTTGAATAGCCTCCAATCCCCTGCTTGTAATTTTAAAATCACCTCTACTCATCTGTGACTCTGTTCTTTCACAATTATCTCTCTTTCCTTAAAAACAGATTTCTTTCTGATTTCATCACCTGATCAACCCCTTTCCTTTCAATTTAAGTGGCACTTGCTCAAGGACATGATGACACCCAAATGTCAATAAGAATAAATTTCACTATTAATTCTTTATACAGCATCTTGTCTTTGGCACTCATAACACACATCCCAGTCATAACAATTTAGTATTATATGCTTGATTTATTTCCCTGTGGCCTGTTAGATTAAGGAAGACAGACACTGCATCTGTGTTATGCATGCAGAATACTTAACATTTACTATCATATAAATTTTTATTTAAGTAGATGGGTGGATTTATGAATAAATATATCTAGTTAATTTGAACACTTATAAAACATTTCCAATTATAAATGGCTAAAAGTCACTTTAATGTTTCCATTCCCTGGTTTACTTCTTTTTATTCTGTTACTTAGAGATTGTTATTTCTAGCTTACAAACATAACTACATAAGTACCATAGCCTTTAAAAAATGTATCAAGCCCCTGTTCTGTGGAACATATGTATAATGAGGCCAATCTCTCTATTCACTTGTGACCAGGTTTTTATCCTATGCCTTAGTCTAGTTAGTACAAATTCAGTTGTACTCATTCTATGTAGTTAGAGTTTTCCTGCCTGGCCCAATCTCTCTCACCTGCCAGGCCCATAGATGCTCAGACCCAACCAAGTAAACACACAGAAACTTATATTGCTTACAAACTGTATGGCTGTGGCAGGCTTCTTGTTATCTACTTCTTCTATCTTAAATTAACCCATTTCTATTAATCTATACTTTGCCACATGGCTCATGGCTTACCATTACCTTACATCTTCTTTGTCATGGTGGTGGCTGGCCTCTCTGCCCCAGCCTTTTCTTCCCAGAATTCTCTTCCCTCCTGTCCCGCCTGTACTTCCTGCCTGGCCACTGGCTAAACAGCATTTTATTTAGACAGAGCTATATCCACAGCAATTCTAGACCTCACCCTCATTCCAGCCTGTTTGGTTATCTCTCTAACGACAACTATGCTTCCCAACGTCACAACTTTAAGGAATTACTCAAAACACACAGATAAAACTGCTACCTTCATATTCAAGGGATTCTTTTCACTTAGACAGGTCTATAACCTCTAATTTCTCTTGTTATGGAGTATAAATTTCTTTTCTTTTCATAGTTACTTTCTTTTTTTAATTTTATAATCAATTTAATTTTACAAATTAGCCACCAATTCCCCTGTCCTCCCTCCCCCCCACCCTCCTGCCCTCCCTCCAATCCACCCCCTCTTCCCATCTCCTCCAAGGCAAGGACTCCCCTTGGGATTCAGCTCAGCCTGATAGATTCAGTTGAGGCAGGTCCAGTCCCCTCCTCCCTTCACCCAGGCTGAGCAAAGTGTCCCAGCATAATAGTTACTTTCTTAATGAAAAAGGAGTGCTGTCTAATAAGAACACATATTCCTTTAATAAATCCCTGGGTGATTTTCATTCACACAGTTTGAGCCATTTCTATTATATATCTAGATATGACATCAAGGCAAGTGCACAACTGTCACGACAAGAAAAATGGAAAATTGTTTATATTTGCATTCCAATTCAAAATAATTTTGAAAAGTTAGAAGATTATTTTTGTAAGAACATCAATTTAGAGTGATATTTTGATAATGCAGATAGATAAAGAATTATATACCACATAAAATTATATGTTACAAATGCATACTTTCTGGAAGAATGCATGCAATTAGACAATTTTCTTTAGTAGTTGTTTTCATTATAAACCACAGGATGCCAACTGAATAATAATTGCATCAACATTATGTGAGATGTTCAATTTAAAATATTTAATTACATTTATATTTAAGCCTGAGCAACATATGATTATTATCTCCCTAATTACTTTTTAACATGATTCTCCTGCAGACATCAAGGTCTTCATGCTTCCATCTCATTAGCCTGATGGCTCTCGACTACACTACAAATTGAAGACCAGAGTTCCTGATGTAAACTTCTGATACAAACTTTTAAAAGGCTTGAAAAACTGATGGCTATAATTTCATAACCTGTAACAATCAAGATCATGTATTATGACAAACATAAGCTACAACCATACATGATATACTTTAATATAATCATTTTGCATTTCATAATTGCAAGTGCAGGCTCTGTAGTTAAAGACAACTGACTGTATATCTGATTTCATTTTGGCAGGTACTTGCTCATAGGAAAGTATCAGTTACTTTAGCTATTTTCCTGGAAAATGGAAATAGCAGCACAACTCCATGGTTTCTAGGAAAGATTAGGAATGGGGTTAAGTAAGACTGCTACTTAATGAAAGATGTGTGTTTGCTTGTTTGGATCTACTCATAGTGTTGTCCTGAAGTAGTCCAATTCACCCTGGGAAAAATCAAAATATATGAACATTCTACACTCCATCTCATTTTCTAGTTACTTTTTTAGGATAAAAATAATTCAGAAAAAAAGGAAGGAAGGAAGGAAGGAAGGAAGGAAGGAAGGAAGGAATAAAAAAATAAAAATAAATTAATCTGAAACATTTTTTGACTCTACTCCCCTTAAAGAAAATATAAGGGGAAAAAAAGAAAGAAAGCAATAGAAGAAACTGTAACAAAGGGAAATATGAGACATTTTACCATATTCTCAAAGTTTATTTTAACATCACAAAAAGTTCTTTTAAAACTAGAAAGAAGTTAGTGGAGCATTTATATTTATTCTTGGTGTAAGACATTTTCATATGATCTGACATTCTAACACTGACATAGAACTGTAAAATTTGTATGGAACCTTCACATTTAAAAGTTCATGAATACATGAAATACTATAGATTAATTTAGATAAGACAAACCTCCATTATAAAATAAGAATTGCTTCAATCAAAGCTATGATGATATTTAAGCCTTAGCCAAGTAATCAAGTTAAGCCAGTAAATTTGAAGTGTGAATAATAACATCTTGAACAATAGAATATTGATAGCCAGTATGATGGTATGCACCTGTAATTCCAGCAAATGAGACACATTCTAGAGGGTTGTTCCAAGTTCAAGGCCAGCCTGGAGTACACAGTGAGTTCCATGCCAGCCAAAGCTACATAATGAGATCTTTTCTTATAACCATAGCAAAATATTGAAACCTCTAGTTTTTACACAGCTTGTAAAATTTGACTTAAAATAATTGCTTAAAGACTCTGTTTCCTATAAAGAGGGGAGGGAGAGAGAGAGAGGGCCTCTGTAGGTTTGCCTGTAGTCTGCTCTTATGGAGACATTTTCTTAGTTGAGGTTCCTTCCTGTCTAGCTTGTGTTGACATAAAATTAGCCAGTACAACTGACCCCTCGTCAACTTGACACAAAAACACATCACTTCTCAATTAGAACCTTTCAATTCTCATTTATCCCCCAAGATGGCATGTGAATATTGATATCATAGTATACAACATAAATAATTTTAAAACTCTCACATATTTACAAATTCAAACACATTAAAGCTTCAGTCTCTAAAACAATATCCAATCTCTTTAAAAATCCAAAATGTCTTTTAAATTTTTTTCAACTGTGGACTCCTATAAAAATCAAAATTAACTTAAATATTTTCTTTAAGAGAGAAGAAATAGGGCACAGTCACAATATGAACGAAGCAAAATCCAACTCTTACAATGTAAACAACTCAGTGTTCACTTGTCTAAGATTGACCCATAATCTTCTGGGCTCTTCCAAAGGGCTTGGATCACTTATCTAGCTCATGCTCTCTTCAGTGCACACTCTGGTTCCTATGAGGGAGAGAGGGAGAAAGAGGGGATGAGAGAGAGAGAGAGAGAGAGAGGGAGAGGGAGAGGGAGAGAGAGGGAGGGAGAGAACCTCTGTTGTATAATGTAGTCAAGAAAGAGCAATACTAAAAAGTAAATCTAGAGGCAAGAAACTGGTATTTCATGAATGGAGACAAGTGCTTTTAGGAACGTTTTCCTCCTATTGTATTGTCTCATGCAACCTTAATAGGAGGAGGGGTGTCTAGTCTTATTGCAACTTGATATACCATGTTTGGTTGATGTCCCTGAGAGGCCTGACCTTTTCAGAAGGGAAAATGAGGAGGAGTGGATGGGGAGCAGGGAGAGGAAAGGGACTAAGAGGAGAGGAGGGAGGGCAACTGTGGTCCAGATGTAATATAGGTGAGAATAAATTTTTAAAAATTAGAAAGAAGGCAATAATGGAAAGGATCATTCCAGTTCTGTAGACTATAGAGCCATCAGCTTGTGGCATCCTCCCAGCAGCTGTGTGGAAGAGCATATAAGCACAAGAAGTTCATCATAGGGATTGTTGCCAGAGCCATCCCACTAGCTGTGTTTGATGGATCAAAAGCAGCAAGCCAGAAATATAACAGAAAGCTGTGAAAACCAATAGCATAAATTAGAATATGCTTTGCCACCCATCGGCTCTTCCCCATAATGGTATTCTGGCATCATTGTAAGTGTTCTATGATCTAACATCAGTGTGTTTAGTGTTCAGTAAAATACAGTGGAAGCAGTCCAAAATTTAGAGTCAGAGTAATCTAGGCTGAATTCTCTTACAATTTATGTGCTACTAAAAAGTCTGTGTACTCATACTTGAGAAAGTTGCTTAACCTTTATTAGACTTGCTTCTGAACTGTAAAATGGAATGATCTACATGCTGCTTATATGGGAATTTAATTGAGGACTTCTTTCAAAGGAAAAGTACATTTCCAAAATTATGAAGTATTTTTCTGTAACACAGACTGAGATAGTCCACATACAAGCAAATGTGTGAGCTACAGTTACTATTCGATACCTTACAACAATCCTCCAATTTAAACCATAACTTTCTGGAGCCTAGATTACAGAAAAAGAACATTTACAAAATCACAATCTGTTGTCCATATTGGTTTAAATTACCCCAAGGACAAAGATCAATGAATTGACAATCCAAACCAATTAGTTACCTTATGTTTCATGATCACAATTGTCACCTTCTCTAATTTCTGTTAAAAAGAAAGTGAGAAAACAACAATGTTGAATCAGCATAAACACTAGGAGAAAATTGTGGTGGTATGCTTTCTTTAAATAGAATGAGACAGACTGCACAGGAAGATACTGGAAACAAAAAGCAGCTGAAAACTATTGCTGATGGTGCCAAAAGGAAGTGCAAATGTCTTTAAAAGTACTGTTATCTATAATACAAAGAAGTTCATGCATATACATATAACACTCCTGAGAGTGATAATACCTCCCCCAAGAGACGTAGACTATCTAACAGAAGTCCCAGTAACAGGTCTGAGAAAACTTCTTTCAAGTTGTTGATCAGAAATGTCCAAGAGATTCCCAAAACAATATAGGCTACTATTGTACAGAGTTGAATGGAGGTCTATATTGCTGAAAATACCACCTACTTTTGATATGTAACTTGGAGAATTTGAGTTGGAACTGACTCAAAATTCTCCTCTCTGATGACTAACTTTCATAGTACCATAATGTAATATGCAAGCTACCAAGGGAGGAAAGCAATTGATAATCCCACCCAGCTGTGAAGCCTATGAACCACAGACATAACTATTAATGCAAAATGTCTGTAAAGATGTAACAGTGGCACTTGTATCTTGGAAGTAAGCAATAGCTGTCAAGTTGGACTTAGGGACTACTTAACAGAAAGACATCATTTGTACTATAAAACTAGCCAACTACAGGTGGCTAGTGAGGTCATGGATTTTTTATTTATATTTGTGTTTTAATTTTACATATCAGCCATGGATTCTCCTGTCCTCCCTCCTTCCGCCCCCGCCCCTGCCTTCCCCCCAGCCCCTCCCCTCCATTCCCATCTCCTCCAGGGCCAAGACTCTCCTGGAGATTCAGCTCAACCTGGTAGATTTAGTACAGGAAAATGGTAGTAGTAGATTCTTGTTTTTAAAATCCATGACCTCGTAGATTTAGTACAGGCAGTTTCAGCCTGGAAGGAGGAGACTGGACCTGTCTGTACTAAGTCTACAAGGTCATGGATTTTAAAAAAAGAATCTACTACTACCATTTTCCTAAACCAGTTTAATCCCCCAACTGCATTCTAAATGTTCATCATTGTACTCACAATCATAGCCCTTATTCTTCAAAGAAGCTTGTCTTTGCAGCAAGCAGGGATCATTAGAGAAAGCCACAACTGATAAAAAAAAAAAAATACAACCCCAACTGATATGTCTAAAACACAAGTTCCATACCTAAGGCTTAAGGAACATTGTAATTGTACAAGAGTGGGTAGGAATATTATAAGAGCCAGGGGATCATAAACTCTGATGTAAGACTGTGTCTTCTAGTCATGACAGGGATGTGATATCTATGAAATCTCAAAAATATGGCTACCTAAAGAATACCTGAACAATGACAACACCAATAGACATACTAACATGAAAGGGAACATCTCACAGGGCCCTCATCCTATATGGAAGAGCTACAAGTAAATAAGGTCTGCTAAAAGAGGGAGAGATATTCTCCCTGACAGGTAAACCCTGACTGATTATCCAATGCCAAGTGGCCAGTTCTAGAAGTATACATGTGGGCAGTAAACAAAGTTCTGGGAGAATGTGTTTTATTGTCATGAGCACAGCCATGTTAAGGACCTTAATATCATAGATCCATGGGAACTGGCAAAGAATTCCCTGGGCCAGATAAAGAATACCTGCCTAGCATTCAAAAGATCCTGGGGTTAATGTCCAGCACTGCAGTGGGACATAAGCAAAAACAATAGCAATAATTCATCTCTCCAATTTTTAAAATATATAATCAGCAAAAGCTCCACCTCTATCCTGCATGAGTCTTCTCTAGCAATAACCACAATTGTTGAATTGACATATTTAGTTTCAGTAGAGTTACATTGTAGTATACATATAGGTTTCTAGGCAGTTTGTATGTGCAATAGTTTATTATTCAGTACAGGTAATTCTCCATGTATTTTGTAATTTAGTCATTGTCATAATTAGAAATTCAGAAAGGTTAACTCTGTATAACATACATTCTGTGAATAAACTCTAATTTATTCATGTATTTCTTTGTTTTGTGGTTATTAATGGTCTTACAATTAACATGCTCACACATGAATTGCCACAGCTCCTCAGAAATAAGAGAAGGAAATTATGTCTTCAATTTTATTTATAAATACACAATTTCATCTCCAAAATGGTTATACCACTTTATACACTAATTCTAATCAAACAAAATCCTGTTGATAGTTAATCTTAGTAATGTTTGATGTCCTTGATTGTCCGTTTTGAAATACATTTAGTGTTCTCTGGAAGTTTCTTCTGTGTGCATGTGCTAAAATATATACAACATAAATGTTTGCTTTTGTTATTTATACAAACTAGTATAGGTGCATTCATGATGATGTGCTATCACCATCATAATCTATATCTGACCTTTTCATCTTCCAACAGCAAGATTGTAACCATCAAACAGTAACTCTTAATACCCTGCTACCTCTGTGTATTAGTTACTCTCATCTTAATTCCCATCTCTGTGAATTTGACTGAATTTATCATTTTGGTAAAATAGCATAATAGTTATCCTCTGTGTCTTACCTCTCTTTGAAAAATAAGTTCAAATGTTATATCATACATCAGGATTAACTTAGTTTTAAGGCTATTATTATCTCATATACATACATCACATTTCTGCATGCACTCATTGGCCAATGGACAAATAGTTTTTCAGTTTGAGAAGAGTTGCCATCTATATCATTAGAGTATTTGAATCCTTGTTTACTGTTTTTAAAATGATGTAGTGATGTAATGTTTTGAGATGGTATGCAATGCCTTATTCAATTGTTAAGGAGCAGCCCACATTTATCTATAGAAGTATGGGGTATATATGGGCTGCAAAGAGGATGCCAAGAGGAAGTTAGGCAAATAGAGCTTAAGCTTTAAGCTGTTTATGCTGAGAATAGATACAAATGGTGACAGAGAATGTTAGCTTAAGCTGTTTATGCAGAGAGTAGATACAAAGGATGTGAAGAGGAAGTTAGCCTAAGTTGTTTACACTGAGAGTAGACACTAGGATGGTTCTGAGAGGAAGTTAGCTTGGGTTGTTTTGGGTTGTTTGTATGGAGATTAGATACAAATGATGCCAAGGAAGTTAGCTCAAGTTGTTTATGCTGAGATAAGATACTAAGATCAGGAGATGGTTCAGTGTATAAACAACTTATAAACAAACAAACAAAAAAATGAGTATAGGGTGACCTTTAAAATGATTGGCCAGTTCCTTCATCCCCTCCTAGGGTTCTGAGGTTTTTTGCTATAAAAGAGGCTTACTGCCTAACAATAAATAAGTTCTTGCTTGACTTAACTCCCTGTTATATCTGATTGTCTCTGGGTAAGAGGAAGGCTGGGAAATGGGTGACTGGCACACTTACCTTTCCTCGGTTCCAGGCCACCTCTTCACAGGTGACCTAAGTTCCTGGTGGGGCAGGACCCCACATAGTAGTTGCATTATTTAATATTCCCATGATGCTTCTGTTCAAATCTCTACAGATCTTTGGTGGCTGGTTTAAAATCAATTTGACATAAACTGAAGTCATCAAAGAAAGGCAACATTGACTAAGATAATTTTTCCATAAAAACAGGCTGTAGGCAAGCCTATAGGGCATTTCTTATTTAATAATTCATGGGGGAGAACCCCTGCCTACTGTGAGTGGGATCACCCCTGGAGAGGTAGTCCTGAGTTCTATAAGAAAACAAACTGAACAAGCCATGAGAAGCAATCCAGAAAGCAGTACTCTTCCAAGTCCTCTGCATCAACTTCTGCCTCCAGGTTCCTGCTCTTTGTGAGTTCCTGCCTCACTGCTTTTGATGGCAAACTTCAAGTGAAATTAATCTTTTCTTCCCCGAGCTACTTCTTGGTCATGGTGTTTCATCACAGCAATAGTAACCTTAAGACAAGTTGGTACCAGGAGAGTAGGGTATTACAGTGACAGAATTGATCATGTTGCTTTGCAGGAGGATTGTGGAATTTTGGGCTAGGAAAGTCACTGAGTATTGAGAGCTCAGTAAGCTGTTCTGTAAGAGCTGGGAAAATAAGAATTTTGAGAACAATGCAGATGATTGAGTCGGGCTTGTAAACTTTCACATGGAAACAAGGACTCATTGGGTCTCTTGTATAAAAAAGCTGTGGTATCTGGTTAGCTAGAGCAGAAAATTTCATTGTGCTTAACAAGACCAGAATCACTAAATTAAAATATTTAGTTCGCTGGGACGATGGATGGTGGTAAGCTGTGTTTGAAGAATAAGTTATGATTAAGAAGGGACTCGTATCATTGAGGTTAAGTCTTCTGTGGAATGTTTCCTCAAGGTCAGGACACACAAACTGTATTCTAGAAGTGGCCAAGTCTGTACCTTATGCTGTCAGCCAAACTTAATACTGTAAAAGTCACCCAGGTAGTACTGGTTTTGAAGTCATGAAGGGGTCGTGGAGAGCAGAAAAACCTGAGGGTTGGCACTGTGTTGTAAGACTGAGGTCCCTGGAAAGAGGCCAGGAGAGGCTATTGGTCAGAATACAGCACAGTAGCAGAAGTTTGGGAAATTGCAGAACCATGAATGACCACTAAGAACAGAAGCAGGGGAGGAGGTGGAGCCAGCCAAAGGCTAGGAGACAAGTTGTGTATGCTGAAGAAAGCAGAGCCAGATAAGTGATCCAAGCCCTTTGGAAGAGCCCAGAAGATTATGGGTGAATCTTAGACAATTGAACACTGAGTTATTTACACTGTAGGAGTTGGATTTTGCTTTGTTCATATTGTGATTGTGCCCTGGTACTACCCTCCTAAAGAAAATATTTAAGTTAATTTTGATTTTTTATGTAACTTTATTGTACAGTTTCATTTATTTTTTTTATTATATTTGTGTTTTAATTTTACATATCAGCCATGGGTTCCCCTGTTCTCCCCCCTCCCGTCCCCGCCCCCGCCTTTCCCCAGCCCTCCCCTCCATTCCCATCTTCTCCAGGGCCAAGACTCCCCTGGGGATTCAGCTCAACCTGGTAGATTCAGTACAGGCAGGTCCAGTCCCCTCCTTCCAGGCTGAGCAAAGTGTCCCTGTGTAAGCCCAAGGTTCCAAACAGCCAGCTCATGCACTAAGGACAGGTCTGGGTCCCACTGCCTGGGTGCCTCCCAAACAGTTCAAGCTATTCAGTTGGCTCACTTATCTAGAGGGCCTGATTCAGTTGGGGGCTCCACAGCCTTTGGTTCATAATTCATGTGTTTCCATTAGTTTAGCTATTTGTCCCTGTGCTTTTTCCAATCTTGGTCTCAACAATTCACACTCTTACAGTCCCTCCTCTGTCTCGACAACTGGACTCCTGGAGCTCCACCTGTGGCCTGGCTGAGGATCTCTGTATCCACTTCCATCAGTTATTGGATGAGAGTTCCAGCATGACAGTTAGGGTGTTTGGCTATCTGATCACCAGGCTAGGTCAGTTGAGGCTTTCTCTCGACCATTGCCAGCAGTCTACAGAGGATGTATCATTGTGGATTTAAGGGGACCTCTCCATCACTCTGCCTATTCCTGTTCTCATGGGGTCTTCATTTATCATGGTCTGTTATTCCTTGTTCTCCATTTCTGTTCTTAATCCAGCTGGGATCTCCTGCTCCTCTAAGCTCTCTTTCTCTCAAACCTTGCCCTTCATTACTCCCACTGTTGTCCAGGTTTTTCATGTAGATCTCATCCATTTCCCTGTCATTGGGTGATCCCTGTGTCTTTCCTAGGGTCCCGTTTTCTAGGTAGCCTTCCTGGAGTTGTGTTTTCACAGGAGTCCACAGCCAAAAAAAAATTTAAGGGACATTTTGGATTTTTAAAGAGATTGGATATTGTTTAAGAGACTGACAATTTTAATGTGTTTGAATTTATAAAAATGTGAGACTTTTAAAGTTATTTATGTTTTATACTATGATATCAATGTTCACATACCATCTTGGGGGATAAATGAAAATGGAAAGATTCTAATTGAGAAGTGATGTGTTTTTGTGTCAAGTTGACGAGGGGTCAATTGTACTGGCTAGTTTTATGTCAACACAAGCTAGACAGGAAGGAACCTCAACTAAAAAAATGTCTCCATAAGACCAGGCTATAGGCAAGCATTTGGGTATCTCTGTCTCTCTATCTCTCTGTCTGTCTCTGTCTCTGTCTCTGTCTCTCTCTCTCTCTCTCTCTCTCTCTCTCTCATTTTGGGTAATTTATTCACAGTTCCAGAGTAGTTCCTGGATTTAATAGGATACAGGGTAAAGTAACTATCTGGCTCAGAAAACTAAACATTTATTTAAAGGAATACAAAGTCAAAACAGAGCGATGATTATTATAACCCCATGTCCAGTCTCACAGAAGTATAATATAAACAAGTATCAAAATGTTATTAGTGGAAAAACGCATCCAACCAAAGAACTTTCAAAAAGTTAACAGGATTATTTCTATACCTTCTCTGGAAACAAGCACAGGAAACAAGATAATGTAAGAATTTCTTAGGATGTCATCATCAGCTTTGTATTACGGATTTTTGTTTTTGTAAAACATTACAATCAAACTAGTGTGGACTTAAAATTCTTACAGCACTACTTATCAGTCTTGCTTAACTATGGACATTTGTATTCAAAGCTCATATCTGTTTTATTTATTAGTGAATTGAGGAATTAGGAAAAGTCCAACACATTGTAGGTGGGGCCAACTCAATGCTGGTGGTTCTGAGCTGTTTTGTTTTTTGTTTTTTTATTCTATGTAGTATGTTTTAATGAAAGTTTAATCTTCCTAGTATACACCAATATTTTGAAATGAATTGTGATCTTATAGGATTTTTAGACATAGTTCAAAATATTTTCATTCAAAAGAGTTTCTTTTGCATCTCAGCCAAATCTTACTTCCAGGACAATCTATTCTATGTTTAATTACAATAGAAATAATTTTTATGATTTTATATAGTTTTAATAATGAATGTATAATTATTATAATTACACATTAGGCACACGCAATAAAGGCATTAGCATTAGGATCATGTTTTCATAGTTAAGAAGTTATAAAAATTTATAACCAAGTACCATGTGACAAATTCCCATGAAGTTGTTACTTGACATCTATAGTAACATTTATTATACCCCTAAATTTTGTTGACTGAGTTATAGATAACTCTAGTAATCAAAGCAATGAAAATACCAACAGTGAAAATATAAACAATGAAATATTCTTTCACTAAAAAAAAAAAAAAAAAAAGCACTGACAACGTTAAAGTATTACAAACAATAGCACCAGTAGAATTACATAAAAATGGCAAAATGCCTGTTATGGACATAGCTGAGTTCTTTAAGAAAACAGGCTGCACAAGCCGTGAGAAACAAACAAGCAAATATCAGTCCTCTGTGATCACTGCATCGCCTCCAGGATCCTGCCCTGCGTGAGTTCCTGCCCTCACTGTTTTTTTTTTGATGATATGGAACTGTGAGTGAAATAAATCATGTCCTCTCCAAGTTGCTTATGGTCATGATGTTTCACTACAGGAATAGTCACCCAAATGTAAGAGAACAGCTGACCAAACACTTGATAATTTGCTTGGATTTGTTTCAAATAGCTAAAGTGATGTAGTTTGTAGGTTTGATAAACATTTTATAATAATGATGTTCAGTAATTTTTGTGTGCTTTCACATTCATTTGTTATTATCTTTAAAGAAATGATTATTCTAATTTTTTACCCATTTTTAATTAGCTTTTATTATTATGGCTCTACAGAAACTAGTGTATTGTGATCTTTTGTCTGGTTGTTGGTGATGTTGGAATTCACCCTGCATATTTACAAGATATTCAGGTGTTTTTGTCAATGGACTGTACCATATGACATTTTGAACAGGATTACTCAAGTACTTCTGTGCTATTTTTTATTGTAACTGAAAATTTTAGGTATTCAAGGCCATGATTTAGTTTTGATAATTTATTATCTTTCTAAACCACAGAAAATTTTAATTCTATTATAATCAATATTATCCTATTTTGCAGTATCTTATATCTTACAGGAAACGCACAATATATCATCATATTTTCTTTCTGAAAATGTTTACATTCTTCAGTTTGTATATTCAAATATATTTAACATTATTTTCTGCATCAGGTGAGCTATAATCCATTTCTATGTGAATAACCAGTTTTATTCATTTTAAAGATTATTTATAGGATTACTTTACAATTCTACTTGTTTTATATGCTGAATCTCTACATCAACAGTCTACTGTTGGTATGTTTATTTAAATCCACTGTTTTGTTTTCAATCATATGCAACTGTGAATATTAAAATGACTGTTATCATTTCATAAATTATAATGCTTTCAGGGTAATTTATTAGTTGTTCAATTTTTTCAGTGTCACTTTGATATTTCATAAGTATGTTTTTATTTTTGAGGACAAATGCCATTTTCTATCATTGAAAGAACCTGGCTTCATATCAGTCTCATTAAGATATAGAGAGAGTAGTACAAAAGAGAGATGCAAAAGAGATGATCACCATAAAGTCTGCAAGATGATAGGTCTGCGTGGAAACAAATAAAATGATTATTACCATTCCAAATTTTATGGTTTTTACACGTTACTTCTGAAATCATATTATTATTGGGAATTTAATTTTTTCTTATTCCTAGAATTTTTCCAATCCCAAAAATACAGTTAACTTATAGTTATGAATATTATATTCTCTAGAACTTGTTTATATTCTTGATTGGATAATTAAGTGTAACAGTTTCCCTTCTTTATTACTTGGCTAGATATTTAGCAATGTATATAGATATCTGTTCTAATATAAATAATGGTACTTATGATTTCTTCAGGATTATCCTTCTATGTGTAATGTAATACAAAACAATGGTATTAGGAATTTTTGATATGTTATAAAATTTAAAAAATGTTTCTAGGATTTATTCGTTAAGTCTGAGATGTGGAGAGAGAAACAAAGAGAACAGGCAGAAAGATGAGATTTAGACATCAGCCTTAGGAGCATAAGCACTGATTACAGTTTGCAAAATGCTTTGCTCTAGATTTTCTCAGTAATCAACGAGTTTGAAATTCTCAACTGTGTTTCCACAATGATGTAATGTTTTCATCTAAGATTCTTCTTCATATAGCGGGGAGGTAGACTTGGTAGAAATACCTTGTATGCATGTATAAAATTTTCAAATAACAGTAAAAATATTTAAGAAAATATTTGCGTTAGTGAATGTTTGTTTTCAAATAAATTTAATGTTTTTAATTTTCCGACTCATCGCTGATTTCCACTGTGAAACAATTGTACAAATTTTTTGCATTGTATACAGATTAATATTCTTGAAATTTTCTTTCTCACATTTTGTTCACCTACAGTGTTACAGTACATTTATTAAGGGCATTTTATTATCTAAACAACTTACAAAAGGTTAAGGTTCATAAGTTCCTGAATATGTACTTTTTTATAAAACCAAAGTTGGAAATTTTGCAAAGGAAAACTTTAAGCACCTCAGAAATAAATTTGTCCAGTCTAATATATTTAAGGTGTTTTTTTAGATTTAGCTTATAGTTTTTCCAATTTGAACAAATTGAATTTAAGAATAAGTCAACATTTTTTTCCTTTTATTGAAAATAGATTTCTTTGCTCAAGTGATATAACCTGATTATGGTTTTCCTTCCATCTACTTCTTCCAGTTCCTCCCCACTTACTTCACATCTGGATTCATGCTCTTTCTGTGTCTCATCAGAAAACAGTCTTCTATGAAACAAAACTAAATAATAAAAACTAACACATCAGGATTGGACAAAACAAACAGAAGGAAAGGAGCCCAAGAGAAGTCTCTAGAAACAGAGACCCACTCATTCACACATTCAGAAATCCCATGAAAATATCAAATTGGAAGCCCTATTATATATGCAGAAGACCTGTAGAGTAAAAAGAAAGAAGAAAATTAAATAAAATAAAAATTAAAGATATTAAGATTAAAATAATCTTTTTTTTAAAAGGAAGAACCCTGATGAAGAACCCTTCAAAGATGTGGAGTTCATTTTTCTGTTGGATTTGCACTGCTAGACATTCATCTACCCTTAAGAGTAGTGTGTTTCCCAAGTGAGATTCCATTGGAGGAAACTAAGTTTTCATGTGCAAGTGGTTATCAATTAGAGATAGCTTATTGGTTGGGATGGAGGCATATGTCTATTTCTTTCAGCTCTAGAACCTCAACTGCTACAGGTAGACTCAGGTCTTTCATACTGCTTCAGCTTCTGTGACTTCATTTGGTGAATAGATTGTTGATTTGGAGGTCCTGGTTTTCTTCATATCCTCCATACTCTCTGGCTCTTCAAATCTTTCTGACTCCTCTTCTATTGATTTCCTGAACTCAAGGAAGATGATGGAGATATCCCCTTTAGGGCTGAATGTTCCAAGGTCTTTCACTCTGCATTCTGTGTGTTTGTGGGTCTTGTGTTTATTCCCATCTGCTGCAGGAGGAAGCTTTTCTGATGATGGCTGAGCAAGGCACTGATTAGCTTATTATTTTAAGAACTAATTATTTTCTTTAAGATTTGGGATTTAATAACACCTTTAATCTCACAATGTTCTCAAAAATTTCATTTTATTTTGCAGTTAATGTCCTTTTTAACCACTGTTTTTTTCTAAAGACCTTTTCTCTAGTCTTAATTTGTATTTAGTTAAATTTATTTATTAGAGTCATCCTTTAAAGAACTAAATTTTGGATTTAATAACCTTACCCAATTGATGTGGTTTTATTTTGTTATTTTTACTATCATCTTTTTCTCCTGTGGATATTTATTTCTCAAAGATCATTCTAACTTCTTGAGAATTTTAGTCCTTTTAAAATTTATTATTTTATTTGTATTGCTTTTAATTATGTTTATGCATTGTACCTGTATATGTACCTACACATGACTACAGGTGCTGAAGAGGGCAAAAGAACTGAGCCCCCCTGAAGCTGGAGTGGTGGTGTTTCTTGGCCAACCAATATGAGAGCTAGAAGCTGAACAAGAGTCCTCTACAAGAGCAGTACTCATTCTTAACTGCTGATTCATCTCTCCAGCCTCAGTTTACCCCTTTCTATGCATTACAAAATACATAGAAAAAAGAAAACATGACGTTATTTTCATTATGGAAGGGGCATCACTGGTTGGAAAAGCTTCAGCAAAGCATTTTTCCTGAAGCTGCCAGTGCACAGAAACTCATTTGTAGGTTTCAGCTCTTGAGGTTAAATGTACTGTGCATTTTCTCATTTGGAGTTCTGTGACGTGTGAGATTAAATGCATTGAGCAGTCTATTAACTAAATTTTCATCATATTTTACAAACTGAATATATAATTCTAACATTTTTTGGTGTTTCCATTAATGTAGAAAACATAACTGTACATAGCCATAGTCTTCATAATTAATTTTTCTGTGCACCTGGATATTAACTTTTAAATGGCACCTGGAATAAATATATAGTATCTTCATTGATAAAGCTGTATTTAAATTTAAAAATGTATACTGCTGAATTCTACCATTACTTTATGTTACTAATTTTAAGGCTTTAAGGATAAGAATGGTCTACAAAACACCACAAAATAATTTATGGTAGAACAAAAAATTAATACATAATTTACTTTAGGATGTTGCCAAAATACATGTTCCATGATAGAATATCAAAATTCTGAGAAATCAAATAGTAGTAAAAACAGAAGAAGTCACACACTGTTCTTTATTTCCCCTCAAACAAATAGATTTTACTTTAACAAAACAAACAAAATACTAAATAGAACATGGTTTAGAAAACACTGCCTTAATCAGTGTTCCATGTTCTTTCTTGAACCCAGTGTTTCTGTGATGGAAAAAATACAGAGAAAATACCATATAGGGAACTTATGATGTTTTTACTCAGTGTTTGAATAAATGAATAAATAAGACAAAAGTACAAATTGAGTGAGTTCTGGACTAAATCAACAGTATTTACCAATTAAAGGAAACTGGATTACAGCTGATCCCTGACAAACAAAGCAACTGGCTTTGGATTGTAAATGCAGGCTGCTGTTTTGATTGGTTACACTCTTTGCCTGTTTGCATGGCCCTGTTAGTCAATGTGTCTATCCACTATCAATCTGTATAAAGGAGTACTTAATGTAGTCAACTCATAGTTTTTCTGTAATTATTCAATTAAGAAATGTATTTGACCTGTAACTAATCTGTAATAACTTTTTCAAATGATCTCTTTCAAAGGAAACTCAATGCAAAAATTGACTTTTTTTTATACAACTGAACACAATTTTCTGAATTTATACTTTCATTTAAAATTCATCAAATGTCACACATACAAGCTTAAGCACTGTAATATTATTTTTATTACATAATGCTATGAATGTCTTAGCATGCAGAAGCTCTTGAATAACACCTGTAACTTCTAGAAATCATACTTCCTCTTAGGCTTTTTTTTTTTAAGTGAATACTGAATAATAGTTATGGGGAATATGAGAAGATGAATTCTTGTAAATAAACAAAACATTTTGTTTAAATATGATATAGTGCTGTGCAGCAGTGGTGCACACCTTTAATCCCAGCACTCAGGAAGCAGAGCGAGGCAGAACTCTGTGAGTTAGAGACCAGCCTGGTCTACAGAGCATGATCCAGGACAGGCCCCTAAACTACAGAGAGAAACCCTGTCTCAAAAAAATTTGAAAAAAAGATAGATAGATATGATATGATACAGTATCTTAGTACAGAAAAACTTCCAGTTTCATTTTATAATTAAAAGAATAGAAATTTCCTGGAGCTCTGCCTCGTGCTTGGCTGTAGATCTCTGCATCTGCTTCTATCAATTACTGGATGAAGGGTCTATGATGACAGTTAGAGTATTCACTGATCTGATTACTGGGGTAAGCCAGTTCAGGTACCCTCTCTACTGTTGCTAGTAGTCTAAGCTGGGGTCATCCTTGTGGATTCCTGGTAACTTCCTTAGCACCCAGTTTCTCCCAATCCCCATGATGTCTTCCTCTATCATGGTATCTCTTTCATTGCTTTCCCATTCTGTCCCTGTTCCAGTTCACCATCCTGTTCCTTTGTGTTTACAACCCCTATCCCCTACCCTCCATTGCCTACCCCTCATCCCCAGTTTACTCATCAAGAGATCTCATCTATTTTCCCTTCCCAGGGCAGTCCATGCATCCCTCCTAGGGTCCTCTTTGCTAGTTAGCTTCTCTGGAGCTATGGGTTGTAATCTGGTTATTCTTTGCTTTACATCTAGTATCCACTTACAGTTCCATGAGTCCAGTCAAAGGGAAAGAAGAGGGATTTTATGAGTGAGGGACATCAACATCATGATGGGGAAGCCTACAGAGACAATCAAACCAAACTAGTGGTAACTCATGAACTTTAGACCAACAACTCTGGAGCCTTGACTAGGCCCTCTTCATAAGTGAAATGATTGTGTAGTTTGATCCACTTAAGTGATCCCCTGGCAGTAGAATTAGGATTCATGGGTGATACTTGAGCTGGCTTTTTGGAGCTCATGACCTCTGATGAGACACCTTCCACAGCCTTGATGCAGGGGGAGGCACTTGAACCTGTCTCACCTGAATGCACCAGGCTCTACTGACTCCCTATGGGAGACCTTACCTTGTTGGAGGAGGGATTGGGGAGTGGGTTGGGGGAGGAGGCTGGGGGGGGGAGGAGGGAAGAAAGGGGAATCTCTGGTTGGTATGTAAAATGAATTAAAAAATTCTTAATAAAGAAGATAGAAAATGCACATCCTTGATATATGGCCAGGTCTTAGGATGTTAAATTTATTTTCAGACAAATCTAGGCTCAGAAGTTTTGAGCTGGATGTGACTTGAAAGCCTTCTCCTTGAGGTCTTGCTTTCATAACATTTGAAGGAGCTATGTATGCTGTGAAGGAAGGGAAGAACGCAATAAACCTACCCATCCATACTGACTATGAATCACAATAATAACAGTACTGGCTAGTTTCTTGCTGAAACTTGACACAACCTTCAGTAATCAGAGAAAGGAGCCTCAGCTGAGGAAATGCCTCCTTGAGATCCAGGTATAAGGCATTTTCTCATTTAGTAATCACTGGAGGAGGGCAGAGCCCTGATGAGTGGCGCCATCCTTGGCCTGCTGGACCCGAGTTCTATATGAAGGTACCTGAGCTACAGGAAGCATGCCAGTAAGCATCTCTCCTCCATGGCTTCTGCATCAGCTCCTGTCCTATATGAATTCCTATCCTGACTACCTTTAATAATGAATAGCAATGTTAAAGTGTAAGCTAAATAAACCCCTTCCTCTTCAACTTGCTTTTTTTGTCAAAGTGTTTCATCACAAGCAGTAGAAAATCCCAAATAAGACAATGACCATCAAGATATCTCTTAAGATGGAATAGTGACACTCATATTGTGGCAATAACCAGCAGCTATCAATGTGGACTTAAGGTCAACTAAGTAGGAAAGAAACCATATCTGTTACTGTAAACCTAACCAGCTATCTAAGACTGGTTGGACCTTAGAGGAGAACCTACTACCTCCACTTTAGTAGACCAGCACAATTCTTGTGTTCTGGAACTTACCTTTATATCCACAGTAAGTTTAGCTCTTAACCTTAATCAAATAAACTTCTCTTCATAAATGATGTAAATCATCATTAGAAAACTATTTGTCTAAATGGAGAGCTCAATTGACCTTGAGTGCTGAGATCCATTCAATATATCCTCAACACAATTCCTACACCTAACATTCAGGGCGATTCACAGAAGAGGGATAAGAAGGACTGTAGGAACCAGAGGACAAGAAAGAGAATGTATCTCCTAGAAATGACAAAGAAGCTACAGTTATGCTGTCTCAACAACATGTCTGACCAAAGAAGACCAGAAGAATGACAACATAAATAGATGTACTAACATGAACGGTGGAATCTTACAGGGTTCCATACTTGACAAAGAACTACAGGGAAGTAGTGACTGGTGAGAGAAGGAGAATCAGTCTTTCCCAGGGCAACTTAATTGGTTATCCAGTACCAAATCATTAGTTGTGAAATGTAATACATACAAGCAACACTAAATAGACTCAGCAGGATAGATGATGGCTGGATAGATGATAGATAGACAGATAGATAGACAGACAATGGAGAGAGAAGGGAATGCTATGTAAATAGATAGATTGATTGATTGATACATAGATGATCAATCTATCTATTATCTATAGGCTAGGACTCTCATTTAGTCCATCAGCTTAGTCTCTATTGTCTTCCTGAATTCATTTCACTTGAGCCATTTCCAACCTCTGGGCCCAAACCAGCTACACACTATATCTTCTCTCCAACATTCTCTGTTCATACTATACACAGAACTAACAGAAGTCTGCTGGCCTAGATCTCATCACAAAAATACAAGCCATATGAAGTATCGAGCCAGAGATACTATATCTACTAGTCCTGTAGAAATGTTTGCCAATGAGAATTACTGAGGGAAAAGAATTTAAACAGCAGTCATTAATTCTATGAATGCATTCAAACAGTTTAAAGGAAACACAAAGAACAGACTGAAAGAAATTAAAGAGATAGAAATTAAGAGAAATAAATGCCTGAGTGATACCCTAGAAAACATAAGAATAATAGAAATAACAAAGATCAGGAATTAAACAAAGAATTCAATAAAGACATAGAATCATTGAGGAGGACTTGAGTTACAATGGAGATTCAATTGAAAAAAAAAAACAAAACCTAATGAGAAAATTCAAAGGTAAACCTTACACATAGAAGGAATCAAGCAACAGACAGAATATCAAAATTTAAGGATAAAGCAGAGGATCTAAACCAAATAAGAAAGAATTATAAAAAAAAAATAGACAAAGGAAAGGAACATATAGGAAATATGGGTCACTATCAAAAGACAAAACTTATGGATAATAGGCATGGCTACGAGAGAACTCCAGGTCAGTATCTGTAGAGAGCTGCGCACAGCCGCACCCATAAGATGGCGCTGGCTTCCGCCCCCACCTTCCTGATGGTGAGTGCTCTCGGGAGTAAACAACTCCATATTTGGCTTGGTCCTAGGATCTGGCTTGCTTCCGTGAACCTGAACCTGGACCTATCCGCAGTGCCCACGTGGCAGGCTGGGGTTGGCCACCCAGGGACTGTTTAGGTCATGTTCGGGCCTTCCCCGGGGTCAGAAGATTGTTCAAGGTTCCTGAGTAAACTGCTGAAAGAAGAGCTGGGTGTTGTGTCTTCCTTGCTGGTCCAGGCGGTCTTGAAAAGTGGTGGCCCGTACGGGGAACTTCACTACTTTCAAAGAGGGCTCAGAACTTTCTGCAGTCAGGGCAGTGCACTGGTAAGTTCCCAGGTAAGGTGGGAATCCGTGACAAAAGCAGGGTTAAAGGAAATCCCAGGTAAATTGGGAACCTGTGACAAAAGCAGGGCTAAAGGAATTCCCGGGTGAATTGGGAACCCGGGACAAAAGCGGGGAGGTTTTTGCGGGGAGGTTTTTGCTCTTCTCTGTAGACAAAGAGAGAGCAGGACAAGCCAAAAGTGAAAGTGAAAGCTAGGAGGTTTTTGCTCTTCTCTGTAGACAAAGAGAGAGTGAAAGTGAAACATTGTTTAAAAGGTTACCAAGAGTGAAAGTGAAACATTGTTTAAAAGGTTAAAAAGTTTTAGACATGGGCGCTTCTACTTCGCACCCAATTTTTTTGGCTCTTAATGAGCTGCTTATATCTAAAGACCTAAAGGTTAAGAAAAATCACAAATGCTGGAACAAGCCTATGTAGATCTGGTCAAAATGCTTGAAGGGAGGGGGCTGTTTATAGCCCCTGAAAAGGTACAAAAGGACAAAATTATTAATTATTTAGGAGCAAAGGTTAATGAGAGATGTATCATCCCACAGAAAGTGATATTGAGAAAAGATAATTTACGAACCCTAAATGATTCTCAAAAATTGTTAGGAGATATAAATTGGATTAGATGTTATTTAAAGTTACCAAATTATGACTTAAAGACTCTTTACAACATCTTAAATGGGGATTCTGCATTAGATTCTCCGAGACAATTAACTGAGGAGGCATGGAAGGCTTTACAAAAGGTGGAAGAGAGGTTACAGGGTGCCTTCTTACAGAGGTTACAAGAAGGTAAAGACATTATCCTGTGTATCCTTCCTACCTATTACCAGCCCACCAGGTTGTTATGTCAGGATGGGCCATTATTCTGGATCTATTCCAAGATTTCACCAACTAAATCCATTGAACATTACCCTACTGCCGTGGCAACCCTTTCCATGATTGGAATCCAACAATGCCTACAGTATTTTGTGGTCACTCCGGTTACCATTATAGTGCCTTATACCAGTCGTCAAGTTCAAACATTGTGTGCTACAATAGATGATTGGGCCATTTTGCAATGTAGCTTTACTGGATGCATGGATAACCATTACCCCAAACACCCACTATTAGGGTTTTTTAAGGAACACCCGGTGATATTCCCTAGGATAACGTCATCGCAGCCCATCCTTAATGCCCTAAATGTGTTTACAGATGGATCTAAGACTGGATGTGGCGTATACATGATAGATATACAAGAGCCTGTACAACACCAATTTCAACCTGGCTCCCCTCAGATTGTAGAATTGAAGATAGTGATTGAAGCCTTTAAGGCTTGTCCTTTTCCTTTTAAATTGATATCAGACTCTGCTTACATTATTAATGCCCTCAAAATTTTGGAAGTAGGTGGACCTGTTAAAAGCTCCAGTCCGGTCTGCATTTTGTTTCAACAACTGCAACAATTGATTTGGCATAGGAAGTCCTGCTTTTATCCCCAACATATTAGAGCTCATACAGGCCTGCCAGGGCCCCTGAGCAAAAGTAATGATATAGTAGATCAATGGACTCGAAAGGAATGGATATTCATTAGCTCTGTCTTAGACATAGCCAGAACCTTTCATGAAACATTTCACATCAATGCAAAAACATTACAACAAAAGTTTCAACTTTCTCGAGCATCAGCTCAACAAGTGATTCTAGATTGCCCTCAATGTGTAGTTTATCAACATCTGCCCAGTATTGGGGTAAATCCCCGGGGTCTACTCCCGCTTAAGGTTTGGCAAATGGATGTGACTCACATCTCTGAATTTGGACACATAAAATATGTGCACGTGTCTGTGGACACCTGCTCAGGCGTCATGCACGCCACACCTTTGACTGGAGAAAAGGCACGCAATGTTATTGCCCATTGTTTGGAGGCCTGGGCGGCCTGGGGAAAACCTCATCAACTTAAGACTGACAATGGACCTGCCTACATGGGACAACAGTTTGCCTCCTTTTGTCATCAGATGGAGGTGCAAATTGTACATGGCTTGCCCTACAATCTCCAAGGTCAAGGCATTGTGGAACGTGCTCACCGCACATTAAAAGAATGCCTGCAAAAACAAAAAGGGGGAATAGGCCGCAGCCATACCCCAAAGGAAAGACTTTCTCTTGCTTTATTTACCATCAATTTTTTAAATTTGGATGCTCAGGGCCATTCTGCAGCAGATAGGCATCATGAGTCTCATGGTACAGCTAAAGGAATGGTAAAATAGAAAGATGTGTTAACAGGGCTCTGGCGTGAGCCCGATCCTGTGCTGACATGGGCACGAGGTTCTGTTTGTGTTTTTCCTCAGGATCAACAAGATCCAGTGTGGGTGCCTAAACGCCTCACTAGAAGAGTCCAGTATGGGAAAATCCATGATGGTCGAAATGACGATCCTCCTGCTCTTCCTCGTAACAATGCAGCTGGGAATGCTGGAAAAAAGATGGGGGATACTGTCTGTGTTCCCGAGACCGATGCCAGTTCGCCATGATGCCAAGTTGTTTCCACGGTTATTTAGCATTGTAATTGGACCGGAGAGTTTGACAACCTGATGGAACAGCTGAGGGTGGCTATTGTCATGGTGAACTTGACCCAGGTGGATGCTGGACTGACAAAAGGATTATCTACATGGATCTCTAATGCCATGAATCATCTCAAGGAGTGGGTGGGCTTGGGAGCCTTAGCAGGCCTTTTGGTGCTGGTCTCCCTGGCTTGCCTGTGGTGCATCTGCAGAGTCAGGGCCTCTCAACAACGTAATACAGCCATGATCATACAAGCCTTTACTGCTATAGAGGCAGGACAGTCCCCTCAGGACTGGCTGGCCACCCTTAAAGATTATTGAAGTGCAGGATGCAAGGCTGGTGCACTGCACTCAGGGCACATGCCGTGATCAAGTCCCAAGAAGAGCATGTCTGATTGCACGTGGGTTGATACCCCAGTTCCCACCTCTGCAAAAAAGGGTATCAGACAGGTCAAGTGTTCTCTGGGTGGATGACACCTGGACAAACACCAGTACAATGTCCTAAATTTTTTCTGCAGAGATCAGACCTCTATTCTTGCCTGCTTGTTTATAATAAAAAAGGGGGAACTGTAGAGAGCTGCTCACAGCCACACCCATAAGATGGCGCCAGCTTCTGCCCCCACCTTCCCGATGGTGAGTGCTCTCAGGAGTAAACATCTCCATATTTGGCTTGGTCCTAGGATCTGGCTTGCTTCCGTGAACCTGGACCTATCTGCAGTGCCCACGTGGCAGGCTGGGGTTGGCCACCCAGGGACTATTTAGGTCGTTGGCAGGCCTTCTCCAGAGTCAGAAGATTGTTCAAGGTTCCTGAGTAAACTGCTGAAAGAAGAGCTCAGTGTTGCGTCTTCCTTGCTGGTCGAGGCGGTCATGACAAGTATCATAGACAAAATTTCTAAGATCATAACTGAAAACTTTCCCAAACTAAGCAAAGAGATAGTCATATACTGTTAAAAAGAAATTCACAGAACACCAAATAGAAAAGATCCGAAAATAAAATCCCCATAGCATATCAGAGTTAAACTCTAAGTATACAGAACAACAACAACAACAAAAAATATTGAAATCTGCAAGAGAAAAGACAAATCACATATAAAAGAAAACCCATCAGAACAATAGCTATTTTCTCAATGGAAATGTTGAAAGTCAGACGAACCAGAAGCAATGCATTCTAAGTCCTAAAAGACCAAGATGGCAACCTAGATTAAAACCAGAAAAACTATCTGCAATATTTAAAGAATAAATAAAACCTTTCTACAATATAAACAGACTAAAATAATTTTTGTTTAACAAATCACATGTAAAAAGGATACAGAAAGTATTATTCTGGCTGAAGAGAGGAATTTGCATAGCAAATATCTTTTATAAAGTAATATGAAAACTTAATTACTAAAACAATGAACACAAAATCAATAAAAACAAAAATCAGCAACCTAATGGCTGCAATAAATACATACATTTCAGTGATAATTTTAAGTATTGATGGCCTCAATTCTCCAATCAAAAGACAGACTGGCTACATGGATTAGAAACAATCTATCTCTCTGTTCTCTAAAAGAAACACAGCTTTAAAGATAGGCAGAACCTTGGTGTAAAAGGATGAACAAATTATGGTAATCAAATGGGACAACAAAAAAAGCAGGTATGACTTTCCTATTATCTGACAAAAAAAAACTCCAAACTAAAACTAACAGAAGTGATAAAGAGAGGCAATTCATTCTAAACAAGGAAAGAGTTAACCAAGAATATATAAATATACATGAAACTGTTGTATCAAGTTTCATAAAAAATTATACTGCTGGATTGAAAGATGAAGATTAACGTTAATAGTCGATTCTTTTTATACCCAAATGTATCTAATAAACATGTCATCTGTGCCAAAAATAAACTGATACATCAGAATGAATAAACATCATATATCAAAAGGACTTAATAGATATCTAAACAATACCATCCAAATGCTAAATAATATGCATTCTACTCAGCAAAAAATAGAGGTTTCTATAAAATTGATGCCCTTGGACACATTTTTTCTTTAAACATATTTAAAAAGATTGAGTAGCTCCACATATACTACTTGAATGCAAAACAATGAAACAATTGTCAGCGAAAAAATTAAAACACTGACTTAACAGCATACCTGAAAGCTCTAAAACAAGAAGAAGCAAAGTCTCCCAGGAAGAATAGACAGCAGGAAATTATCAAATTGAGAGCTGAAATCAATAAAATAGAAACAAAAAGAACAATACAAAAAATTAATTAAAAATTAATGAAACAAAGAGTTGGTTATTTGAGAAAACCAACAAGATAGACAAGCCCTTATCTAAACTAACTGAAAGACAGAGAGAGCATCCAAATTCACAAAATCACAAATGAAAAGGGGGACTTAACAACAGACAATGAGGAAATCCAGATAATCATCAGGTCATACTTCAAAAACCTCTACTCCACAAAACTGGAAAATCAAAAAGAAATGGATAATTTTCTGGATAGGTACCACATACCTAAGTTAAATCAAGACCAGATAAACCATTTAAATAGTCCAATAACCCCTAAAGAAATAGAATCAGTCATTAAAATCTCCCAACCAAAAAAAAAAAAAAAAAAGCCACAGGACCAGATAGTTTCAGCACCAAATTCTACCAGATCTCCAAAGATCTTCCTTACACCTGTCAGAATACCTAAGATCAAAAACACTAAAGACAGCTTATGCTGGAGAGTATGTGGAGCAAGTGGAACTCTCCTCTACTGCTGGTGGGAATGCAAGTTTGTACAGCCGCTTTGGAAATCAATATGGCGTTTTCTTAGAAAATTGGGAATCCATCGCCCCCAAGACCCAGCTATACCACTCTTGGGCATATACCCAAGGAATGCTCAATCATAACACAAGGACATTTGCTCAGCTATGTTCATATCAGCATTGTTTGTAATAGCCAGAACCTGGAAACAACCTAGATGCCCTTCAACTGAAGAATGGATAAAGAAAATGTGGTACATATACACAATGGAGTACTACTCAGCAGAGAAAAACAATGACATCATGAGGTTTGCAGGCAAATGGATAGATCTAGAAAAAATCATCCTGAGTGAGGTAACACAGACTGAGAAAGACAAACATGGTATGTACTCACTCATAATAGAATACTAGATGTAAAACAAAGATGATTAGACTGCTACTCACAACTCCAGGGAGGCTACCTAGAAAACAGGTCCCTAAGAAAGATACAGGGATCGCCCAATGACAGAGAAATGGATGATATCTACATGAACAACCTGGATGACAGTGGGGGTAATGAAGGGTAAGGTTCAAGGGAAAGAAAGCTTAAGGGAGCAGGAGATCCCAGCTGGATCAAGAACAACAATGGAGAACAAGGAATAACAGACCATGATAAATGAAGACCACATGAAAGTAGGAAGAAGCAAAGTGCTAGAGAAGTCCCCAGAAATCCACAAAGATACCTCCCCTGTAGACTACTGGCAATGATTGAGAGAAAGCCCAAACTGACCTAGTCTTGTGATTGGATGCCCAAACACACTAGCTGTCATGCTAGAACTCTCATCCAATAAATGATGGAAGTGGATGCAGAGGTCCTTGGCCAGGCCACAGGTGGAGCTCCAGGAGTCCAATTGTTGAGAAAGAGGAGGGACTGTAAGAGTGTGAATTGTTGAGATCAAGATTGGAAAAAGCACAGGGACAAATAGCCAAACTAATGGAAGCACATGAATTATGAACCAAAGGCTGTGGAGCCCCCAACTGGATCAGGCTCTCTAGATAAGTGAGCCAACTGAACCGCTTGAACTGTTTGGGAGGCACCCAGGCAGTGGGACCTGGATCTTTCCATAGTGCATGAGCTGGCTGTTTGGAACCTGGGGCTTATGAAGGGATACTTTGCTCAGCCTGGGAGGAGGGGACTGGACCAGTCTGGATTGAATATATCAGGTTGAGCTGAATCCCCAGGGGAGTCTGTGCCCTAGAGAAGATGAGAATGGGGTGTGGGCTGGGGGGAAGGCAGGAATGGGAGCTGGAGGGGGGAGGACATGGAACCCATGACTGATATGTAAAATTAAATTAAATTATAAAATAATTATAATTTACTATTCAAAGTAAGAAATATACAAACTTAGAGATTATACAACTCATTAATGAATGATAAATGGACCAGAAAAGGAAATCAATAAAAATAAAATAAAATTCCTGGAACTAAATGAAATTGAAAGCAAAATACAATACATTTGGAACAAATTTTAATGAGGGAAATTTATAACTTTAAGTGCCATCATTAAAAGAATCAAAAAGAGCACAAATCAATAACTTAATAATGCAATTCAAAAGTTGGAAAACAAGAACAAAACAATTCCCACCCACTTCATATCAATAAATAATAGAAATTAACCAAAGAGAAACAAAGAAACGAACACAAATAACCAACAAATCTCAGAGCTGGTTCTTTGAGTTGATAAAGAATATTGACACACAATGACACAACTAACCAAAAGAAAGAAAGAAAGAAAGAAAGAAAGAAAGAAAGAAAGAAAGAAAGAAAGGAAGGAAGGACAAAAGAACTCAAATTAACAGAATCAGAGATGAACAGTAATACATTAAAATAGATATCAATGAAATTCATAACATCATAAGGAAATACTTCAAAAACCTGTATTCCATTAATTGGGAAAACTAAATTCAGCCTAATCACCAAAATTATACAAAGAATAAATCAATAATCTAAACAAACCATTAATAAATGATTAGGTTGAAATTATAATAAAAGTCTTTCAACCAAAAAAAAAAAAAAAAAAAGACAAAGGCAGAAAGATTTGTAGCACAACTCTAGTGGATTCCCAAAGAAGATCTACAACCATTCCTTCTTAATCTGTTTTTAAAAAATAGAAGAAAAAAAAAAAAAGGTGCACTCTCAAACTTCTATGATGCCAGTATCACTCTAATAGCAAAACCAGGTAAGAACATAACAAAATCCCAATAACTGGGAGGAAGATAGATTCAAAAATGGTCAATAGAATGCTTGAAAACAAAATATACCAAAAAGATTATCCACCATGACCAAGTTGGCTTTATCCATGAAATGTAGGGATTTTTTTTATTAAACATTAGTCAGTAAATGTAGTAAAGTACATAAATAGACTTAAAGACAAAAGTCGTATCACCATTTCAAAGATACCAAAGAAGGCTTTTATAAAGTCTAATATGACTTTATGGTAAAAGTCATAGAGAATAACATATGATTAGAGGGAACAAACCACAACACAATAAGAACTACATATGAGAAACTCACAGATAACACTATCCTATTTTATGGAGAAAAACTTGAAGCAATCCCCTGGAATCAGGAATTGTCTGTCCTCACTTCTTTTTGCATATTGTGCTTGAGTCAGTAGCAGCAGCAATAGATCAGAAAAAGGAAATTTAAGGCATCCAAATAGGAAAAGAAATCAAAGCATAACAATGAAGATGACAGGATACTATACATTAGAACAGCAAAATTTTCTATGAGAAAGCTTCCAAAAAATGATGAATAAATTTAGCAATGGGACAGAATACAGTTCAATTTGCATAAGTCAATAGCTTTCCATACACCAGTAGCAAGCATACAGTGAAAAAGAACATGATGTATTTCCATTCACAAGAACTTCAAAGAAAATAACATAATAGGAATAAATATATCCAAGGAAGCAATTAGATTACACTACAATTAAACTTCTGAAGAAAAAAGAGAAGACATTAGAAAATGGAAAGATATCTCATGTCTATGGAATGGCATTTTGTCAAAAGATATGTACAGATTCAATGCGATGTCAATCAAAATCACCACCTCATTCTTCACAGAAATAGAAAAAAGACAGCTATCTAAATTATATATGGACCAACAGAAGACTAAAAAACCAAAACAATTCTGAGCAAAAAGAACAGTGCTGGAAGGATGCGATAGATCTCAGTCTATCTACAGAGTCATGTTAATAAAATAGTACAGTATGGTACAGGAGCCCCAAACAAATATTTTGTCCAAAGAAATGAAATTAAAGACCCAAACACAAGTAGAAATAGCTTCAGCCATTGAGTGTTTGACAACATTACCAAAATATTAGCAAGACAAAAAGAAGCATCATCAACAAATGGCACTTAGAAAGTGGATGCTATCATACTGAAGAATGAAAGTAGACTCATATATATCACTTTGCACAAAAATTAACTTCAAATGTGTAAAGTCCTTGCTGTGAAAGATGAAACATTGACATTTCTAGAAGAAAATTTAGCAAGTACCTTACCTATAGACATAGGAAAGGACATTCCCTTTGTCCAAGAATTAAGACCAATAACTGACAAGTGGGATTTCATAAACTAAAATGCTTCTGCACAGCTAAAAAAAAAATCAGCTGGGTGAAGGGGCATCCCACAGAATGAGAGACAATCTTGCAAGCTGTACGTATGATAGACAAATAATATGCAATATGCATAATGAACTCAAAAAGATTTTTTAAAAGACATATTTAAAATGGACCTACCAGAGACCTGAAGAGAGTTCTCAAAGAAAAAAAAAATGGCTCAGAAATATTTCAGCAAGTGTCCATCATCTCTAGCAGTTAGGAAAATGCAAATAAAAAGAATTACAATGTTTCATCTTATGCCAATTAAAATAGATAAAAATCAACAAGACAAAGGAAACATATCATGGAGAGAATTTGGGGAAAGGAAACCCCTCATTCACTGTTAATGGGACTTGAAATCCATACAGCCAATCTGGAAATCAGTGTAGAAAATTCTTAAAAAACTAAAATAAGCTTTCCATATGAACCATCTATATCATTACTTCCAATATTCCCTAAGGACTAAGCATCCTATTCCACAGACACTTGCTCAGCCGTGTTGACTTCTGGTCTATTCATAATAGCAAAGAAATGAAGAAAATATGCTTCCCAAGTGCTAGTATTAAAAACCTGTGCCACCACTGCCTGGCTCTCAACTAGGACTTAAAATTCCTTATTTTTTAAATTTATTTGTTTGTTTTTCTATTACCAGCTTGATATAGTATAAATTCTTATCCTAATAGTGAAATATTTGATTGAGGCTTGCCCAGTAATTGAGTAAAACCAAAACTTATAAGCCAGTCATCTTAGGGTCCCCCCTTCTATATAGCCTCCCTGGTTCTATGGGTTGCAGTCTGGTTGTTCTTTGCTTTATATCTAGAATCGAGTGAGTGCTCTTATCCTCTTGAGCTATCTCTCCAGCCATGAGCTATATACTGTTATAAGAAATTATGAAAAACAAAACTTGTTGTGTAATATATGAAGATAGATATCTGTAAAATCAGCATTATGGTGATATTTTATTTGTGCTGAAATGTGATTTATTTGTATGTTAATAAATAATGTTGCCTGGGGGTCAGAGCTAATAGCAAGCCATAGCAGAAGTCTGGTAGTGGTAGCACATGCCCTTAATCCTGATCATATGACAGGCAGATCTCTGTGTGTTCAAGGACACTGCCAGCATGGAGACACATGCCTTTAATCTCAATATCAACCATAGAAGACCTGGAGGTCTGTATAGACAGGCAGTGACAAGGAGGTCATGTAGTTGGGTTTACAACCAATGAGAAGGCAGAACAGAAAGTCAATCAAAAGACAGATACACAGGAAGTAGGTCTTTTTCTGGGGGAATTGATAGCAGTGGCAGTGGAAGGTAAGAAGGTGGTTGGATTTAGTCTCAGCTCTTAGCTACTGCTCTGATCTCTTGGGCTTTTAACTCTGAAAAAAAAGAAATGAAGAAAATATAATTGTCCTGCAACTGCTGAATGGATATAGAAAGTGTGGTACAAATACACTATGGAATAGTATTCATTGATAAAGAAAAATGAGAGCCCTACATCTTGCAGGCAACAAGAAGTCTACTGAGAGACTGGGTGGTATCCTGAGCATAGGAAGCCTCAAAGCCCACCCACACAGTGACACACTTTCTCTAACAAAGCCATACTCACTTCAACAAAGCCACAACTCATAATAGTGCCACTCTCTGAGTGGCCAAATATATTCAAACTACCATACATATACAGTTCAAATAAAATTTTTCCATCTGAGTTGACAATATACCATCTAAGAGTCAAAAATTACTTAACAAAACCTCATCACCAGGAAGAAGAAGCCCCTTTTTGAGCTATTCATCACAGTTGTTCAAGAGCTTCCCAAAACATTGGAAACTGTTGCTACTGTGTTTGAATGTGACAAATGACCTTAAAAGTGCACCACTGGCCTACATACCTTGGCAGTAGCCAATAGCTCTGTAATTAAATTTGAGACTTGCTCAACAAAAGAGAAATTATTCAAGATACTAGAAATCTATCTAAATGCCCAGGGCTACTGAAGTCATGGATTTTGGAGAAGAACCTAGAACCACCACTTTACTAAACCAGCGTAATTCCAAACTACATTATAGATATTTGTTCTTATACCACAAATGAATGTATTCTTCGCCCTTCACCAAAGAAAATTCTCTTTGCAACATGAGATGGCTAAGTAAATATAAAAGGCTACTCAGTCTTCTCTCAGTGATCAGTCCTCAATTTCAGTTTCCTGAGAATGAACAAGCAATTTCTGAAAGAGCCACAAAGGACAATCAATCTCCAGCACCCTGGACAGAAAGGACATAGAGGCCTGGTATCAGTCCAGGCTCTGCCTGAGCCGTAGTCAGCAAACTCGAGGTAATAACCAAATAAGGACAAAGCCTGGGTCTTCTCCATTCTTGCCCCCAAATGGAAAAACTGTAGTCCTAACCAGCCCCTAACTCATCTTGGTTAATTAGAACATACTGATATGTTTGTCACTTGCTTAAGCCAATCATATCTAAAGTGACCTAACTGCCCTAAGACCTCCTCTTGGGGTTGTTGTCATTTGCCTTTGTGTTTATTATCTTGAGTCCCAATTGATACATCTACAATATTACTCTTATACCTAATGCTCATGGATCATTGTGGAAGAGGAGGCAAAATAGTGGTAAGAAGCAAGGGCAAAAGAGGTGATTTTTGAAATTGTGCCTCCTAGAAATGTCAGAAACTACACCAACAAGGTCTAACCAAATGACTTCCTTTAAGAAGCTGAGCAGAACAATGGATATGCTAATGTGGATGTCTGAAATCTCACTAGGATTTAACCTTGCACAGAAAACTATAAGCAACTGAGGAATACTGCAAAAGGAACGAGTCTTCCCTAGAGAAGAAAATACTATTTAGTTATCAATACCACAGTATAAACCCCATAGTCGTCCATACAATAACATTAGACAGACTGGGAAAATACTATAGAAGTCTTAGCTTTAAATGAGACACACATACCATACCCTCTTTCTTGATGCTCAAGGATCATTGTGGGAGAGGGGACAGAAAGATTGTAAAAGAAGAGATGGTAGATGACTAAAAAGAAATAGAGTTTTCCAGATGTAGCAGGACAACTGAAAATATGAACTCACAGTCTGTGATAGCATGCACAGGACCTGCTCAGTCGAGACCAAATCCCATCATGGAGAGGAGAGGTAGGTACAATGTCTCTCTAGCTGAGATGATATTGACATTTATTTTGGTAGCTGCAGGGAGGGGAAGAGTCGGTTTTCTCAAAGGTGTGTTTTCTTAAGGTTAAAATAGTAGGTGGCCACACACCAAAGGTATATGGGAACACACACTGTACTCAATGAGCTAAACAAAAAAAACCAAAAAAAAAAAAAAAATGAGCACTAAAAGTTGGAAGGTGGATAAGGATCCTGCATCTGGGAGGAGTTTGGGGAGGAGACATAATCAAAATACAATATATGGAATTTACAAAGAATTAATCAAAATACTAATCAAATAAGCTACTCTTAGTGAGAAATGAAGAAGGAAATTATGTAGTTCACAGCAAAATAAATGAAATTAGAATTCATGTTATAATATGAAATAATCCAGTCTCAGAAGGAAAAAAAATGCCATTATCTTCAATCATATGCAGAATTTAAACTTAACAATTAAGATCATACCAGGACGGTCATCTCTGCACATCTTCCCATCATGATCTTGATGTCCCCTGCCTGCAAAATTCCTTCTCTCTCATCAATTGGATTCAGCCTGGCATCTGGCCATGGATCTCTGCATCTGCCTCCATCAGTCACTGGACCTAAAGGCTCTATGATGACAGTTAGGGTATACACTATACCAGTCACCAGAGTGGACCAGTCCAGACATCCTCTAGACCACTGCCAGCACTCCCAGGTGGGGTCATCCTTGTGGATTCCTGAGAGCCTCCCCTGCACCCTGCCTCTTTCTATTCCCATGAAGAGATGACCGGCCACACTGGTAGAAGCCCATGAACTGTAGACTAGTGGCTGTGGACCCCACCGTGGGACTGGATTAGGCCCTCTGGATACAGAAGAGGGTTGTTTGGCTGGAACCCCAGACAGGGGATCGGGATCCATCTCTGGTGCATGGGCAGGCTTTGAGGAGCCCAGAAACAGTGGTGTGACACCTTGCACAGCCATGGTGCAGTGGGAAGGGGCTTGGACCTGCCTAGGCTCAGTGTGCTGGGCTGTGCTGACTCCCCATGGGAGACCTCCATTTGGGGGATATGGGGTTGTGGGGTGGCTTAGGAGAAAGGGCTGTCGGGTGGGAGGAGGGAGGAGGGAGGAGGGAGGAGATGGGATTTGTTGGTGGTGTGTAGAGTGAGTAGAACATTTCTTAATAAAGAAAAATTAAAAAAAAAAATACCAGGTTTCAACGATGGTGCCGAAACAATGGCCACACACAACCTCGGTTACAATGAATAGGTTATGCAATGAAAAAGAAAGACATGGACATTGGAAAGGCATTTGTGGGCAGAGGAGGAAGATATGACTGTGAGAGCTAGGTAATAGAGGGGTGAGGGTAATTAGAATGCATTGTGTGCATGTAAGAATTGTCAACAAACAAGTTTAGTTCATGCTTAAAAATAAAAAATAAAGCATTGAAAAAGAAACTGACGTAAAGGCAGGAGGATTGCTTGTGATGAATAGCAGCTAAGGCAAGGTTTCACAGGAGAGAATAATGGAACAGTAAGGAAAATGAAAATACATTTACACATACAAAATGCCATAATAATCATATTATTTTATGCAATAAATATAAATTAAAAGCAAAATATTCAAATTAAATTGGTTTTATACTGTATTTGTTAACATAATAAATGAAAATATTATTTAAACATTTAATAGCATTTAATAAACATTTACATTTGTCTTATTAAAAATTTATGACCTTAATTAAAATGATTGTTTTGCTAAATATAATGAATATGAAAACTTAATATGATGACTTTTATTATTTTCCTTCTAAATATTAAATGCTATGTTTTATTTTCAATTTAGCACACATTTGAATTCATATTAGCTACACTACTCAATAGCCACCTGTACCTACTAGTGGCCAAATAAACAGTATAGTGGAAAATAAAAGCACTTCTCTGAAGATAGGTCATATGCAACCCCTTACTAAACTTTCTGTTAAGAAAGAAATTTAATTGGTAGCTTCTTGTCACCCTAGCAATTCTCATAAATTCTGTTGGCGGAAAATGTCTAAACAAACTGATAAAACTTGAAAGAAACATACACAACCAAAGAATGGGACTGAAGAGTTGGATCCATTGGGAGAACACTTGCTGTGTGTCTTAATTAGAGTTTCTATTGCTGTGAAGAGATGCTGACCATGCCAACTCTTATAAAGGAAAACATTTAATTGTGGTGGCCCATTTAGAGTTCAGAGGCTTAGTCCATTATCATCATAATGGGGAGCAAGGTAAAGTGCAGGCAGACATGATGCTAGAGAAAGAACTGAGAGTTCCTACATCTTGAATCACAGGTAAGAGGAAGTGATCTGCGGTACTGGGTGTGGCTTGAGCATATATGAGACCTCAAAACCAGCCACCACAGTGACACACTTTCTCCAATAAGACCACACCTACTTTAACAAGGCCACACCCCTAATAGTGCCACTCCCTTTGGGAACCATTTTCTTCCAAACCACCACACTGTGTAAACATAGAAATTGAGTTCAAATCTCCAGAACCCATGTAAAAAGCCAGGTGGAGTTGTTCCTACAATCACAATGCTGGGGGAAGAGAAACAGCAAGCTCCATGTCCAGAATAAGATTCAGTTTCAAATAATAAGATGGAGAGTGAGAAAGATACATGAAGTCAACTTCTGGCCTCCACCCAGAGTGGTGGGAGACATGTCTGATACATCTAAAGAGAGTCTCATATGTAGTAGTAGAGTAGAAAATATGATCAATATTTGAGTCATTTTCAAAAATGCATAAAAATGAGTGAAGAAAAATTTTTAAAATCTTGCTTCCTACCAGCTTAGGTTATTGTTTGTGATCTATAATTAAGCTTTTCATGTCACCTTTGATTATCACTTCTGGCAGTCTCAGTATCTCACTGAGAATTACATGTTTTTGTCTTCTCCAAATCTAAAATTCTACCTGCAGAGCTAGGAAGTAGAAATGCATACATGATGTTTTATATCCTTTGTGGAGAGCATAAAATACAGCAAAGTAGGCCTTCCTTGGTTGAAAAGTTTACCGTTAAAAAACAATTAGAACAGGGGAAATAGTCTTCCCCAGGGAAGAGTACACCCATGGATTATCCAACGCCAAATGCTCAGCCCTAAAAACATACATATAAGTAACATTACACAGACTAAGCATTTTGTTTTTTGATATTTAGAAATGCATATTACAAACATACATGCACATATACACTTATGTATATATCTAAATTAATACACATATTTGTAACAAAAAAATTAAGTGATTATGAATTTGAAAAATATCAAGTGTTTGGTATATGGGAGGACTTAAAAGGAGGAAAGGGCCCCAAATCCACATTCATCCACATTTCAGAAGTAACAGCAGCCTTTTCCTACCATTTGCCTTCTTTAATTCATTTATCAGTCACATTTGTGGATTATCAACTAGAGAATTATCAAGTAAAGAAATGTCTAAAATAGCCACATGTAGGGAGTATAAATTTCATTGTGGGGAGGTAGGGAAAAAGGTAAAAATTTCAAAAATTTAAGTAGCTAGATGTGGTAGTGTCTGATGGTGAATGCCTGTGATTCCACCAATTGGAAGGTTGGGGTAAAAGGATGGAGAATTTGAGGCCATCCTGAGCCACATAGCATGATGCAACAGAAAGAGGGGGGCATGAGGAAAAGCTGAGTAATGGAAATAGGAAGTAAGAAACTTCTCACTGTTAAGTAACATCTGCATTCTCCTTTCTCCCTTCAAGTTCTGTGACTCATTCAACACTAATCCTGCTGGAAGAGTAAGGAGACATTCACTTGTCTTGCTCAATCATGGCAATCCCCAACAGCAAAAGACCCCATGTAAAAGTCAGGATGCTGGGAGCATGCCACTGTAGTGGTAATGCCTTCAAATTTGGCCAAGCACATGATCAACCTCGGCAAATCAGTCTGACAGATTTCCAATCTAATATCTGAAGGATTTCTGAGAGAAAATCATGTGAGAATTTTTTTCCTTTCATTGTTAGATTTCATCGTGTTTCAAGCAGCTGTAAGCACGTTTGGTAAAGAAACCAGTTTGAAAGCTAACATATTGGTGGAAGAAAAAAAAAAACTGCATGCATTCATATTACAACTGGAGACAACTTGATATTTAGAATTTCTGTTACCTGACAAGGGATGGTTGGTTTCATTCCTGAAGAGAGTTGAATTTGGGGTTTCTATTACTAGTTACATTAGTGATATGGATCCTTTAACGTCTGTAGTAGGACAGGTCCATAGGGTCGAGGAAATTGGCTCAGACCAGTCGCCAAGGCATGCACATAATATACTCCTTAAGAGCCAACCTGGAGTCTGCCTGAGGGCCTAGAAACAGGAACTGTCAGAGTTCCTGATCCCATATCAGAGTTGCTGATCTTGCACAGCCAATGAGGGATGACCACACAGACTGGGCGCTGGGAGGAGGGTATGTAAGGACTTCCTGTTATTGAATAAAGGAGTTCATTTTTTGCCTTCAACTGACTCCTAATGCCTGTATCATTGATGTCGTGCCTTCTTACTCCCTCCCCTGAGAGAACCATTAAAATCCAAGCTACATCTGGTGCTTCAACGTGGGGCTTCTGTTCCTTTGTTTCTCCCAGCACAGGTTCTGATCGACTCGCTCTCTTCACACCGCGCCCCCAAGACAGTGTGTTTTGGTGAGAAGGCCCCTAGCATTGTGTTCTTTCAGTCCCTTTGGCAGGTAAGCATTGGGACCCCCACTCCTTTCCTTCTTTTGTGTTATCTGTCGTGTTTGTCTAGTTAGGAAGGCATTTTTTTTTCCTGTTTTGGGTCGCCAGGAACCTCCACATAAGAATTGACACCCCCAGGAGGTGGAACTAAGGCTTGGTTCCTGATTACCAACCTTAGTCTGGAGACACTGTGTGGGCATATGGTTGTGGCCCAAAAAGCCACAAAAGTCCCCCCAATAAGCGCAGGACATAAGGGTCCGATACAAATTTTCATCCCATTGAAAAGATGGGTAATCTTTTCATTACCCCCGCACTTCCCTGTCATATATCTCTACGATATCTGATGAGGAGGAGACAGACATTTTGGGCCCCACAAAATCTGTCACTTTAGGCCCCACAAAACCTGTCAAGGAGAACATAGCTGTCAGTTTGGGCTCTGGGAAATCTGTCAGTTTGGGTCCTGAGTTATCTGTCAGTTTGGGCCCTACAAAATCTTCCAAGGAGAATGTAGCTGTCACTTTGGGTTCTGCAAAATCTGACAAGGTGAACATAGTTGTATGGGCCCCCAAAATCTGCCAAGGAGAATGTAGCTGTCAATTACTACACACAAAATCTGTCAGAGAACGCAGCTCTCATTGTCATGTACTGTTACTCACCACCACTGCTGACAGCTACGCCTCTGCCACAGTATCCTTGGGGCAATCTACCCCAATACCAACCAGCCTCGGGATGTGGCTGCTCTTCCACGGTTCCAGATGTCTTCCAACCCTTACAGCCTGCACCACTGTCAGTTCTTAGGCTCATAGAAGCCTTCCCAGTCAATATGGGCCCAACTGCTGATGCCCAGCCCTGGATTTCCACCCCCATAGCTGATCTCCCCATCATCTGGAAGGCAGCCAGTAAGTCAGGCTCTGATTCCCCCTTCTTTCAGCAGGTCCTTGCTCAATGGCCGATGTGGTTATAAACATACTTCCTTTGGTGCCATTTGCTTAAAGCTGTGTTGGAGGCTGTACTCTTTCTCAGTTGGAGGTCAGCCAATGATGATCAGGCAGAATCCCAGGCCTGGACAACATCTTGCTTAACATCCTAGTGACCTATAATAAGCTTACAGAGCAAAGGGAATATGTCCATTCTATGCACCAGGCACAGATTGCTTTCAATGCTTATTTTCAACAGGTCTCAGATCTGGCCCTCAAGGCCTTACAAGGGGCTCAGCCTGGCCTACCAGCACTAGGCATCTATGTCAAGGAACATGCCCCTGCCCCTAGTGAGATAGAGAGATCCTATCTCCCTCCAATGGCAGCCGCCAGCCCCCCTGCTAACCCACGGGAGAGGGTATGCTTGTGTTTTTCCTCAGAGTGCCACTATTCCAATATGGGTCCAGCAAGAAATATGCATTTGGCCATATATCAGCCTGCTTCCACCAAGGAGAAAATCATCCAAGATGGGTAATGTGTATAGTTCTGTTTCTTGCTCCCATTGCCCCTCTAAAGGCTGAAGAGTTGTGGAGCCTTGCTTTTCCTCATTTTGTATGACATCTCTTGAGATGAGGAAGATTAGTTTAGCAGGCCTGGAGCTACCTGAATAAATTAAGGACCCATGGTCAGCTAAGTTTCTATATTATCTACTACAGCTAACACATGAATTTTCCAATTAAATCAGGCAAGAGCACAGATTCTGGACTTTGACTATTTATTCTTTGAAAAAGTTTGGCACAATATAAAGAAGCTGGTTGATCCTTCCTGGATTTCACTTATGTTTTGATTGGTGGGGTGGTGCTTTTGATCTTTCTCCTTTTTACGTGTCTCCTACAGTACATCCAACAACCACAGGCGGCCACTAAGGCAACTCTATAAGTGTTAATATCTCTTAAACATCCAACTCATAGCCCTCCACAGGACTTTTTCCATGCCTGGCTTTCTGAAATTCAAAAGGCTACTAGCTGACACTCCCCACCCTTGGTGAACACCCAGGGATGGATGCTATTTGAGGGTGGATAGTCAAAGATGGGTGCTGAGTCCCCTGGAGGTATGGTCAATAAGGCTGGAACAAAGAACTCTGACTCTAGATAAGTGCCCATGTAATAAAAAAAAAGGGTGGATATGTAGTAGGACAGGCCCATAGAGTCAAGGAAATTGGCTCAGAGCAGTTGCCAAGGCATGCAAATAACATATTCCTTAAGAGCCAAACTTGAGTCTGCCTGAGGGCCTAGAAACAGGAGCTGTCAGAGTTGCTGGTCACTCTCAAAGTTTCTGATCAATATCAGAGTTCCTGATCATGCCCAGGCACATACTGGGTGGTGGGACAAGGATATATAAGGCCTTCCTGTTGTTGAATAAAGGAGTTTATTATTTGCCTTCAACTGACTCCCAGTGTCTGTGTCATCGATGCCACGTATTCTGATCCCCTCCCCCGAGAGAGCTACAAACATCAATAAATATTCTTGTACTTTTTCTTTCAATTTTAGTACATTTATTTTATTTTAGTTTGTCATGACTAGAAATTCAATATTAGAGGATGCTTTTTTAAATAGTTGTTTATATTAGGGGTGCTCTCCTTTGCCTCTGTGGTTTCTCAATCTAAACTTGTCATTGTAATTGTATATTTATGTCCATTCTATTACACCTAAGTTGGAGATAAGTGAGTCATATTAAAAAACCTCTCATCTTTAATATTTTAATTAATTCATGCAATCACTTTTTCAACTCTAAAATTGACATATAATTTTTATTATAGTCATATAAAATGTAGCTACCCTAGAAATTTAGTACACTAAGGAAAGATAATACTTAATCTTGTCTTATACTTTTTCATTGACAACCAATTCCCTGTGGAGGGATGCCTTGGTCAGCCTCAATGCAATGGGGAGGAGCTTAGTCCTGCCTCAACTTGATATGCTATGCCCTGTTGACTCCCTTTCTGAGGAGTGTATGGGAGGTAGAAAGGAGGTGGGGGGATGGAACAGGAGGATAGGAGGGAGGAAAAACTGTGGTTGGTATATAAAGTAAATTTTAATAAATTAATAAGAAGTAAGGAAATGGGATCTACGATTGTACACCAATAACAATGAAAATAACAGAAAGTAAACATGTAAGTTGCAAAAGAGGCAATGAAATGTTGGCCTAAAATGCACAGAAAATAAGCAACAACTATGAACTCCCCAGTCTTCAAAACTACATTAGATAAGTGATGAAAAGACACAAGATTTGACCAAATATCTAGAAATATTCAGATTGATAATATCAAGATAAAAATACAATATCAAAAACTCACAGAAAATGAAGAAAAGTAAAAATATATATGTATGTATACCCCAAAAGGCAAATTATAGTCACAATATGCAGAACATTTGTTAACTATTGGAGTCCTGTTGAAGAATGAGAGGAAGGATTATAGGAGCCAGGGAAATCAAGATCATGATGGGGAAATCCACAGAGACTGCTTTTAAAGAATGTTCAGTAATTTTAATTATTTTATTTTCTGTGTATGGGTGTTTGGCCTGCATGTATACAGTGTTCACAGATGCCAGGAGAGGGTGTCAGATCCTCTGGTGCTCAAGTAATAGACATTATATGTGAACCACAATGTTGGTGCTGGGAACTGAACCAAATTCTTTGATAAGAGTACCCACTGCCTTTGCTGCTGAACCATTACTCCACCCCATTCAATAACTTTTAGTTCATGTAACATAATATAAGGTGAAGTGATGAAATGTTGAATAATTGCCCTTAAAATGTAAATGTGACAAAATCAAAATTACTAATCCCACATTATTCTGAAGAACACTTTGTGTCTAAAAAGAGAAGGGATATAAAAAGAAAGGAAGAGAAAGGAAAGAAAGAGAAATTTAAATTAATTATAGAGGTAACAATTTCAAGAAATGCAAAGTAAGATAAAATAGGAAGGTTTAGCCAGAGCATTTTAAATTTTATAATTTATATAAAGATGTTCAATTATTAGTATTAAAAATTAGAAACTTTGATTTCAAAATATGGCACATACATGAGAAATAACATCAAGATGTTGGGATTAAATAGCCGAAAGATGTGGCACATTTCTCCAGAAGAAAATAGATGCAAAATGCAAAATTGACAGAAATTAAATAAATGAGCAAATAAGCCATTGAAATAAGGTGGAAGGCTCAGAGTTTTAAATATTAAAATTATTTTGTATTTGTGTGTATAAATATTCAAAAATTTTATAAATGGATTGTAGCTAGAGTTTTCCTGCCTGGCCCAGTAAGGACAAATCTCTCTTACCCGCCAGTCCCATAGTCGCTCAGACCCAACCAAGAAAGCACACAGAAACTTACATTGTTTACAAACTGTATGGCCATGGCAGGCTGCTTGTTATCTACCTTTTCTATCTTAAATTAACCCATTTCTGTTAGTCTATACTTTGCCACATGGCTTGTGGCTTACCAGTGTCTTTACATGTTGCTTTCCATGGCATCGGCTGGCAGTGTCTCTCTCCAGTCTTCTACTTCCCAGAATTCTCTACTCTCTTGTCCCGCCTATACTTCCTGCCTGGCCACTGGCCAATCAGAACGTTATTTACACAGAGTGATATCCACAGCACTTCCCCTTTTCTTTTTGTTTTTAAGGAAAGTTTTAACTTTTACATAGTACAATTACATATAACAAAACAATTATCAAGCAAGAATTACAGTTATAATATTAAAGAAGATATCCTATCTATCTTATATTTGTGAGTCTAAGGTTTTATATCTAGCTTATCTTTTATCATAATTGAGGAAATTATAACTATCTAGTCTTCAACCACATCAAAGACCTCAGAAGGATATAATATTACCTGAGAACCGGGAGAAGGATGCAAGCATTTTTCTGGAGTCTTGCAAGAGTAGACAGAGACAGCTGGCAGCCTGGACAGTCACCTAATGTTCCTTTGTAAAGTTGGGGCATTTGTCTTCAGCCCACAGGGCTAGAGTCTCTTGGTCACTTCTCTCAGTGTCCTGTAGAATGTCTGGCAGTTTCCTCTGTGAAGCAGGAACCTGAAGGACCATTTTGTCAAGCAAAGTTTAGTGGTCACCTTTCTATGGGTCCTGCATGTCCAGTTGATCAAGCAGTCCAGGCAAGAACAGTTTCTTGCCCAAATGGCTATTTTTGCCAAGGTGAAGATAAGATATGAAGTGTCTTCAATGCCCATCCTCCTCTCTGAAGTAAATTGGTGCTGCCAGGAGCAGACATGTCTCACTGTCCAGAAAGTCTAAATTTTAAAAGTATTTTAAATGCCATATTCTGTAGGTCTTTGAAGTATTTGAAGATTACCTGTCTGAAATATCTCTATGTATACCTAGAAGACTTAACTAACATGGCTACAAGTATGATTATCATAGATGACTAATTATTAACCTATTTTTAATTATCCATTACAATTTAAATGAGCTATACAAACATAATACCTTAAACATGAGTAGAAATATGCACACAGTATAACAAAATTAAGTTTAAGTTTGTATCAATAGACTAAAGTCTATACCAATGTAAAACATTTTAAACAAGTTGTTGCTCTTTAGAAGTAAGTTCCTTAAACTACCCTTTTATCCTTTTATATCTATATCATATCCCCTTTTCTTCTTTAGAAAGAGGTAGTGTTTATAATCAATCTACTTTAAAGAAAAATATTGTTTTTTCTCTGTCCCACACCAGAGGGCTCTTCTGATTTGGGACACAAGAATCTCTTAACCTTTTCTTTTAGCAATATGTATGGGTTTAGAGAAGGAGTGAGCCAATTCCATCTCCAAAGCAAGCTTGATAATTTGGGGAATGTGGGCGTAGTTTCTCTTACTACTTCCTGCTGGAGGGGGGCGCTGTATCTTATGGGGACACAAAGAAAATTTTAGGATTATGGAGTAGTCCATTAGGGTGAACCTCTGACCCAGTTGCCTTGAAACCATTCTGGATGTTGGATCATCTGGGCCATTGTGTCATTGGAGACCTTTCAGGTGGTCTTGGCTGATCAAACCTGATATATCTTAATCTGGAACAAATCCATAGCCTCTGGCTTTCTGTGGAAACAAAAGCGGAGACTCCTTTCCAAAGCAACATATCCTTATATCCAAATTTTGAAATCAAGGTACCTTTAAAATTTACATACTTGTTTAACTCAACAGCTTTTACGATCAAATCTTTTTCTGCAGTTAAAAATCCCAAAGACAAGACAAACCAGATTCTCTGTGTAATATCCATCTTTGTAAGACTGAAATGTTGCTGTGGCTGCTGGCTCTGCCCACCTCAGCTTCCCAACATGGCGGTGGTACAGTTTACCACCAGCTCTGGGTTTGGAGCCATGTGTACCATCAACTATCAGAAGCAGTCCTATCAAAGCAGTTCATAGCCCAGAAACCTTTTTTTTTTTTTTTTAACTAGCAAAGACTAAATCCACCACGCAGCAGAGTAAAGTGCCATTTGTAGATTCCTCATTCCCACCACACTACAGGTCAGACACATACTCCAGGAACCTGCCATAGTAGCTCAAACTGGCAGGCTGCTGCTAACTTGAGAGAGACAACTAGGAAGCTGTTTTTAGCTCCATTTTAGAATCTTTTTTCTCAAGTTTTAGGTGGAAACTCTTGCCAACATGTTGGGCACCATTTGTAGCTAGAGTTTTCCTGCCTGACCCAGTAAGGACAAATCTCTCTTACCCGCCAGTCCCATAGTTGCCCATACCCAACCAAGAAAGCACACAGAAACTTACATTGTTTACAAACTGTATGGCCATGGCAGGCTGCTTGTTATCTACCTTTTCTATCTTAAATTAACACATTTCTGTTAGTCTATACTTTGCCACATGGCTTGTGGCTTACCAGTGTCTTTACATGTTGCTTTCCATGGCATCAGCTGGCAGTGTCTCTCTCCAGTCTTCTACTTCCCAGAATTCTCTACTCTCTTGTCCCACCTATACTTCCTGCCTGGCCACTGGCCAATCAGAACTTTATTTACACAGAGCGATATCCACAGCAATGAATATTTATATATATATACAAATATATGTACATATATGTAAAAGGAAAAGTTCAAGAACATGAATGTGTGGTATAAATGATGTGGTATTGTGTTCTCCAAAATATTGTGCACCCTAATAAACTTATCTGGGGTCAGAGAGAACAACCACAATATTAAACATAGAGGATAGGGAGTGGTGACACACGCCTTTAATCCTAGCATTCCAGAGGCAGAAATCCCTCTTATTTCTGTGAGTTCAAGGCCACATTGGAAACAGCCACGCATGGTGACACACACCTTGAGTCCTGGGGAGTGATGGCAAAAACAGAAACATATAAGGCATGAAGACCAGAAACTAGCAGCATTTGGCTGGTTAAGATTTTAAGCTTTGGAGCAGCAGTTCAGCTGAGATCCATTTGGATGAGGACACAGAAGTTTCCAGTCTGAGGAAACAGGATCAGCTGAGGAACTGGCGAGGTGAGGTAGCTGTGGCTTGTTCTGATTCTCTGATCTTCCAGCATTCACCCCAATAACTGGCCTTAGGTTTGATTTTATTAATAAGACCATTTAAATTCATGCTACAATGGTCCAGCAAGAGAAGGACAAAAGTAAATTCATTTGTGTTTGAGCACTTGGTTTGTGACAAAAATGTCACTACAGAATAACTGGCAGTGTGGTCACAAGTAGTTGGCTACATCTATTTGCGAATCCCATCTTGTCTCTAAAACATACCACACACAAGTTCAATTCTAGGTGAGAGTATCATGTTAAAATCATAAAGCTATGACATGAAAATGTAAAAATAATTTCAAATATTCTCCAAAAGCAATGATCTTACTACCATTATGCACATTGACAAACCTGAACAAAAGGGATTTATAGACAGGTTTATGAGTCAAGAGACAGTAAAAGAAAGTGATAAAAATGTGTTTGCAAAATGTATAATCAGAACAGGAATTATATATAAGACTTAAGAAATAAGTACCTATTTCAATAACAGAAAGATGATGATGTTTAAGTTAAATAGGCCCAAAGCTGATAAGATTTTATTTTATATCTAAGCAAATTTTCTTACAAAAAGAAACTTTAAGAAATTTTAAAATTTTACTGAAAATTAAATATCTTCCAGAAATGATATTTATGTCCTATTTATATTGATAAAATATTTCTTCACAATTTTTATGTCTTCCATTTTCTACTTTCTTGAAACTCCTATTAGACATCAGGGTTTCTTGGGACCACTTTTTCAGATTTTTGTTCTATATAGAACTCATTTTAACTTATTTTAATGGATACATAAAAAACATAAAAGATCAAGAAGTAAAGGAGTACCATGTGATGTGTATTAACACATGTATATGATACACAAAGTTTAAATCAAATTAAGTCTAATTTTCTCCTGGACCTTTCTCTTTTCCTTGTAATGAAAACATTCAAAATCTTTTTCTCTATATTTTGAAATGCATAGTACAATGTTGCTATGTCTCTAGTCACTATATTGTACAGTAACATTGCAGAATTTTCTTTCTTTATGAAAGTGTAACTTTGCACCCACTGATCAGTCTTATTACTCTGCACTCCAATTTGTGTTGCACTCTGTTCAACACAACTCTGCTCTCAATTTCTATGACATCATTCAAAATTTAATATATAAGATCATATAGCTCTTGTTTTCTATGCTTATTATAAATTTTGTTTCACTTAATTTGCAGTTTCAATCCATGATCTCACATTACAGAACTCTTCCTTTTCAACACAATTCTATTTCATTGTGTACATATGCTATATCTTCCTTCTACATTAATGTTGAACACCTGTTTTCCTTCCTTGACAAGTGAGGGTAGAGCACAGTGAATATTACAGTGCCTTCTATCTTCTGTTATTTCATGTTCAGTTGTCTTTGCTTTTTATTCTTCAAAGATTTTCATTGTGCTCTTGGATATCATTATTTTATATCAGTAGCTCCATATTAAATTTGTGTGACCTTACTGTTAATCACTTAATTTCCTTTACTTGCTCTTTTACTCACTGAATTCTATTTTTTCTTACCAATGCAATTTCCTGTTTCCTGTCAGGTTGACTTGAACTCTTCTCTTTCAGAATTATGGTCTGAAACTCAGGCAGGAAGTTGGCCCCTCAGACAAGCTCTAAGATCCTGAAGGATCCTTCCAATTATCAACAGTAAAGGGGGAAGGCAGTATTGAACAGAGGAAGAAATAGTTCTGGTCCAGGCTGAGAGAGCATCCTTTCTTTGTATACGCACACTTTAAATTATCAGCTACTGGATGTAAACCACCTTGTAAACATGTGTGACTTTTGGCAAGGCTTCCTATGCAGTCAGGGCCTGAAGGGTGAGGTCTATAACGGAAAAGCCTATTCTGCTCCTGAGGCTCTACACACTTCCCCATGGGAAAGGGACCTGGAGAGCTCTGCCCAATCTTCGCCACCATGTGTCATATGTTCAGTGAGCTTTTTCTTGTGTACCTACACATTACAATGACAATTTGTTATACAGCAAGGTCATCAGGCAAAGAAATGAAACTAAACTGCTGCCTTTTTTGCAACAAAGATTTTCTTGCTCCACAAAACTGAACCCATTTATTTACATCTTTACTTTCTTGGGCCAAAGTTAGAATAAAATAATTGTAATTGAGACCTTATCAGGTTAAAATACTGACTGTTTCATTCTCCCTAAACACAATTGTTGAAGTCCATTTTGGAATCATTATATGATTCTTTTATGGTTATAAAATTAAGAATATTTCATTTTAGACATCTTAAATAAGAATTTGAAACAATAACAGATTGATTTTACTGTGCATTTACAATTAGAATTTTTAGAATTCTAAATATGTTGACTTCCTTAATGATTAGAGAACTTCCTAATCACTTAAAATTGCTAGAACAGCAGCTTCCCACAAATGAGTCTGAGACCACCAGGCTGTGGGCCACTCCACCTGCCATGATTTCAAAATATAGTCATGTAAGAAAAGTCAATTTCTTTGGAGAAGTACTCTCAGGTTTTCTTGGAAGAAATGTCTAGGTTCCTTTTCTCTAACCATGTGTGGAATACAGTGAGTAAATCAGTTTGGAAAACTGTACAAGTTTTCCCAGGTGCATTTGATCATGTCTCCAGTTGATTCCAGCCTCCTGCAAATGCAATCTCTGATTTTAGGATCCCTTAGAGCCCTGGCTTTTCTGTCTTACCAACCTCTTTTCAATACTTTTCCCACATTCCTATCAGCTTCTTTCAGAAAAGTGCAATTGATTTGATATCCCAGAGCCCCCCTGCTCTTCATCCTGTCTGAACTGCTGCAATTCCATGTACTAACACATCCTCCAAGGTGAAGCCTGCTTCTTAGCTGCTGCTTGACACCAAAGGCACTACAGTGTTTCCTTTTTGTGCATTTATTTTCAGTTAATTCGTCTGTTACTCAAAGTTTTATGTATTTAATGTGCTTCTTTGGTATATGTATGCACAGTCAGACAATGACTAAATGGCAGTGACAATCAAGGTAATCAACTGCTGGCTTCCGTACATAGTTACCATTTCCTGTGCTGCTTTGAACTCCTGAGAATTACTTTTACCACATTCCATGTAAAAATTTAACACAATTTACCTTAGCCATCATGCTTACCTAAGATCTTTGAACGCATGGGTTCAGTTTTAACTGTAAAATTGATGAAAAGATAGGAATTATGTTCAATCTATAAAGAGCTCTTAAATATTTACATTATGTTTAATCTATAAAGAGTTCTGAAATATTTACATATTAGGAATACTAAGTCTGTGTAGTGAGGGTTTTGATAATGATGCCATATAGAAGTTGGAGAAAGAAAAATATCCAACAATGTTGATCATATGTTGGCCAGAATATCTAATATGATGTTCATATTCATGTTCATGCTTACCTCTGGCAGTGAAATATGTTGTATCATTATTAGTGACTACTTTCATGTCTCTTAAATGTTGTGTACAAGATATATCTGAGTCACCTACATGACATCTACAACTGCTTGACATCACCAAAGCTCATTGTATGATGGTCTCTTTCAGGAATAATCATACATGATCATCAGCTACATAGTAAAGATATGTAGAAATGTCTGAAGCTATTATTTACAAGGCTAGCTAATGTATGACATTTATAAATTTGCTCTTAAAGATGACTTTCTTTATTAAGAGTTATGTGTTAAAATGCAGCACTACTTTGTAGGACAATGATTCATCAGAACATTAACACCTCTGTTATTTTAAAATACTGTGGCTATATGAAATGATTGAAGACAGGACCAAGAGCCTAGGCTTTAATATGGAACAGAGAGAAGAAAATCTACCAAGTAGCCAAGAAGCATCATTGTGACAGGTTTAGTGCTGGGATCCAGAAATGAGCATGGAATCCATGATTGGGTCTGGACACAGAAATCGGAAAGCTGTAAAGAGTAAGACTGGCGCATAATAAAGTGAAGCTTCTACCTTGGCCTGAATTAATTTGCTTGCCTTAGTTATTTACAAAGGTTTGAAGCATTATATAAAACTAAACTGTATCTTAGTAAGTGCACAATGCTCTAATAAGTGGACCTCAAAGTATTTCTCTATGTTAACCACTTAAATTTCAAATGTAATTTTTTGAACATTAAGTTAGAATGCTGATGCATTAATAAAATCAATAGCAATCATAATTATTGAATAAAAGGAAAGCCAAGATGATAGACATATTTACTTGTGATAAATGTTGGAGAGATAGAAGGAGTACATTTACTAATGGAACCACACAATCATAAACCATTTCATGCATAAATATCGAAAATAAAATTATCATTTTCCAGGAATGAAAACACTTCAAAATTATAGTGTGCTCAGCTCTAAATTGATTCTATAAATGGATTCCAGAAAATCAGTCACCAGATGGTTATATTTAAGGTGCCACTCAGTCTCCTGTGTTTTTTAAAGGTAGAGTCAGCTATACCCAAAACTCTATAAAGAGAGAAAAAGCAGACATATTTTTACAGAGATTAAGACATTTAGTAAAATAATAAATACAGATTTTAGAAAGTACAAAGGCAGCTTCCAACCATTGATACTAATACCCAGAGAAGGAAAATTAATGTTTTAATTATTCATCAGGCTTAATTTCTTAGAAGTAACTCTGAGTCATCACAATCTAAAAATTCCTCATGTACTTCATGATTGCATTTGATTGTCATCAAAAATGTTTGCTCTGCTCTTTCTCCTTCCTTAGAGGCAGTACAAGGCATGGTGCAAAGTGTGGATACTGGAATATGACTGGCTGCTTGTGGTGGTATTGTGTTTAATATTGTAGCTGTTCTGTCTTTGACCCCATCCCAGCCTTGGCCTGGAAGTTCCAACCTCCATTGAGGCTTAGGTAATGGTCACACCTACAAGGCGGGGCTGAGGGAGGAAGCTGAAGACCCAGGATAGGGAGGAGAGGGCTCTCTTGGTTCTGGGACCCTGGACGCTGGAGGTAGACTGAGCAGAGTTCTCCAGAGAACACCCCCAGACAGCGCCATACCTTTGCCAGACCCTACAACCTATCCCTTCATTTGTAAATTACCCCACAAAATAAACCTCCCTTTTAACTACGTGGAGTGGCCTTAATAATTTCACCAATATCTCGTGCTCACATGGGACAAATTCCAAAGGCCTGGGCAGCTTCCTCCCTCAGCCCCACCTTGTGGGCATGACCATTACTGAAGCCTCAATGGGGGTTGGAACTTCCAGGCCAAGGCTGGGATGGCTACCCACTACAATATTGTGCACCCTAATAAACTTATCTGGGGTCAGAGACAGAACAGCTACAATATTAAACATGAGGATAGGCAATGGTAGCACACGCCTTTAATCCTAGCATTCCAGAGGCATAAATACATCTGTTCAAGGATAGAGCCAAGAATGATGACTCACACCTTTAATCCCAGGGAGTGATGGTAGAAAGCAGAAAGGTTCATAGGGCATGAAGACCAGAAACTAGAAGCATTTGGCTGGTTAAGCATTCAGGCTTTTGAACAACAGTTCAGCTGAGATCCATCTGGATGAGGACACAGAAGCTTCCAGTCTGAGGAAACAGGATCAGCTGAGGAACTGGCAAGGTGAGGTAGCTGTGGCTTGCTCTGCTTTTCTGATTTTCCAGCATTCACCCCAATAACTGGCCTCAGGTTTGATTTTATTAATAAGACTCTTTAAGATTTCTGCTACAGCTGCTTTACAGCCTGTGTTGGTAATTTTAGGTGAAGTATCTGAACTTTTCAGACTTTGGTTTTTCTGTAAGACTGACAATTGTATCTTTTAGTAGTGTTTCTGAATTGAATTAGATGGTGCCCTGCTTGACACATAATTATAAATAATTGGTGTTACAGATTTTAAAGAATGGAAAATATACTAAATCAATAAGGCTAATTTGGAATTTCATTTTAGAATAGCACTAGTGTGTATATTGGTGTAGCTCACAGATGACATCCAGATGATACTGTACAAGCGGATCTGTACAGCCTGAACTTTAGATTGTCTACTTAATTGCATACCCAGAGAACAATACTACATGGCATCAAAATATATATCCATTCCAGAAATTTTCTTTTTAATGCAAATAGTTGATAATCCATGAAGCTTAGTGTTCCAATTAGAAGGAAAAGTATATACTAGAGTCATCAAACTTAGAAGTTATTGAAACATAATGATATCATCCATTCAACTGCCTGTGCTTGTAGAAAATGAGACTAACAGTTAGATAAGAACTGTCTTAAGATCATATGATTTACTCTGACTTTTTGTAAAATGGAAAAACCATGATTAGCCAATTACTAAATAATTGGTTTATTGTGGATTTAAGATTTATAACAGCACATACTTTAGACACCCAAAAAATGCTTTTAAAATGTTGCTATGTATTTCAAGGGATGCAGCACACGTCAAACATTCAGTGACAAGCCCTACCTTTAGCATCAGACAATAGAATGAGAAAAATGGAGACAGGTCTTTCAACTAGCTCATTTTCTTTCTCCTTGCATGCTGTACTCTTTTCACACTGATCACAGCCTGGAACTCTCTACAGGATCTATTAGATAATAGATAATAGATGGTTAGATAATAGTTATTCTATTTCTCCCTAAAAACCAAAGAAAGGTTCAGGGCTCGTTATATATTGGTCTAACCACCATAAACCTGTCCCCGACTCTGTGTGGTTCAAGAATCCATGTTTCATTATATGTTTATATATATTTCATTATATATTTGCCTTCCCCAATAATTCACACAGAAAAACCTTGTCCTGGATAGTAAAAGTCACAAGCTAAAGTCATCTGAGAGGAACTAACCTTAATTAAGAAAATGCCTTTATAAGATCTGGCTGGAGGCAAGCCTGTAGGAAAACCAATTTTCTTAATTAATGGTTGATGTGGGAGTGCCCAGCCCATTGCAGGTGGTACCATTCCTGGGCTGGTGGTCTTCAGTTCTATAAGAAAGCAGGCTGTGCAAACAATGTTGAGCAAGCCCAGTAAGCAGCACCCCTCCATAGCCTCAGCATCAGCTCCTGCTTTCATTTGAGATGTATCAAGTAAATATATTGAAATTTTCTCTCAAAAGTTTGTATTTTATAGTATAAATGAATGTAATAATTTCATTATATTTGGATAGTAAGTGCATAAATACATATTATAATATATTTTCTTATTATCTCAAGGATGTGAACAATTATAAGAAGTAGCCAAACTCCATTTTTCTCTTAAAAACTTATCTATTTTCTATTTTGTTATTAGAGAGATAAAATGTTTTGACTTCTTGAAAACTATAAGGTATGGAATGTTAATGGGGAAATCCTTTCAGGAACAAAAAAAAAGAGATCTTGCAACAATATATAATATAAGCCAGGCCTGGTGATGCACGCCCTTAATCCCAGCACTCTGTAGGCAGAGGCAGGCAGTACTCTGTGTGCAGCCAGGTCTACAAAGTGAGTTCCAGGACAGCCAGGCTACACAGAGAAACCCTGTCTTGACAAACATATATATATATATATACATATATATATACATATATATATACACACACACACACACACACATATATATATATATGTATATATATACATATATATACATATATTGATATAAAATTATTATAAAATATAATAGTACAGATGAAAAATGTTATACTCTATAGAATGGGATGTGCATTACTATTCTGTGGCACTAAGTAACTAGTCAAATCAAGGACATAAATTTATTGTTTTCACTTCAAATTCTGTTGTTTTTCCTGACAAAGCTATGTAGAAACTGCTGTCACTCATTCATTAGTTCTCAGAGATATTTGCTTATTCATGTCCATTCTCCATCCTGCTTTTACCAGAGAGTAATCTGTGTGAACCTTACTCATACTTTCTCATTCATTTAACTTGGTGGATTTTTCTCTTTCCCAGAAAGTATTCATTGTAAATAGCCCTGGTCAGGAATGGGGTTTTGTGTCCACTCCTCTCCCCAGGGCCTGGATCTTATGTGGTTTAAACCTATGTAGGCCCTGTGAATGCTGTCATAGCCTCTGTAAGTTCATATGTGCATCAGTCTTCTTATGGGTAGAAGACAGTTTCCTCGGGGTTATCTACCACCTCTGACTCTTAGAATTGTTCTTTCTCTTCTTCCATAGATCCCTGAGCCTTGAGGGGATGAGTTTGATAAAGACATCTTACTGAGGGCTGAAAGCTCCAAATTCTCTCACTCTCTGCCAGTTGTCCAGTCTCTGGTTGGTTTTAAGCAGCAAAGAAACTCAGTGGGAGTTCATATAAAATGAGAAGAGTAGAGTCAGAACATTTTGTGGCTTCTCCTTGTCTTTCAAAATGATATCATACCTGTTAATACTAGATCTGCAAGCTACCCAAAACAGGTCTAAACATAACATGCAGTTCCTCTCAGGCTCCAGAATCCATTAACTAGGCATTCTTCTCATTTCCAGTTCACATGTTACTGACACATGATAGTTGCTGCAAGCCCCTTGATTTCCCTATCCTGAGATGTGTATCTATTTTAAACACACCAAAAATATTCTGCTTTTAACAAATCCCATGTTTTATATCTTGACAAAACCTATATATAAAACATATATGCTTCAACTACTTGTCTACACTCTTGTTGCACTTGTTTATTCATATATGAGCATGTGAACACATGTACACACACTTAGCATGCACATACACAGGTGCATAGGCATGATTGTAGAGTCAGGGGCAGCTTTAGAGAGTTGGCTTTTTCCTTCTACCATGTGGATTCCAGACATCAAACTCAGGTCCTCATGTTTGGAAGCAAGCACCATTACCTGCTGATTCATTCTACTGCCCCATATCTCAACTATTTCAATGAATATCACTTTAAAAATAAAATACTTAGATGTTTTACCTTATAATACTTTATATTATTTTCAGAAAATAAATTTACATTTAAATTACCTACTCCTCATGAATGATGTTTTAATATAGCTAGGATTTCCATAGAGTCTGGTCCATTCCACTCAGGAGTCATTCTTCTCTTCATTACTAATGCTTTCCTAAAGTACCAAAATCACTGTTATTTTTTATCTACAGTTCTCTTAATTTGAAACTTTTTTCAGGCCACCCAACCTTCAATTTCCTCTTTGATAAAATTCAAACACTGTCCCATAATTTTTCTTAAATTGGCCTCCAAAGTAGAATCTTGAGTGGTTTATGTGAAGACAAATAATTTTGATCAGGTAGATCAAGGGCTTTTGCTCCTTCTAGCATATAAAATCAGAAGCTGACTTTTGGAAGATGAATATAAAGCATGTATACATATGATAAAATAGTTATGTGACCTGGCAAGTCAGAGCCAGAATCACTTGAGAAGAGGAACTCTGAAATGATGTATTGCCTCCATGAGATTGACTCTATAGGCAAGTCTAGCATGTTTTGGGTGGTGCCATTCCTGGGCAGGTGGTACTGGAGTGCATAAGCAGGCTGAGCAAGCCACCAGGAGCAATGTAATAAGCAGCATTCCTCCAAGGCCTAGGTATCAGCTCATGTCTCTAGGTTCCTGCCCCAAGTTTCTTTACTGACTTCCCTCAGGGATGGAGTGTGACCTTAGAGTTGTAAAATGAAATAATCCCTTTCCTTTCCTATTTGTTTTTGATCATGGCATTTTATCATGGCAGTAAGAACCCTAACTAAGACAATTAATTTTGTTGCAAAACAATAAAATTAATAATTAATAATAAATTAAACTTTCATAAAGCTGATTAAATTGTTATGAATGCAACAAAGTCCAAAAGGTAATATAATTTAGTTAATGAAAGCAACCACATCTGTGATATATTTTTCTTCCTTTATAAGGTACATATCTTTTGAAGATCATTTTTTATAATTTCCCAGTGTTATCTCCTATTATAAAAATAGGAAAAATATGTTGGCCTTTCATGCAGAAAAACTGAAACTAAAATTTATATTTTTGAAAACCACTTATTTCTTTAGTTTCAGACCTGCATTCTACAAATAAACTCTGATTTTTTTATACATAGTTATCCCTGGAAAGGACTAAGCAGATGACTTATAAATACATATTCTGCAATTTGAAATGCCCCTGGATAAAAATACCTCCTATTTTAGAAAGTTGTATATAACAGGTGAATCCCATCTAACAATGTCACCAGTCTTACACAAATCAACAGGAAAAAATCCTTCCTAAGGACATTGGCATAGAGGTTAAGCATTATTAAGATCTTGTTATAAGAAGACATTTATTTTTTTTTTTTAATTCTTTTAAGCAACTGACTGAAACATTCAGATGTTAAAAGGAGGTCAGTTGCTTGATTGACAACTGTCAGACAGTCCAGAGTACCAGTAACCCACATTTTTCTAGTAATTTAGTCCAGGACCAAAGTCCATTGGATGGTGTAGGCCAGATCTCCTCATGCAAACCTTTCTTTAAACACCATCATAGGCACACCCAGAAGCATGGTTTTGTTAAGTTGATAACAAGGATTAAACATCATAGTTGTTCAGAAAGTTTTTGATCTACCCAGTGACACTGAGAGGAAAGTTTATGCCAGCCTCAGACTCTGAGAAGAGATTCATTCCAATCACAGGAACCGCTGCAAATAACAGCTACTGCTGAAGGCATGGGTGCTGCTTTGGGATAGGTTGTTCAGTCAAGGCAAACCCCTGACACCTTACAGTAGCTCCAGAGAACCCTCAATTCTGACATGAGGGCTACAAATGATCCTTAGATCACCCTAACTACAGAAATTCTGTATAATCCCACAGTGCCTTAATGCCTATGCAGTTGTCCTGAAAATAATTAGGGAAGATGCTCATCATTGCCCATGATGGCTAAAGTGAATGAAATAAAGAAGTAATGAATGAATGAATGAATGAATGAATAATTTTTTAAAAGGTCAAGTCTTCCCAAAAAGACTTAATGTCCAAGAAAAAAGACTTTGGTCAGTAGACAAAGAGCCACGTGTGAGTATGTAGCTGGCTACATTAATAGCCTTCCTCTTCCTCTTCTGGTATCTCTACTGCTGCTGTCAAGGCTCCAGTAAGGCATCATCCAGGTATTCCATTGTCTGCTATGGTCTTTATACATGGAAGAGACAGATAAAGGAGTAATATTCACTCCTCGGGTTGTCAGAACCAGGCATACAGAGCAACAGCAGCTAGAAAGCAGCTCAAGTGTCAGAAAGAAGCCAGAAAGAGACTAGGGAGAACTGAGACTAGAAGAGCCACAGAAGTGTTCACCAGACAAGAGGTGGTGGAGAGCTGAGGATACAGGAAGCAAAGAACTAAAAAGAGCCAAGGCTGCAAAAAGTGAAGGGAGGCAGAGGTCAAAGACTGAGGGTGATCTCCAGACTGGAGAAGGGCTTCAGAGAACAGCCATGAAGGTCTCTGCAGTAAAGCTCTTAAAGTCTTACAAGTATGTGGGTTCTAACATGCTCAGAACAGAGCGTAATAGTACCAGTGGAGAGTTATGCTGATCTTGAAGCCGTCACACTTAGATCTGCCTCAACACTCAAACTGCGAAGCTACAACAGAACTAGGAAACTGACACCCAAAGCAGAAGTTGTAACATTAAGAGCCAATATGGATGCCTACATGACACCAGAACAATGACAATACCAATTAACATGCCAACTTGGATGAGGGAACTTTCACAATGTTGCAGGGTAGAGAACCAAAGACCATTCAGCAAGACCAAAGTCTGAAGGGAGAGTCTGGATTACACTTGGCAGTGACTTCCTGGAAGAAACACTTCTCACAGAGTAGCCTCAAATGCATTTTACAGGGAGCGTTGAAAGTCAAAGAACACAGAAAAACTAGATCCTGGTTGGCAGGAAATAAAGCAAGCAAGTAGTTTAAGAGAAGCCAAAAATATGCAGTTAGTTAAGTCATTTTGACCCCAAGTTTCTATAATTGGGGTTATAATGTACTTTCCCAAGGGACTTCTCACAGTGGGGATAGAAAAAGAGGGGTCAGATTCAAGTTAAACCAAAGATGGCTCCAGCTGAGAGAGGATAGAGGAACTTTTGCTCTGTCACAATAAGGCTTCATAAAGGAGTTCAGACTGATAAGGACTTCTGAGAGAGTATTGATTTACCCAATGGATAAATCTGCTGATAGGTTAGCCAATCCCAAGTAGTCAGCACTAAGCACATATCATGTGAGCAACATTAAATGGACTTAGCAGGTTATATTTCTCTCTCTTTCTCTCTCTCTCTCTCTCTCTCTCTCTCTCTCTCTCTCTCTCTCTCTGTGTGTGTGTGTGTGTGTGTCTCTCTCTGTCTCTGTCTCTCTCTCTGTGTGTGTGTGTGTGTGTGTGTGTAACAATAATTAAAGAAGATACCATGAATTTGAGAAGGGGTGGGAGGTCACATAAGTTGTTGGACAAAGGAGAGAGTAACCATAGAAATAATGCAAATACAGTACTCATGTTCAAAGATTTCAAAAATTTTAAAAGAAAAAGAACTGAGCAGTGTTATGGCTTGAAGTTTTAGTATCTTTACAAAAAATACAGCTTCAGCTCTGAACATGGTGCCTCTGGTGCCTGGCTGAGGCTTGAGATTTTTTATCATCCATATTATAAATCTGCAAAAGTAGAGTATGCTCACTCATATTCTCACTTTTGTGATCTAATACACAATTACTGTAGGAAAGGCATTTAGCTCAGAAATGTTTTCCCCAAAGCTCATCAGCTGAAAACCAAGCCCCATATACATAAGTCTGTGAAAGATACATTTAAACTATAATTAAAATATAAAACTTTTGTGAGTGAAGAGCTATCATTAAGCTTACACATCAGAACTTCTTCCAAAAGCCCTTAGATTCTCATAAGATTCCCCCCCCCCTGCAGGAAATAGAATGTGATATAAATAAGGAATATTTTCCCTTTTTTATTTTTTTTTACAGAGCACAACATCTGCCTTTATGTGAGGAACTTTGATTTGGTCTAGACATATTGCTTACACATATTATTTATAACATAGAGTGTTTATGGGAAGCAGAGGTTGTAGGCCCCACGTGTCAATGTAACCTATACATCTGTTCTCTTATCTGTGGCAACCATAAATAACCAAGCAGATGTGGATACTGATAGCAGCCTCCTGTTTTACGTACAGCTGTGCCCTTGGACAACTGCTCAGCTGAGAAGACAGTGAAGAGAAAATGCTCTGCCTATTCCATGGAGTATCTTCTTTCCTCTTTCCATCCTTAGAAAACATAATCTAGTTCTCTTTGTGTCCACTGTGAATGTGTTCTGGACTATTCCTCTTCCACAAATAAACACCAAAATCCACGGATTCCCAAATCCCATACAAAGCTGGCATAGTATTTGCATATAACTGGCACATGATCTTATAACCCTTTAAGTATCTATAGATTAGTTATATAAATAATGCCCAATTATATGTTGGTAGCTATACTTTTAGTTGATGTTAACAAAAAGACTGTGCATGTTCAGTGCAGATTTAATTGTTTTATAACAAGCATTATTCACCATGGTTGATTGCAGATACCAGAGCTTTGAAGGTTTAAGTATTTTATGTCAAATCCTGTCTGAATTTGATTGCTAGTGTGATCACACTCTTAATCAAAGCAGTGATGCCAGAGAAAAGTTTCAAAAGTACGCTTGGCTTTCACACCCTGAAGTCAAATCCCTGAATTACAGGAAATTGACCTGAATAATGTTAGGGGAAGATTTTGATGAGAAATGGATGCCTGAGTGACTGCAGTACACGGATGAAGCTCCTAGGAAATTGACAAAAATGCAGAATTTGAATTGGATCTTAAGATGGCAACTGAAAATATGTTTTCAAATAGGGAAATAAGTAAACTCTTTCTAGGTGAATATCAAGGCAAGGGCTGGAAGAAAAAAGTTTACTGGATTTTCTCAAAAGATTTACCGGTTCATTCTCACCAGTTGAGAAGAGAACAATTACTTTGTCTCTGGTGGCTGTTGTCCATAATGAATCCCATGAGATACACTTCTTCTTACCCAACCTGAGTGAGTTTAAAACCATGATATTGCTGGGGAATACAAACAAATAAAGGAACAAAAAAGTGCTGACTCACCATTTTAAATTTATTCATTATATAGGTTGAAGAAATCAGTGAGCACTAAGTTGAAAGCTGGGATGTTTTGCCTTTCCTCCAAAGGAAGTTCTATCGCCATGTGACGTGTTTAAAGAATATCCTAGGAGTCATGAAAGGAAGATTTTTGTGGTAAGTAGATAGTGATACATAATGTGGGGAGCAGATCAATAATTAATAGGCTATAATTAGAGATAAGTTGGAAGGGGGGGATTAAAGGATTCAAGGTCCAAAGTAAGCTCAAAGTAGCAACATGATTAGAGGGGAATAAAGTGGTCCTCCAGTCTTTGATTAAATGGATAAGTATAAAGGGTATAAAACAATAATCAGAGACCCTGTCTTCATTGATCTGTAGGTGAATGTTGGGAACATCTTCCCTTTGGCAGGTTTTAAATGAATATGCTAAGTGGGAGTCTATACAATTCTCCTCTCTCTCTCTCTCTCTCTCTCTCTCTCTCTCTCTCTCTCTCTCTCTCTCTGTGTGTGTGTGTGTGTGTGTGTGTGTGTGTGTGTGTGTGTGTGTGTAAGTATTAAACTGCACCATCTTCCAGGAAGCTGATAGAAAACATCTTTTGATTAAGGATGTCAAGGAAGCAGGTGGCAGGTGTTCTCATTTTCACCAATTCTTTCCATTTGTAGTCCTGTTTGGGCCACAAGAGAGTCCAAAGTTAAGTAAGATGATATCCTCTGAAACCTCTCTTGTATCAGACATGGCAAAACATCACTGACTGCTTCAGCAGACTGAGTATGCTCAGAATATCCAAAACAAAGCAGTTTGTATCCACACCCAGGAACAGGAGAAGAAGCTATTTACTTCTTCAAGAATTCAGTGGCTGCCCTACAGGACAATCTGATTTTCAATAAAGTTTTATTGCTGTATTTCAAGGAACATGCCTCAGAAGTTTACAAATCCTAGTCATAAAGCTGTACCTTTTAAAATACCAAAAATAAAGGGTGATTTTAGCATAACTGACTCATGAGCCATGTGGCTGTTGGCATCATTCCCTGTGACACATGAGCAGTAATTTAAGGGGAGTAACAATGGCTTATGATACAGTTTGTGGCTACTGAGCAATAAAAGAACAATATTGTGCCCTGTGCCAATGTAAATGTCTTGTGTTTTCATTAATGAGTGCAAATCAGTGTCAATTAAAACCAATTATGCCACAGCTATGCTATAACTAACTCCACAGCCCGGCAAGAATCACTAATATACTGGGCACTTCAGTGATTATTTCTGTCATTGAAAATGTATGGTATATGAGAAAGGATGACTGTTGAGAAGAATAGGGAAACTGTATTATAATAAAAATCAGTATTTATTGTACAAAAATCTACCTTAATATATTACCTACTACTTTCTGCAATACTAACAAGTAGTTCATATTGCAAGCATCTCATTAATATCTCCTCTACTAAAAGATGTTATAATAATGTTTAAGTAAATAATGATGACCCTCAAGATGAAAAGTTATTTTAGGAGACTGGTTTAAAATCTCAAATTGATATTAATTTTATAGACATTGAGTATGCTTATAAAAATTAAACACATCTAAATAGTTCTAGTAACTTTTAAAAGACAGAAGTGATAATTCCTAGTGTTGAAAATGTGCTACTGATAAGAAAACATAAAAAGACTTGTGAAGTAGGCACATAAAATGAATGTGTTTGAAGAACATGCTACCATAGTACACATCTGTGTTGTAACAATGATAGTGTATCTTTCTCCTGTCTATAAAAAATCAGATATCTATCTATATCTATATATCTATAATATATATATATATATATATATATATATATATATATATATATATATGGGAAAAATCATTGACTATTTTAAGGGTGTACTCTTTGAAATTATTTACTTTAGATCACAGGGGTAAAATTACAAGAAATAATTGACTTTTACTTTATTTGATGAGGACTTATTAGGCAAATGCCCAGATACCAAAAATCCCCTTCCCTTCGAAGAAAAGAAGCTAAATAAAATGAGAAGTGGAGTTTCTATTATAGGTAGTACTGAGTTAGGACAGCTTTAAGTTGGCAATGAGATTGGGTCCCTATGGTCTAAAGCTGTAATAGGAAGCTGTAGATCCTGTACTGTGTCAAGGCAATCTACATACCTTAAATCTCACTGATGAAAATCAAATGTGCATGTGGAGATCCAGATTAAAAAAAAATGTGTACTTGACAGATGCTGACTGTATTTATTACCTGGGAATACCTTAGTGCTAACTAAATACTATAATTCATTAAAATGTATCCACATCTCATGAGTTACTTCACCATTCCAAATCTGGAATCATACTAAAACCAGGTAGTGATGTTGACATATTAAGAAGTATATTCTTTAGTTTGCTTATATTCTTACCTTAAAACTTTCTTAGTGCTATGCTAAGAGTAGTTTTCTAAAAGTAAATAGGTTGGAGCTGGAGAGATGGGCTGGGCTTGGTGGTACACACTATTAGTTCTAGAACTTCAGAGTCAGAAGCAAGCAGAACTCTGAATTCCAGGCCAGTCTACTTATTGAGGCACTATCTCAAAAGTAAAATAAATAAAATAGTCAGATGTGTAGCCCTAGAGTATTGGTCAGTCTTCAATGTCAAGATCTATGCATTCAAATTACAAGGTATTTTATAACTTGACTGCTATGAACCATTTTAAGGGACTGGTAAGTAAGTGCATAGTCCTGTGTATTGTCCTCTCCCCCTCTGGCATCATCTATGTCTACTTAATTTAAAACAAGTCTGCCTCTTTATGAATCCCCATGCAAATTTTAAACTTCATATTTTAAATAAGTTTTAGTTTTTATAAAAGTTTAAGTTTAATTACATCATTTTCCCCTTTACATACAATTGCCCAGAAACCAAAGGGGCATTATCCATTGTTTTGCAAATTCTGATTTCCTCTGCTTGTTCTGCTTTTTCCAGCTTCTCTCCATCATAATATCCACCTGATCATCAAATTTCACTTCAAATATCACCTCCTTGAATAATGTATTCACCGCCCTGTGTTTCTTCTGACAGTTGAATACTCATTGTTTAGGTTTGTACTTCAAAGCCTCAGAGTTCCTTCAAAGCACATGAGTTATGTCACTTATTACTTCATCATTTCCCAAGAGAAATGTAGAGTGTCTGGCAAGAGGAAAATCATATCTAGCAAAATATTCTGCATACATGAATGAACTTATGCAGGGCCCCCAAAAACCACCCACTAAATTCAGCTAGAAGAAATTAGAGGGATTGGGTCACATCTTTGATTCCAATTCCTAGTTTTCAATTAAAAATGTAAAGGATTGACTATCTTACCTACAACATGATACAGAGATTAAAAGCATGAACTTCTTCTTTTTAACTACATCCCACATTACTTTATTATAGGGGACATATGTCAGCATTATAGAGTCAATATACAGGAAGCCACAGCCAACATACTAATTTGAGAAAAATTCAGAGTGTTCCCATTAAAATCAAGATCAATACATGGACATCCATTCTCTATTCCTATACCATGTAGTAAAAGCATAAATTTCTAAACAATTTTTTCCCTTAGATGGCAGGTTTATCTTTTTTCAGGCTTACACATAAATTTATAAAGAATAATTTATAATCTTTAGATAAATTTTGTTCAATAGTCAAGTGTCATTTGCAGTTTTAAAAACTTACTGATCACATACACCAATACTAATAAAATGTGCAAGTGACAAAGTTAGTTATACACAGTGTATGATTTTGAGTATGTGGTATGTGTGCGTGTGTGCGTGTGTGTGTGTGTGTGTGTGTGTGTGTGTGTGTGTGTGTGTGAGCTCTCACATATATGTGCTCTAAGGATTGAACCTGGGGCTTCATGTATGCTAGGCAATCACTCCAACATGGCTGTATCCCAAGATCGGTTTCTAAATGTGGATAAAGACCCTGATTTCAAATGCTAGATTAGGCTGTTTGCCTTGATCACGTTGTTGTTCCATATGTCTTGAGTATATTGCAACAAAGCACTTGTCTAATATTTAATATTGAGAGCATATTAAACTTTTCTTGTTATAGACACCCTGCTGAGGTATAATTGAGTCTTCTTTTCCCATAGGGATGTTGACGTCTTTCAATGATTCATCTTCTTTTTCCAATCTAAGAAGTAATTCAATTGCCTTCATAGAGTTTCTCTGGCCACATCTCTCAAGAGAGTCTTTGGTATCCTCACCCACTGATTCCCACAATATCACATAATGTGATTTACCAACTACTCATCACATAGTCAGTAACAGCAGTACTTTCATTTCCTGTGCTTTAAATAGATTCTTTTCTCAGTTATGCTAAAATCACCCTTGGGAGGGTAAACCTTTTCCATTAGTGTGTCTATGTGAGAAATGAGGCCCTCTGTCTTGGACATTCAATTCAGATCACTGGTATACTAAGGAATGGAATTCCCAAGCTGAAAACCAGAGACTTTGCTTTAAACTTTCTGGCTTATGGAACAAATCTTTGCATTTGGGAGGAGTAGGCTTTTTTTCTATCAGAAAAGTAATTTATTTTCTAATTTAAATTTTATCACATAGGTCTGTGATATAAGGAGGGAGATGGTATTGAATATCAGTCTCTATATGCTGGCCTCTACGTTAGTTTTACAGCAATATCTTGTTCCTTCTTACAAATCCTTCATGACTTTACAAGAAAAGGTCATTTACTGAAGGCCACACAGCTGTTAAATGTCACAACTAGGTCTCAAACAGGCAGTCCTGAAGCTCATGCTCCCTACAAAGGAAATACTTCCCTCTGTATAGTACTATGTATAAATAGGAGAATTATATAGGATTACTTGATGTACCTTTTTAAAAAAAAAAAAATCACTTCAAAACCTAGCTCTATGTAGTTAACTATATACATTTTAAAATTAATAATTCTAACCAAATTATTTGATTGAGTCACATTACAGTTGATGAAAACCTAGAATACCCCCCTTTTATCATTTTATCTGCTTTCTTCGTCACAGTCAATAGACTTCAGGATTTGGGGGATGCAATCCCCCAAAGAAACTCTATAAAGTGTTATAAAACCCAAAGAACTCTGTAAAAGCAATTGATTTACATGTTGAATTAGGGAAAAAAGATATGCACTACCAGTAAATTTTATTCCTATCCCCAAAGCATTTCTTTTAAAAAATATATTTTAAATTAAAATAGGATTACATTATTTTCCCCATTTCCCTTCTTACCTTCTTCCTCTCCCAAATACCCTCTCTTTAACTCCCCTATGCCCCTAACTCTCAGACTGAGAGTCTCTTTTTATTATGATTGTTATATAATATCCATATATATGTTTGTATATGTACAGATACAAATGTGCAATCTGCTGAGTCCACTTTTGTTATTTGTGTATATGGTTTCAGGGCTGACCACCTTGCATTAGATAACCATTGTGGGTTCATGATGGGGGAATGTCTTTCTGCATGCTACGAATATGTGTTGCTCTTTAAAAGTAGGTTCATTAATCTACCCTTTCATCCTATCATATCTGTATCCTATATTTCTATGTCATAACCTCCTTTCTTTTAGAAAGAGATTGACCAATAATAATTTGCAACCAACAATCTAAACAAACACAAATATCAATGGTCCATTTTTGGGGGAGTATGGGCATAGTTTTCTAGGCTACTTCCTACTGATAGAGGTCACTGTATTTTGGGGAGATCCTGAGAAAATTAAGAATTATGGTCAAGTCCTGACTGGAGTAGTCTGTGAGTCTATATTCTCTGAGCCAGTTGGCTTAAAGTTGAGTTTGGATGTTGAGTGATGTGGGCCATGGTATCAGTGGAGACATTTCAAGGGGTCTTGGCTGGTCAAACCATATTAGCTTGGAAGAAATCCATAGGTTCTCATCTTCTGTGGAAACAAAAGCAGAACCTCTTTTCCAAAGCTGCTGGAGATGACATATGAAAAGCCTGAGGTGTTGGCAGTGGAATCTGTGCCGGAGGTATCTTAGAACAAGGACATCCATCCCTCCTGGCCTGTCCCACTGGATATTCTACTAAACTTGCCTTCTGTGGGCCAGGGAGAAAACAACCCTTGTGTCCCAAGGGCAGACTTTATGGCGCATGCACATCATATGCTCACCCATCCACCCATCCAACTGTTACTGGTTCTTGTAATCCTCCTACTCTATTTGCTCTTTATGATTTTCTTTCTCTCTCCTGCAGTGTTTTCCATGAAATTAGAAATGATAGTGAGATTGTGACAATGGCAGGTGTTGAACCTGTTATGCAGGTCATGGGAAAAACACAGAAGGCTGGTGGCAGAAACTGTACATGGAGTGACATACAGATGGGATAAAAGACAAGAGTTGCCCAGAACTAGTTAGAAGACATTTTGACGAATTACAGAGTGATGAAGAAGGACTTAAACTAAGAGGAAGCTGGCAGTCTATACCTTAAACTATTGTTTGTATTTCTGTGCTTTCTGAGAAACTACAAGAAGATAGCCTCTGGGGTGACTGATTACCTCAGATGAGATGTTCTATTAATTATTAACCTGCGAAAGAATAAGCTGGTATGCTTTGGCTTTCTTCCTGGGAACTTCTATGTGCAATCAAGGGGCACAGGGTGTAGTGGATAGCCATCCCAGCATTGGCCTGGAAGTTCCAACCCCCATTGAGGTTTCAGTAATGGTCACGCCCACAAGGCGGGGTGGAGGAGGAAGCAGAAGTCCCAGGATGGAGAGGAGGTCTCTCTCTTGGTGCTGGGACGCTGGACACAGGAGGTAGACTGAGCAGAGTTATCCAGAGAACACTGCTGGACTGTGTCATACCTTTGCCAGACCCTACAACCTATTCCTTCATTTGTAAGTTACCCCACAAAATAAACCTCCCTTTTAACTACGTGGAGTGGCCTTAATAATTCACCAATAACGAGGTACACTTCGCTGATTTCCAAAAAGAACTTTTGAAACTATTGTGAAGAACTCAATCACCTGGTGAATTTTCTCATCCCCTATTTCCTTGTATTCTTACAATAAAAGACTGGGGTTGAGTCAGATTGGGAGAAGGCGGAGAAGACTCGTCAGCTTGCACCAACTTGTATGTCTGAGTCTTTTCTTGCGCCTGCCAGACATCCCTGCCCTTCAAGACCTTCAAAACTGCTGAGGCTGGTCCCTGGCACAAGGCAACATATCCTTAGACATAAACTTTGAAGTCCAGATACCTTTAAAATATACATATTGATGTAACTCGGCAGCTTTTACAATCAAATGTCTCTCTGCAGTTAAAAATCCCAAAGACAACATAATGCAGACTTTCTGTGTGATATCTATCTTTATGTGGGATTTTTTATATTCCTTTTACTTTCTCTTTAAAGACTTTATTTTCTAAAACTTTCTATTTCTTTATAAAACTGTCTATATTCCTTTTCCTCTCTCTTCTAAGCCTACATTGATTTTTTTTTAAAGTTGTAAACTCTTTAGGGTTTATCCCATCTCAACATATCTTATTCTGAATTTATAATCCTTTTCTGGTCAGGAGAAGCTTTAAGCTGCTAAACTGTATGGCCAGGATGAAAAGCAGCATCCTTTGCTGCTGACTCTGCCCACTTCAGCTTTTCAATATGGTGGAGGTAATTTACCTCCAGCTCTGGGCCATGTGTACCATCAACTCTCAGAAGCAGTGGGTCTACTATGCCTCCACTAAAATAGCATGTAGCCCAGAAACCTCTTTCTTCTTTCTGTCTGTACTAACAAAAGCTAATCCAACATGCAGCATACTATGTGGCTTGGAGATGCCTCTGTGTACCGTGGTGGGAATTTTGTGTTTATTTGTACCTATTAGATATGTTTGTGAACAAATGATATCTACTTCCATTTTCTTGAAATGGTATTTAATGTTTAATATTGTTATATTTAATAATAATATTGAATGATTATAATATGAATATAAATAAATAATATTTAATATATTTAAATATATGGTATTTTAAATAAATGTTATTTAGAGAAGATTATATTTCTTTTGAGGTAATTTAAAATGCTTAATTTCTGTTGGAAAAAAATGACTACCTAGTTCATAGTCACATAAAATTAAATAAATGTATCTAAAAATGTACATACAAAATACGTTTGGATTCTTTTTTCTTCTTTTTGCTATACTGACTTTTTAAAGCCTTTGACTTTTGCACCTTAAAAGCTCTTCCTTGTGGGTTTCAGATTTTAATAAATTGATTCCCGTATAAAATCCATATATGAATATATCTGTAGACATCATTTTACATTGATGCAAATGATTTGAAATTAATTGATTCTAATTGCTGAACCCGTGAGAAAACTCCAAGAAAACAAAACAAGAGTCTTGTGACTTCAGTTTCTTCAAAATCACAAAATTTGTCTTGTAATGTACTTTCACACCCCTCCCGTGTATAGCAGATAGGAGTGAGTTAACTTCAGATTATTCATTACAACTGGCTGTTGTTATTTGTTTATACGACTCTTTGGAAAAAGATATTTTTGCCTCATTCAGCTTGTTCTTTTGATTATATGCAGCTTGAACTCATGAGAACTTTATTCACGTGACCTTTTATAACCCTAAGGCTATAAATTGTCTGAGGCTCTAAATAAAGTTGAATATTTTATCAGACTATAGTTGGCCTCATTTTTTAGCTCCATTCTCCCAGGTCTAACAGCCTCAAGAGCAGAAACATTAGTGAAGTAAGATTTAGCTTCAAATAATAAAATATAGCTAAAACAGAGAATATTTTTGATCTATTATTATAGATTGAAAAATAATGTTACACAATACTAAATTTTTACTTCAAACTAAATACACTCATATTTAATAGCAAAATTAATTTGTAAATTATAAAATGCAAAGAAAATGCATATTAAAATCCAAATAAGATATGACTCCTTATAAAAATTTTAATGCCAATATTATCAAGCTGTTTTAATAAATTAACCAAATTATAGTAATTATTGCAAAGCTATAAATCACAGGACATGTTTATAATTTCAAAATTCAGATAATTTTAAAAAAAATTATAAATCCTTTCTTATTTAAGAATGTTCGTTGCCTTCATTCCTTTTCCAAATCTTGCCCCAAATTTTGCTAATGTTTTGTGTTCTATCAAATGCCTCAACTCAAGTAAATTTAGAAATTGCCCTTCAAGACGGAGGACGTGCTCTCATTAGATGTGGTCCAAAGGCTGTTATGAGAATGTCCCCTCCTCTTCCATTAATTGTCCTCTCCACCTGTTGTAATGCCTTTGAAAGGTGCTTAATCATTTCATTTTCCTCCTCATTACCTTTCAATAATTTCCCATTTATCTCCAAGTAAAGCCAAAGTTTTGCCCAAAGTCTCCTATGGCAAGGCTGCTACATGCTTTTCCCTTCTTGTATTTGTCTGAGCTGCCATATCATAGCACTGGGGAAAAGGAGAGGTTCTGGAAAAACATAATGGTAAAGATGAATTTTTCTAGTGGGTTTGGTGATGTCTGGAGCTGATTCTCTAAAGGGATAGAGCCTACGTCATTCCCCTAAAGACTCTGGTGGAGCACACTGAAAGCCCATGGTGCAAACTATTTAAACAACTTATTGAGCATTCACCTTAGAAACATTTGATGCTTCTAGTTCACTTGTTGGGAGTTGTAGGGAATTTAGTGACTCTTTATAAAACTTTTGAACATTTGTGGAAAAATAATGATATTGGCTGGTTTCTTTTAAAGTCTTTGGACAAAGCTGAATCTCTGGAGAGATTACAAGAATCAGTGCCACCATTAAGGACTTGAATTAATCCCAGGCAGTGGTCTGCACCATAGTTCCCTTTAGCTCCCCTATATGACTTGTGTAGAGGACAGATGGATCATGGAAGGTGACAGCTGACTGTAGAATACTTAATCAAGTAGTGGCACTGATTGTTTTCTGATGTGCCAGATGTGGTATCCTTACTTGGTCAGATTGACATATTTCCTGGTACATGGATGGTATACAGCTATTGATCTAACAAATGCCCTTTTCGCCATACTTGTCCATAAGGATCACAAGAAGCAATTTGCTTTTAGCTTGCAATTCTAGCAGTATACCTTTACAGTGTTACCTCAAGGGTATATTATTATACAGCCCTGTGTCATAATTTATATCAAAGGGATCTTTATTGCTTTCCTTTTTACAAGGCATTGAACTGGTCCACCATGTTGGTAACATTATGTTGATTGGCCAGATGAGAAGCATATGGCAATCAATTTTTGGCTTGTTGATAAAACATGTGCTCATTAGAGGATGGAAAATAAATCTAACCAAAATTCAAGGGCCTCCTTCCTCAGGGAAATTTCTAGGGTCCAGTAGTGTGGGACACACAGAGATTTTCCTTCTATGGTGAAAATACGTTATTACATCCAGACCCCCTACCACCAAGAAGCACAATGCTCCAACACCAAGAAACACAATGTTTACTGAGCCTATTTAGATTTGTTTTGTTTTGTTTTCGAGACAGGGTTTCTCTGTGTAGCTTTGGAGCCTGTCCTGGAACTCTCTTTGTAGACCAGGCTGGCCTCAAACTCACAGAGATCCACCTGCCCCTGCCTCCCAATTGCTGGTATTAAAGGTATGAACCACCACCGCCTGGCCTCTTTAGATTTTGCTGGTATGTTATCCAGGCCCATATTACAAGTGACTCAGAAAGCTGTTAGATTTTAATAGAGTCTGGAACAGGAAAGGACTCTTGAGCAGGTCCAAGCTGCTGTGCGGGTTGCTCTACCATTTGGACTATACAATCTAGTAGACCCTATGGTGCTTGAGGAGTTAGTGGTAGACAAGTATGCTGTTTTGTGCCTTTCCACACCCTCATAGATGAATAACAGTGGAAACCTGTAGTATGAATCTTAAAAGTTCTTATTAATGAAATCAAACCCGAGGCCAGTTATTGGGGTGATTGCTGGAAGATCAGAGAAGCAAAACAAGCCACAGCTGTCTCACCTTGCTAGTTCCTCAGGTGATCCTGTTTCCTCAGGCTGGAAGCTTCTGAGTCCTCCTCCACATGAATCTCAGCTGAACTGTGTTGCTCCAAAGCTTAACTAACTACATGCTTTTTCCTCCTTAGTTCCTGGTCCTCACGCCTTATATACCTTTTTCTTTCTGCCCCACTCCCTGGGATTAAAGGCGTGGGTCACCATGCTTAGCTGTTTCTAAAGTGGCCTTGAACTCAGAGATCCGGCTAGCTCTGCCTCCCAAGTGCTGGGAGTAAAGGTGTGTACCACCACGGCCCAACTTCTGTTATGGCTTACTCTTCCCATTTTCTAGCCACCATTTCTGGCTCTGTTCTAGTGGCTGTCTGTTCTCTGACCCCAGATATGTTTATTTCGAGGAATGCACAATATTTCAGGGAACACAATACCCACCACAGAAACCCCTGGTATTTGTGGGAAAGGCCTTACTATCACCTTTTAAGGGTAACTATTTTGAGAGATAGCTATCCTCCCTTTGAGAGATAGCACTTGGCCATTTATTGAGCCTTACTGTTAAGTGAACATTTAACAATAGACCACCAATTTACCATTTGGCCAGAATGGCTCCTTATGATCTAAGTATTTATTATCTAACCCACTCAGCCATAAAACTGGATGTACACAGCAGCAATCTATTATTAAATGAAAGTGGTATATGCAATTGACCAGGGCAGGTCATGAGAGCGCAAACAAGCTATACAAAGAAGTTGCCTAAATTCCTATCATTCTTACTCCCATTAAAGTATTGGTGAGAAAGAGGAGGAATTGTATGAGTGAGAATTGTTGAGACCAAGTTCGGAGGAAAAAAAACAAAAACAAAAACAGGGACAAATAGCCAAACTAATGGAAACACATGAATTATGAACCAAAGGCTGTGGAGCCCCCAACTGGATCAGGCCCTCTGGATAAGTGAGACAGTTGATTAGCTTGAACTGTTTGGGAGGCACCCAGGCAGTGAGACCAGGACCTGTCCTTAGTGCATGAGCTGGCTGTTTGGAACCTTGGGCTTATGCAGGAACACTTTGCTCAGCCTGGGGACTGGCCCTGCCTGTACTGAATCTACCAGGTTGAGCTGAATCCCCAGGGCGAGTCTTTGCCCTGGAGGAGATGGGAATGGGGGGTAGGCTGCTGGGGAGATGGTGGGGGGAGGAGTACAAGGGAATCCATGGCTGATATGTAAAATTAAATTAAATTATAAAATAAAAAAAATGTTTTCTGTTCTCAAGCATCTACACCTATTATATAATGGGATGTGCCCTATGATAGACTAAGTGAGGAAGAGAAAACAAAGTTCTGGTTTACAGCTGCCTCTCCATTCTGTGCAGACCACAGATGAGTGGACAGCTGCAGCATTTAGCTCCTTTCTGGCACAACTGTTAAAGACACTGGGGAAGGAAAGTCACAATGGGGTGGATTCAGGCAGTGCTCATAAGCAAAGGCAGATAATGCCATCTCATGTACATTTTCAGCAAATGGTAACTTTAAAAGAGGAAGAGTTTGATAATGAAGAATATAGGATGTCCCATATTCTGAACAGTCATCCTCTGTCTCCAGCTATTCCTGTCATTGGCCAAAGGACCATAGAGATGGAGGTTTTGCTTATCTGTCTAAAGCTGACTTATATATGGCTACATCTAAGTGCCAAGTCAGCAGCAGAGACTGACACTGAGCCCCTGATATGGCAATGTTCCTTGTGGTAACCAGCCATGGCCTGATGGCTGATTGGTTACATTAAATCACTTCTATTGTAGAGGGGACACCACTTTGTTCTTACTGGAATAGATATTTATTTGGTTATGTTTTTTTACATTCTGGCACATTACAATTCTTCTGCCAAAATTATCATAACAGGGTGTCTTATTCACCATTGTGGTATTCCACATAGCATTACTTCTAACCAAAAAAAGCAGCTAAAGAAAAGCAGGAGTTTCTCATGTTATGGAATTCACTGGTTGTATGTACCATGTCTTTTAGTATCTTGAAATAGCTGACTTGATAGAAAGGTGGGATGACCTTTTAAAGAAACAGCTAAAGCATCTGATTGGCTGGGGCAGCATTCTCCAGAAGGCTGTATATGCTTTGAATCAACATCCAATATATGGTACTACTTCTTCTATAGCCATGATTCTCCAGTCCAGGAACCAAGGAGTATGAAATTGTGTAGCACTATCACCCCAAGTAACTCATGAGGAAAAAACATTCCTCCCACTTCCCAAAACCCTGTGTGCTCTTCAGGCCTAGAAGTTCTGGTGCCAGAGGAAAAAAATGCTTCTGCCAAGGAGGCACAGCAAACATTCCATTGAGTTGCAAGTTAAGACTTCTACCTGGACATTTTGGAGTCCTAACGCCATTGAGTCAACTGGAATAAAAAAGAGTAACAGTGATGGTGTTTTAAAAATATCTGTACATTCCCAGTGAGAAATAACTCCACATACTTAGAGAGTAATAAAGGGAAAACTATTTTCTGAGGGAAAAAAATCCCTCAGCAATTAAGGAAAGCCACCTAATGCCAGGAGTGTGGCAGGTGTGTCCCTGCATACAGGCCCAGAGTTGCCATTAGATGAAGCTGTGACCACGAAGCCTAGATTGCCTTGGAGATCCCAAAGTGTTGGAGATGCCAGAGCCATGGGATACCAGTTGAAGAAAACTACAAACTGGATGTAGAACCAGCTCAAGAGAACAAACTTTGTTACAGTCAACATAAGTGAAAAGATTTAGAGATCTGAAGAGTGCTTTGACATCAGGTGTAGAAAGGCAGAGTTTGTAGTTTGCTCACCTGTTTTTTGGTCTTGCTTTGGTCTAGTATTTCCTCACAATGTTCCCTTTCCTCCCTTTTGGAAAGGTAATGTATATCCTGTGACATTGTATGCTGGAAGTATGTGATCTGTTTTTTATATCGATATTACAAGGGATTACAGTGGAGGCATTGCAAGTAAGTCTTTGAACTTTGGGCATTTAAACAGGGTTGCCACTGTAATATACTATGGAGATTTTTGAAGTTGTACTAAATACATTTCACATTATGATACGGCTACAAACTTGTGGGAGCCAAAGAGTAGAACGTTTGGCTTAAACAGTTTGGATTAAAATGCCCCCCATAGTGGCAGTATTTGAAAAGATTAGGACATGAGGCTTTGTTGGGGTAGGTGTGGCCTTATTGGAAGAATTGTGTCTTTGGGGGTGGGCTTTGAGGTTTCAGAAGCTCAAGCCAGGCCCATTGGTTCACTCTCTCTTTCTGCTGCTTGCTGATCCAGATGTAGAACTCTCAGCTCCTCTCCAGCTTGTTTGCCTGTCTGCCACCATGCTTCCAGCCCCAATTAAATGCTTTCTTTTATGAGAGTTGCTGGGCCATGGCATCTCTTCACAGCAATATGAAATCCTAACTAAGACAGATGGGATCCAAAGTATCACATGGTAGATTCATCACAGTGGGGCTGAGATAAGTCACATCTGTAGATGCTTGCTGATAGACAGATCTGATACCTCCATAATGGTTGTTTTTCAGATATCAAGCAGTGACTGCCAGGAGGTTTTTACTAGAAAGTGGGGGCACAAAATTCGCATATCCTGGGACTCTGGGAAAACAAGTAGAGCTGTTTAGGACACAATAGTGTCAAATTCCCTCAGAAGATTTCCAAGGTCACAAGGACTTCTCATATTTTAAGCAGAAAGTACGTAAGTCCAAGACCAGGAACAGCCAGTACTGGGGTTCATAAGTTCATGTACTTTAAGGGCAGCCCCAAAGGTTGATGGATTTACTTTAACCTTGTGGATCTTCTGTTGTAAAGCTCTCAGGCAATGTCCATGACATTCTGGAGATGAGATCCTCGTAAGACTCAGGGTATCTTCCAACCTCTGAGTAACTCCCCTACTTTCTGCTAGATCAAGCATCTGCTGAGGCTGGTGCTGCTGCCTGAAGCAGGCACGTGATAAGCTGTGAAGCCTCCAATCAATGTCATTTACTGGCACTTCCTGTTTCCAGCTCAGAAAACATTACTGAATGTAGGCAAAGAAAAATCATTCTAGAGGTGTCTCTATCTGACTAGATGTTAATAACATAGCTACTTATTTGGCCAAACATTTTGTACCACTCACAGTCAGCAAGCCTTGAACTTTGGACCAAGTACTAAGTTGCCACCAGTAGAAGTAGAAGTCCTTCTTCTATCAGAGAAGTGTTTCTCTTGTGTAGGTAGAAATGGTTCATCAATGCTTGTGATTGAGAAAGGTCTAACACAAATGGTTTTAAGGCTGTGCCTCTAGGAGTAAGGTCAGTCAACTGCAATCTTTCCCCTAGTTTTTTCAAGGTATCTGTAGCATGTAGTGGCTGATTTTGTTGCAAGGACAGTCTCATTAGTGTTAAACTGATGGTCCTACAGCTCACAGCAATTTGAGCAGCAAGAAAGGATATAAGAAGTGCTAATTAGACATATTGAAATACCCCAAACTCAACAGCTCTGCTTATTTACATGAAAATGAGCATCAAAATTGCTTACAATATAGACTTTCAGAACTTATTATAACACTGAGAGTGATTTTAACATTTTAACAATACTTTAACAATGCTTAAAATGTGCCTGCTTTCCTGCTGACCAAGTCTCCAGAGATGGGTCTGTGTTGTATGACAAACATCCCCTGGGGAAATCTCACACACATACATACACACACACACACACACACACACACACACACACACACACACACACACATCTTCTTTCCCCAGATAGGGAATCTACAATGGACCAAAGTACCCACAAAAGTCCAACTTGGTGGACCATTGAGTTTTATGGGGTTACATACAGGAATACGGGTTACTTATAGGAGCAGAAATGACTCAAGGACAGCCGCATCATGAAAGCCCACCCCAGTACTGGTGACAGCTCACAAATGCTGTAATCTGGGAGTATACTGCAAGCTGCAGGCAGCTCATCAGGTTGGAGAATGTCCTTTCCAGGTGGGTAAATTGGTCTGCACCCTTTCCAGGCAGCTCAGCTAGTTTGGTTTCCTCGAGGCAGTTTGGCTGATCTCTGCTTTTTCCAGGTGGCTGAAGACCTGAGACTCTTCTTTGCAGTTTGGCTTATCTGAGAGTGAGTCTCAGAAGTCTTTACTCTTTACATACTCTTAAGGAGGAAAGAGTCTAATGAATCTGGTCAGTTTCAGGAATGAGTTCTTCATTTCCTGTCTTAATGAGCTTCCCAACAGGATGCTACACAACACTGTCTCATCTTTACTAGTCATGACATATCTCTCTTGCTTTCTCCCACCCCACTCTCTTTAAAATTGCTTCCTTTTGTGTTTCTATCATCTTTTTCCCAAAAATAAGGTTAAATGTAAGTGTTGCTTTGTCTTATTTACTTAACCTTTTATTAAAAGTACTATGGGTCAAACCCAAGATCTTGTATAGCATGATAGGCAAATGATGTATCACTGAGCTATACCGCCAGTTTTGGTTGTGTCTGATAATACTTCCCCTAGTGATAACATTATATGTCTACATCGTTTTAGTATTCACATAGAAAACACAGCAGATGTTGGCAAAACCAAGATGTTTTCCTAGAAACTTGGACTTTTGGCTTCACTTAAGAAATACACACACTTCAGGACTAGTGGCTCATCAGTTAAGAGTGCTTCCTGCTCTACTAGAGGACCCACAGTTAAATTCTATTACCCATATTGGGTGGCTCAAAAGTCACCTGTAACTTCAGCTTGGGAAGATCTGACATCCTTTTATGGCCTCTGCAAGTAATCACACACATGTGACATACACTCACACAGACATTCACACAAATACATGAATAAAAATAAAAATATTTTTAAAATGCACAGTTCTATTTTCTACCATGAATGTGAAGTTCTCTTGTTTATAATGCACACCTTCTGGGCCAGACATGAGCTATCTGTTTTGTCCTGGCTCACCCTACATGATCCACTCATTTATATTATTTGCCTATCCCATAAACAGCAAGCTATTGCCATTAATTCATCTTATATAAAAGTTGAGATATTTGCATGCCATGGGATGGGGAGGATAAGAATGATTCAGCACATGACAAAAACCTGGGTAGTGTGAGTAAAATTATTATATTCCAGTTGTTAAGATCATTTTACAACTTTAAACATGAAGTTTGGGGACAGGAGTTTTTTAAAAGTATGTCCTAAATTCAAATTAGCTCCTGGAGTGTTGCTATTCTGGGTGCTTTTAAAATCTAATTAAATTAAAGAAACATTTGGAAATTGCCTAAAGTACTTGCACAAGCAGTTTTTACAAAAACAAGAAAAAGTAAATAGCTATTTTAATGGGAAAAACACCCAGCCATGAAGTCAATTTTTCTTGTTTTTGACTGTAGTAAGGAAGTCTTGGCTGGGGACTATTCACAGCACAACAAGCAGCCTGGCCACAGTCTCTGATTGCATTCATTGAAACATTCCCTTTTTGATGGGAGGAGAAGAGGTATCTGGGGTGTGTTGCATTCTGTTTCTTTGCTGATCTTCTTTTACACACTAATTCAGAAGAGTTAAAAACAAAATGTGTAGAGCCCTTTGAGGCCGAATCAGAACTGCAATAGAAACAAAGAAACCATATGTAAAACTGAGGAATAGTTGGTGGTTTTTTGGTTTTTTTTTTTTTTTTTTTTTTTCTGATTTGCTTGCCAGACAGAATGTAGAATTTTACTTAGAGGGTTAAAATCTTTGGGAATACAGAGAGCTAATAAACTTTGAATTAATAATTGATTTCATAATGACTTAACAATGTTGAGGTTAGTGATTTTAGTGAGAAGACTGAAGGGGCAGTTAAAAGAGCAAAAAAAAGAAAAATGTTATCCAGTGATTATAAATAAAAGATTAACATATGGATTCATCAAATCTGAGTCTTAGATGGATATGGCTGGTGAGAAAAAGTTGAATGGTTCTTTGAATGTAGATGTAACCGGCTTGTTAAATAAGAAACACAGAACCGATTGCAGAGTTAAAAACCAGGAGGTCAGAGCAAGAGTGGAAAACCTTACCCTTCACTGCTTCTGCTGTCCTTCCTCTGAATAGGTTTTCATTGTTATTGTCACCAAGATTGTGAAAAGAAAAAAAAGTCACAAATTTTTGCAGAATTATTGGTTTATTTTTTGGCATGACTTAAAATATCCTTTTTGACAGAAAACAATCCATAACTTAAAATGATTAAAATAGTAAGCAAGGTCATCTATTGCATAACAGCTGACCAGAGGAGTCCTCACTTCTGCTGTCTTCCTGGTCCTCCTTTTCCCTATGAGTGACTGTGTGAAGGCTGAGAGAATTCACCGCCTTTCCAGAGGCCCTCCCAGACTTCCCTTTTCGTGGGACTGGCAGAGTTAGGTAAAATATTTCATCATGAAAACACAATGGCAGAGGAACAGAGGTTTTCCTCACCTACTCTGCACACCCCAATTCTCTGTCTTTTCTTTCTATCATGGATTCACAAGACTCTCTGCATAGTCCAGGCTGGCCTTGAACTCTCACAATCCTCTAGCCTCAGCCCTCAAGTGCTACAGATACTTTTGGCTATGTTTGTTCATTTGTTCATCAGAATAATTGTCTAAGTTTAGAAATAAATAGTGCCTTTTCCTTAGTCACATGAGATAGAAATTAAATTTGAATAAGAAAAGGAACTGAAATATAGAATGAAAATATGTGGTGGTTTGCTGTAGCTAGAACCAGCTCCAACTCCTTCCGGGGTTTCACTGCAGAGGAAGCATGCCTGAAGCACCATCACTTTCAACTAGAAAGCATTCCAACTATATGGGTTCTTAAACCTCTATACACTCTCTTGCCTTCTTCATTTATATATCACACACTGAATCGTGGGTAAAGTGTGGTTCTAAAAAAGCATGACATGTTCTTCAAGTAGCAACCCTAGGAGAGGACACAAGAAGGCTATGATACAGAAAGGACATAGGCTGCTACGCCTGGTGGGATTCAGAATCCTTTTGTTCTTCTTGCCTACCTAGTCACTGCACTTAGCCTGGATTCGTCTCTCAGGACCACAGGAACCTAGACTTCTGCCCCAAAACTGCAGGAACAAAAGTTAGATTGACAATCAGTGGTGCTTATCTTTGAAATACCTCAATATTTTACCTGGTTTTGCCCTACATTTGCCTTTACTAAAGTGTTTTATTATTTTGAGGGAGTTGGTATTATTTTCCAGCTCTATTTGTTGTTTTTCTTTTTCTTTCTTTTTTTTTTACTATTACAATTATCATGAAAATATAGGTATCAAGATATAAAGGGAGAGATCTGTAAAGAGAGGAGGTTCAGAGAGATAACAGGAGTTTGCTCATTTTCCAGGGATGGTGTGATAATTTACATCATGTTGTTGTAGAATGTTTTCCTGGATTGGATTAAGACAAGAAATAATTATTGTTTCAATTCCTTATTTTTGAATGCAGCATTTTCTGGATGAATAGCACTAATAACAGACTGTTATTATTTCCTTTTGTGTGACAACAAACATATTAAATTCCCAATAAATTCATATTAATTGATAGTCTCATTTAGTAAGGGCATTGATTTCCTGATATTTATCTTTAATATTGACGTCTGCACTGGTATTTATATTATATGTGTTTTATTAGTGAAAGACTGTCTAAACTTACTCCAAGTTGCAAAGGAATAATAAAATATAATATCTATACCCTGGTCTGAAACAGTTGTTTTTACATTTGTGCAAAAAGACTTGAGAACATATGTAATCTCAGGATTTCTTTTCTCATAATGTACCACAACTTGTTCCAGCATATAATTGGGCTATGCACAAAGAAACACAGTTTGAATAGCAAGTGCTTGCTGAGGAAATACATTGTGACCGAATCTGTCAGACCAGGATTTCTGCTTAAAGGAAAGATGAAAAGAGGACCCAGAAAAGTAGAAAATGCTGTGTAAATACCAAGGCAGGAAAAGTTGATTTTTCTGTTAGGAGGATTGAGAGAAAATATATCATTTGCCTCATATGAACTTGGTTCTTAAGAAAACAAGAGTGGAATTCCAAAGCAGCAGAGTGAAGCTTCAGAAGCTTACTGATGAATCTGATTTCACTCATCCTTCATTTGCTAGTAGCAGTTGTGTGGAAGAAATGTCCAGTATTATCTTGTTTGGAAAACTCCAACCTGCTCTGCAGATTTCAAAAAGTAACTAACATCTGTGCTAACTGCTGATGTCTGAATAGAAGAGATCTAGACCTAACTGACTTGCTAGACCAGTGATTCTCAACCTTCCTGATGCTGCGACCTTTTAATACAAACTGCTCTGCTCATGTTGTGGTGAACCCCAACCATAAAATTATTTTCATTGCTACTTCATAACTGTAATTTCACTACTGTGATGAATCGTAATGTAAGTATCTGAAACGCAAGATATCTGATATGTGACTCCTTTGAAAGGGGCATTTTCTCCCCAAAGGGATTTCAACCCAGAGTTTCAGAGCCATTGTGCTGAACAATCCATGATTTTGTAGATTACTCCTTAATTTCAGAAGATTTTATTATATTTCATTGTAGTACTTAATAAGAAATATTATGCAAATGATTTAAGCTATACAGTTTAGCTTTTTAATTAAATATACTCAATTATTTTCTGTTTCTTTTAAAATCAATGGTGAATATGTTTATAATTTTACTTAACTACACATCTAGTTATGTTGTGGAATATTATGTAACACAAATTGCTAAATGGTCTTATTAATAGAAAACCTGGCTGGGCGATGGTGGGGCACGTCTTTAATCCCAGCACTTGGGAGGCAGAGGCAGGCAGATCTCTGTGAGTTTGAGGCCAGCCTGGTCTACAGAGTGAGATCCAGGAAAGGCACAAAGCTACACAGAGAAACCTTGTCTCAAAAAAAAGAAAAAGAAAACCTGGAGCCACATATTGGGTTGAAAGCTGAAAGATCAAAGAAACAGAACAAGCCACAGCCAATCCCACTTCACCAACTCTTCAGCCTCCAGAGCGAGACTTCCGGTTTACTCACACCTTATGTAACTTTCTGTGCCCTGCCGTCTTCCTTCCTTCCCAGTCCTGGGATTAAAGGCATGTGTGCCTCCCAAATATTTGGCAGCAAAGGCTTGAGATCTCAAGTGCTGGGATTAAAGGTGTATGCTACCATTTTCTGGGCCCTATGTCTAATCTGGTGTCTGGCTCTGTCATCTGATCCCCAGATAAGCCTAATAGGGTACACAATATATTGGGGTATACAATATATCACCACAATATTATTTTAACTATTTTAAGACATGTACTTATTTATGCTGCAGAATATTACTTTAGCTGTGTAAAAAATGTGTTCCATTTGTTTGTGCTGCATTTGTTTAATTATGTAAAAATGTGTTGCATTTGTTTCACCTTGCTTGCCTAAGGCATCTGATTGGTCTAATAAAAAGCTTATTGGCCAATAGCTAGGCAGGAGTGGGATAGGTGGGGCTGGCTGTTGGGCAGAGAGAATAAGTAGGATTAGAAATCTAAGCATGAGAGAGAATAAGAAGAATAGAAAGAATGAGGGAGAAAGAGAGGGAAATACCCAGGACCAGAAGTCAGGTATCTACCAGCCAGACACAAGAAGCAGTGAAAGTAAGGTAAACAGAAAGAAAGGAAAAAAGCCCTGGGCAAAAGTGAATAGATAAAGAGAAACAGATTAAAATTACAGCTAAGCTAAGTCCAAGCATGCAAAACTAATGACAATTCTCCATGTCCTGATTTGGGAGTTGGTTGATGGCCCCAAAAGAGAAAGCTTGGTACATAGTTAGCTTGTAGTTCAGTACAGTTTCCTGACAACATGATAAACTCCTTAAACCTGCTGATGGCACAGTCAAGTAAATCTTCACCACAACCAGCAGCTTGCAGTATTTCTGAGAGGGTATTATAAAAGGTTCCTGAAAATACACCAACTGCAGTTTTCTCAAAAGATGTAAAAGGTCCATTACTTCATTCTTTTCATGTTTTGTCTTTTGTTATCCCCAATTCTTACCTTAACATGGTAAATATACATTTATAATTTCCCCATGTATAATGTATTACTATGTTTGGGATATTTGAATTTAAAATTGGAAATCTAGGGCTGGTGAGATGGCTCAGCAACTAAAACTCGCACTATTCTTGCAAAGAGCCTAGGTTTAGTTCCCAGCACACATATGAAGCAGCTCACTGTCTCCTATAATGTCAGCTCTTCTGCTCCTCTGTAGGTACCTACACACATGTGGCATACATTCACATAGACCTATACATGCACACATAAATTTAAAAAAACTTAAGTAACAAATAAAATTTTAAGCACAAATTGAAAAGCTTTTATCAAGAAATATCTGTAGAACTTGTATCTCATTTAAAAATTATGGATTAACCCCATGCTTACACATAAATATAATCATGATAAGGAATTTTACAAAACAAGGAGTTTATAAACGGCTTCTCATTTTCAGTGCTAATGTGAATGTTGGTATTACTCTGGGAAACATACTGTGAAGGGGTTCCAAAATAGCTTGACCACACAGCAGCCATGACAGGCTTAGAGGCTTAGACACAGCTTCTGTGACAGGCTTACTGGCATCCTGGAAAAGCCTTAAGCTGATACCGCCCAGGGGTCTACCCAGGGGTGAGCAAGTACCTGACATCCCAAACATTCTAACCATTAGACAAGGTGGCCAGATGTCCTTGAGTCTATCACACACCTATTGTTTGTTTTACAGATACCCCTAGATAACTGTCAGCCAATCAGGGTCCTGGACCCTGGAAATCCCCTCACCCCAACCTCTGCTATGATAAAAACTCTGCAACACCTGAGTACAGGGCTCTCTGCCCTCACTGCTGTGTAGGACAGACAGAGGGACGGAGCCCCCAAGCTTGAGTAAAGGCTCTTTGCTTTTACATACAAGATTCAATCTCCATGGTGGTCTTTTGGGAGGTCTCCACAATCTGAGCATAACAATACTACAAAAATTTATATCAATTCGTAGTTCTCTGCTTATAAAGAGAGTAATACATTGAATACACATAAACCTCCTTGATCTTCCAATTAAAATATCCTCAAGATAGTTTCCATATTTCTCAACTCAAAAGTACTGTGAATCCTAGAATTTTGCCATGGTAACATTATGTTTAGAAGCATGTAAAATATCAAAAAAATTGTGTTTTACTCATAAACAACTTTACATACTGATAATCCATTCTTTTTTTTTTTTTTACAAAAACAAAACTATGCCTTCACTGTGATAGACAATTCTACATGAGTGAAAAGATAAATAAGACATAAGTCCTGTACTAAAATGTGGGTATAGAAGAACAAATGCTCCCTTTTTTGTTAATAGTCTCAATAATTTAAACATGGTATTTGTCTCTTTCTGCTATAAAAGCTATTTTTGGAAATATTTTTCTGTTTATAATTTGCCAACAACGCATAGCCCTACTGGTAAACTTCAGTGGCCATGATGTTTATCATCTCATTTCAACAGTAGTGCGATGTATTTTCCCTCACCAAATCCTTCTTGACCTTAGGAACTCAGAGTAATTGAGAGTACTGGGGAAGAAATAGCTAGATGAGTTTATACTATAAGAGGCCTTGTAATTTCATGTGGGTCTCCCTTTCTTTGGGGGTCATTGACCACCAGCCCAAGAGGGAGAAGGGAGCAGACTCATTAGCAGAGTTTGGAAGGCTGTGAGCCTGAGGAAAAGAAATTCCAAGAATCAGATTCAGAGAGATGGCTCATTTTATTGTTCCAGGGCTAAGGTATATAAAGGTTCTCAAGGTTTGGGGCAGGAGTGTCTGATTGGTCATGGCACAGCACCTGATTATCAAACTGGCCAGAGGAAAGAAAAGGATTTAGGTGCTGAGTCACACAGGGTTTGTAGGGAGCTCTGTGCAGTCACCATCCAAATAAGGTCAGGCATCTGATCTTAGAGACACTCTCCAAATAAGGTTAGACAGAGAAGTGGAGTCCTGCTGAGAAAGGGAGTCCTCCAGTTTGCACCTAGCTCAGAGAGCTACCCATACATGGTGAATTATAACCTTAAATGTAGGATTCTCCAACAAGTTCAGAATATTCTGTTTTAGAACATTCTTCTTAGAATTCCATGTAAGAAAGCTAGTTTGGATTATTGGAGCATAAAGAGTATTTAAAAGAAATAGAGGCACCTAAGCAGGGAACCACCAGATACTGTGACACAGGTGGGTCAGGCTATTGAGTTTAATTCTACCTAAAGTTGAACCATGGCATAAGTGAATTTGGTTGAGGTCACTTTGTGAGTCAAAAAAAGTGGTTATTTTGTAGGACACACAGCAAATGAATGTCACACAGGAGGAAAAAAAAAGCTCTTAAAATCTGTCATGTTTGAAGTTAACAATAAATGAGAGAATTTAACACACACACACACACACACACACACACACACACACACACACACATGATTTTCAGTGTATTAATCGTCTCTATTGCCTCCACGTGGAAACAGGAATTGTTCAGAATTCCTCTGTTCTAATCCTGATATCTATGCATTTATAAATCTTCAACAGTCCTCTTCTCATGTAAAATGTTTCTACATACACATGATTTTATTGTATTCATTCAAACGTCCTTATGAAGATAAGTCTGGCTATTATATCTCACACGTATCTAATGAAGAAAGGTCTCAAGATCTTCACAAATCAGGCAATGGATAGCAGGAGTTGATGTAAAGTTTTTGTGCTACAGTTGCTCTCTGACATTTGGAGATGACCTCAATAATTTATGATGACAGTTTTTTCAGAGAAACATAACCAAGTCAAGAGCATTTAAATATATAGCTCCCTAGGAAAGCATTAACAATTGATATATACCAGCTTTTTCTGTTATCTGGTCCTTCCTGGTAGAGCAGTGCTACCACAATGGATTTATTCTAAATCCTTGTATATTCTCAGGTCTCAGTTTTAGTTTCCTGTGACTGAGAAACCAGTTTCTGAGGAAGCCATGAACAAAGGACAATCAATCTTCAATGCCCCTAGCAGTAGAGAAAAGGGAGATAGCACATAGCAGGCCTGAGTCAGCCCCAACAGTCAATGTGGACTAGGCCAGTCAGCCTCCACAGCAGTTCAAGATAATAATCAAATAAGGACATAGGCTGAAACTCAGCCAGGCAACCAAATGGAAGAACTGTAGTCTTAACCTGTCCCTGACCATTCCTAGTCAATTAGAACACACTAATATGATTGCCATTTTCTGAATCTAGTCATCTCTAAGATGACCTAACTGCCCTAGAAACTCCCCTCAGTTGTGCCTAAAGGGAGCCTGCAAGCTTCTCTTGGGGTCATTGCCATTTTGTCTTTGTATAGGATGGACAGCCCCAGCATGCTAAAACAGAAAACACTCTTTCTGATTGCATATGTAGATGGTGGTCTTCTGTGGGATTTCTCCAGGACCCTAACAAAGGCAACAAAAAATGTCACTGTTTACATTAAAAAAAAAAAAAAAACCTATTCCAATTTTTACTTTACAGAAGAAGTACATTTAATGAATATCCAGCATCCTGGCATATTTCTAAAATTCACTTTCCCCTCAAGGTGTTTGAAGAAATGTTTTTTCTTTCATTTACTGAAGAATCCTTGAGTTTACTATACCAAAATTTCTAGGAAAAAAATTATGTGACACAGGAAGTAATAAAGTAAAAATGAGTGATAATAGAGAATGTAGAATCCATGTACGAGCTGAAGTAGCAAAACTAACCAAAAATAGTGACTGGGAATGGAAAGTTTATTCTATTATGGTACAATTGAGAAGAAAGTATTTTCTGTATATATTTTTATAATATTTATTTTGCAAAATAGAAATGGCTACTTAAGATTGTAATAACTTGTGGATGGAAGGACTGCTTTTTGGTTAGAAGCACTAATTGTTCTTCCAGAGGGTTTGGTTTGGGTTACCAGCACCCTCAGAGTGATTCACAGCCACCTGTAACTTGAGTTCCAGCTATTTCAACACCCTCTTTTGGCTTCTGTGGTACAAACACAAACATAGGCAGAATACCCTTATGTATAAAATAAAACACCAGTAAAAGTTATATTAATTTGAAAATTATTTTAGAACAAAAATAAAATGGAGTTATAGGTATATAATTTCACTAAAAATAAAAAGATCTGAGATAGTGGGCTCACATTAATATTAACCACCACATTGGTGAAATAGTTCATCTTAATATGTATTTCCAAGTCCCTGACTTCAAACCTTTGAATTGAAGAGTAATTCATCTAACAATAGCAAAAAGGTATCAAAAAGAAAAAAAAAAACTACATTGTGAAAGCAAAATGAGGGACCATTGGGGGAAATTAAAGTGAAATATTCCAGAAAGCCTATCTTGTTCCTTCTTAGAAATGCATCTTCTTAGAAAAACAGAATTAGCACCTTACTCCAAGCTTTGGCATACATGAATTTCAAATAGAAGTTAGAGTCTACGTATAAATAAAAGCAACAATCTCAAGAATCATGTCTGTAGCAATGACTTTTCATGAGAATTCCTATCTAGTTGTATCTAGTAAAAAAGGAACAGGGCCATAGGAAAACTGAGTGGTATTGTCCCTGATCAGGAAAAGGTTTGAGAATGGATTCTCTCATTTCCTTAAAAATAGAATTTCAAGTACAGGAGATATTTTGGCTGTGTGTGTGCACATGTCTTCTTCTTTTCTTTCTCTTGCTATGGTAAATACCATGATCAAAAGCAGTTTGGAGAGGAAGGTACTCATCATTTAGGCCAGAACCACCTGCTCAAGCATGGCACTACCTGCAGTGGGATTGCTGTTCTACATCAATTATTGAGAAAATGCCCGCATAGTCATGCCCAGTGGTGAATCTAACAGAGTTCATTCTTCAGCTGAGGTTCCCTTTATCCAGGTGACTACAGTTTTCAGTGACTGAACCAGCACAAATGACCCTTTGTAAACTGGACACGCAAAGACCTCAGTATTAAACTGTTGTGATATATTGTGTACCCTAATAAACTTGCCTGAGTATCAGAGGATAGAGTCAGCCACTAGATTAGACATAGAGGTCAGGCAGTGGTAGCATACACCTTTAATCTCAAGCAAACGTATGAGATCTCAAGTGCTGGGATTAAAGATGTGTGCCACCACTGCTTGGCTCTGTGTCTAATTTAGTGCCTAGCTCTGTCCTCTGATCCTCAGGCAAGTTTATTTGGGTGCACAATATATAACCACATTAAACCATACCCTATCCTTTCTTATTTAGCCAAAAGAGCTCATTTTACTATTACAATATAAATCATACTATAACTTTTTAAAGTACACCTATCTTTAAAATTGACAATAATTTAAAAATTCAATGTTTCTTCAAAATAATCCAAAGTTTCTTAATTTCAAAGCCTATGAGTTTAAAGCAGGTTATATGCTTTCTTATTCCAAGAAGGAAGAACCAGGGTACTGTGGAATGTCTGTCTGTATGCTATGCATATGTGTTGCTCTGATTGATTGATAAACAAAATGCTGATTGGCCAGTAGCCAGGCAGGAAGTATAGGCAGGATAAGCAGACAAGGAGAATTCTGGGACGAAGATGGCTGAGTGAAGAGATGCCAGCCCACCGTTGAGGTAAAGTCACAGAACACATAACAACATATAGATCAACAGAAAAGTGTTAGTTTAAGTGTAAGAGCCAGTCAGTAGTTAGCCTGAGCTAAGGGCCCAAGCAATTTTAATTAATATAGGCCTCTGTGTGTCTACTTGGGTCTGAGCCCCTGTGGACCATGAGGGACACAGGAAAACTTCTTTCTACACCAGGGTGTAAAAATAATGTAGAAAGATCTGGGAAATGTTGGGGAGGAGAATATCATTATCAGAATATATTATATAAAGAAAAAAAAATCTTTCAAAAACAATGTCATATTTTATCCAAATTCCAGCAGTGTAGCTTCACATCTTGTAGCTCTGTGTCTGATACCTAAGACTAATTCATAATATCCTGGATTCCTAAGGGATGGAGCAGCTCCACTCCTCCAGTTCTATGCACATCTGGTTTTGCAGGCTTAGGCTACTTCTAAGGCTTATCTCCCTGCTCTCTTTGGTGGTCACCACACAGTCCTAGCATCTTCAATGTGCTTGGATCTTCACTGCTACTAATGGTACGCCTTCACCAGTGGCTTCTTAGACATTCTTTAGGGACTTCAATCCTGTCTCATATCTACAAGTCTCAGCTTTTCTCTAAGATGTCTTTAATCCTTCAGTTTTCATGGTGCTAAGCCCAAATCACATGGAAGACACTTACACATTACCAGGTCTAGCAGCCAGCTTGAGATATAATCTTTGCTTCTTTTGGAACAACATCTTGTGTTGACCATGAGAAAATACTTCCCAGAATATTTCACCTCAGTGATGCTGGTCTTTTAAAAATCACAACTGTTTCTTCAGCCACAAATAACTAGTATCAATTGTTCCTGCAAAGCAAAGATCTTACATCTATAGATCTTCAATCTAAAGTAGCACATTTATAACCCTGATATTAAGTTCTTGCTTCCCTCTGAAATGCCACAAGCTAGGCCTCCATTGTCTGCACTTCCCTGAATTTTCCTATACTCCATGGTCTCATAACAGCTTCCTATATCCAGAGAACTCTTTGTATTTTTCTAGTCCAAAACTCCAAAATTCTTTCCCAATTCTCAAAACAATATGATTGGGTTCATCATAACAATACCCTAGTCTCTTATCAATGTAAACCTAGTTGTGTTACTGATGAAGTGATAAACTCATGACCAAAAGAACCTCGAAAAATAAAGGGTCTATTTAGGTTTACAGATTACAGTACAGCATCCAATGAAGCCAAGGCAAGACTCCAAGGAAAGAACCTGGAGGCAGAAACAGAAGCACAGGTCACAGAGGAATTGTGTTCTATTGGTTTGTTTTTCATGCCTTGCTCTGCGTGCTTTCTTCGCCAACCCTGGAATCTCCTAAAAAGCATCCAGGAAGCTATTGGTGAAGGTGTAGCCTAAATTACATGGAGACCCAGAATATTGGAAATGCCCAGACTATGCATCAATCAGTTCCACACCAGTGCCCACAGTAGGCTGTGCCCTACCACGTCAAATATAAATCATTTCAGAAAAAGTTCCACAATCCAGACAGATGAAGGCATGTCCTCAGTTGATATTCCCTTTTCATAGATGACTCTAGTTTGTATCAATTTGATGAAAACTAACCAGTGCATATAGTGTCCCAATGTTGCAAAGCTCATTGATGAATCCTGGTATTTGCAAAAGCGATTGTGTCTAGAGTACATAGGCTAAAGTACAAACAAAGTCTCTTGATAAAAGTTTATGTCCATGATCCTTAGGCAAGAGACTAGGAATAGATGCGTAGATCCGAAATTGGCATCTATACATGAAAGTGAATTTAAAGCAGTGCAGGTATGGCAGTGTTCCTTGGCTAGAGATTTCTGCATTAACCCAGGGGCATTGGTAGTGTTCTGAGACAGCTTGGTTTTTGAGGTTTTGTTGGGGGGTTGGGATGTATTGCCAAGGTTGAAGGTGGATTTAAGGGTTTCATTTTGGGGGATGGTGTGCTGCCAGGAGTCAAGGTGGTTGCTGATAGAGTGTTGGGGTTGAAGCCCAGAACACTGGAAAAATATCTTTCAGCATACCTAATAGCACCTTGCAACAAATTATCCTGCCCAAAGTGTCAGTAGCACCAAGGTTACAAAATTCTGCTTTACAGGGTTTTCAGCCACTAAGTGGAGGCTCCTGTTTGAAAGGAGAGGGACTTGGGGGAGGAGTCTCTTCTGCTCAGTCAGCTGACAGCTCTTGCAGCAGCTAGGTTAATGTTCTTCTTCTTACCTTGGTATCTAGCAGTGTGTCAGAGCATCTGCAACACTTTAGAAGGGACTTGGGAAAAATAGCAAGAGATTCTGATACTAGAGGAACCTTAATTATAGCCACTTACTGAGATTTTCTCTGCATTAATCACTCTTTTTCATTTCCTGTAGCTCAAATGTTTTTCAACCTAAGGTCTTTGTTGACCCCAGAGTGACTATTCCTTCTAATCCTAGCCATTTGACAAAGATAGAAAATAACCATCTCAGGAGTGTGCTTTTCATATGGACAGAAACAATACAGAACCTTCATAAGGTTCACACTCTGGAGTCAAGTACTGAACACCTAGGGATGGTTCCTCTACCTCAGAGCTGTCTGCTGGCTGGAGTTATTAAAACGGGGCAATCCTAAACCTGCTTACCCTAACTGAGCAAAACATAAGACTCTGATCTGTGTTTTTCCCCAAGCTGCTCTGTCTGCCTTTGGACTCACCACAGCTCTTTTCTATATAGCCTGATGAATGGCCTGCATGCCAAATGCTTTAAAGAGTGAGTTTCTGTCTTCTCAGTTTTGATTTTCTTCTATTTCCTCACTGCAAAATATCCTCAAAATAATAAAACCTAGAGCTAACTAGTGTTTAAGAAAATTACTTCCCAGCCCCTGTCTTGGGCTGTAGAGTGTCACATATTCTTACTACATATATGCACATTTGAATGGTTCTTATGTTCATTTATGTTCCATGATAAAATCTATTGTTGACAGAGTTTTCTCATAAGCATTAGAGGTGATTGGCCTTAGTGTTCATCACTGTCTAGCGACTGATAATATATCCCAGTTCCTGATTTTAAGTCAGAGGTTTATATAAAGTTTCTACCAAATATTTCCTGAAGCATTCTCATTTATACAGCTTTGTAAACACTCAGTAATCTCTTCATCCATGTTAATGAGCCATGCATTGTTTATTTCCAAATAATTAATTTTCAACTTGTGTTATAACAACACAGCATATAGAGATTTAGTTTTTATTAATTAATTTAACTTTTGTGGTATTTATATGGTCTCATTTTCCAAATGACCCATTGGCTTTTAAAAGATAGTGATTGTGGAGTTTGTTTAAAATACATTTAACTTCTTCATTTAGCCAATTATAAATTAAGAATATAATATGGCCTTTTATTTTTTACTCTGTTCACAGTTTATAAAACCTGGGAATGATCTTCAAAGTTCCATTTTTAAAGAAAGAATTTTAAATTTGTACATGTGAGTGCATGAGCACACACCTGTGCTTTATGTTTCACAAGAGTGCAGTGTTCAAGGAGGCCAGAATTGTCAAAGCCTCAGAAACTGGAGTTACAGGGAGTTGTAAGCCACCTGACATAGGTGCCGGAACTGAACCTGGGTCACTGGAAGAGCAACAAGTGCTCTTAACCACTGAGCTGTCTTCTTCCATATTTTTGAGTTTTAATTATGAAATTTTAGGTTTTAATTTTGACTTAGACATTTTGGGGGGGGGGGTTATTTAAAGATTTAAGCCTGCAGTATCTTCATGAGGATTTAAGTTTTTCAATTTTTGAATTTGATTTTTTTTCTGATTTTATAATTATCTATTTGCTATATTTTCTCAATAAATTTTGCATTTCTCATGTAACTAAATTTCAAGTTATACTATTTCTTTTGTCAAATTTACATGTTATGTCTCTGCCAGATTTAGTTTTTTTCTTTTATTCTCGTGGTCTTCAAGGTCATATTCTCTTAGGTATGTCTCAACACAAACATATTAGATAGACTCTGTCCCTTTATTGGGACAGAAATGTTTTTGAAATTAAGCCTAATTTACGCTAATAGTTTGTTAATTTGTTCTTTCCATTTAATATCATCTTTGAAGGCTTTTGGTTTCTCTCTTTTCCATGTCTGGTTCTTAATGAACTACAGTTTTATATCTCATTTTCAAATGTTAAAGATGGGAGCTGGTAAGATGACTCAGGGTTAAAGCACCCACCATAGGCTCTTCCAAATGATCCAGACTCAATTCCCAGTACCCACATGGCAGCTCACAACTATCAGTAACTCTAGTTCATTAAAAGTGAATTGTAACTATCAGTTTCACAAGTTTAAATAACATTGTGGTAACACCTAATACAGTTAGGATACCAGCATCATTTACCTTTGTACTTTTAGTCTTTGATAACTTCTCAGTTGGAGATTAGGAATTTATTATGACTGGAATCTGAGAACCAGATTATTATTGTTATCTTTTGTATTACTATCAATTTAAATAACGTGTGTTCATTCTTGTGTACTAACTACATACAAGTGGAGATCAGAGGAAAACTTGAGGGAGATGGTTCTCAACATCCACAATATGGGGTTTGGGAACATGCTCCTCAATAAAAGGTCTTTTTGTTGAGCCTTCTTGTTAGACATAAAATATGTTGTATGTACACTATATTCTGTCTTAAAAAATTAATTTTGAATTTTGTTTCAAAACCAGTCTAAATATTTAGCTCATCTGCTATTACACCAGTTTTAATAGCTACCAATATATATTCAATAGTTTTTAACTTAAATTCCTTTCTTAGCAGGATTTATTAAAGTTTTAAAGTAACATTTATGTAGTGTCATACCATAGTTTTAATTTCTAACTTCCATTTAATAAACATCATTTACTTGACAATGCATTGGTATTTCACCTCATAATTTTCTATTTTGTAATAGAGTGCTTATCTTTATAATTCCACTGAGAACACAAAGTAGATGTCATGAGAGACATGTTTCACATTTCTAATAGTGAACTTTTTCTAGAAGTCTGTCCTTGTAGCTTAAATTCTGTTGTTTTTATTTAACATGTATTAATATACTCATTCACCATTTACCTAATCCTAATCGGTATCTTTACACCCATGTCAGGGAATGAATGACTATCTGACTCTATTAGAGCCTTACCTCATTAGATTTTTGAACTTCAAGGTTGATGGTTGTTCAGTGGCTCAAACTAACTTTCTCATAAACAGAAAGCAGTTATCATTTTGTCTATGCAGTCGATAAAGCTATATTTTTATCTTGATGACCGGGAATATTCTTTGTCTCTTTTCCCATAGATAAAATGAAAGGAAAATCAAAGCACATAGAATACAGTTCTCTGTGACCCTTACAATCACAGTTTTCTCTTAGTGTGTCCCCTCTATCCCTAAACAGAGCACCCAATAGCAATTTTATCTCCAAAGTGGATATAAAATGGAAGATGTTGGAGGAGGGGAAGATTCTGGATAAACAAGAGAGTATCCTCCTTCTTTTAGAGTAGAGGAATCCAAGTTCATGTTGGAATTGGTACATGTGGCTCAGGGAATAACTGTGGCAAAGCAAAGATTAATGAACTTAAAGTTTAATTTTTTTTTTTTTTTATCCATTGTGAGACAAAATAGAGTCAGTATTTCCCACTAATTATGGCTCCTTGTTTATCCCACAGAAACTTCTGTTTTGCACAGCTAGCTTTGATCATCTTGGAGTTACACATATTCCATTTTGAACATTAGTCTAGGTATTGTAAATGGGATTTAGGAAAGATTTGGCCAAGCATTGATAACACAGATGACATGGATGATTGTCTTCTGCAGCTTAGATAATTAGCAATTCCTTATACTTTTCAAGTTTCTGTAGCTAAGCTATTCCATTAAATATTGTCATCTGTCAAGGACTTTACATTATATATATATATATATATATATATATATTTTACCTTCTCCTGTGGTTCTTTGGTAATGCTCCCTATACATCCACAAATAGGCGGGTCCTAGGAAAATCATAGCATAATCTCTTCTAGCTAGAACTCTGACACTCAGTATTTTTGCCTACTGCTCTTGCTATGGTTTTGAAATAAGAATTGTGTTAATTTTTTTTTCCCCCATGAGTTCTGAAAATCAAACCACTGCTTGTCCCTCTGTGGATTGAAATCCCTCTCTTGGTTACCTACCTAGCACCTTAGATCCTCTGGGTTTAGCCATCTCCTGTAACAAAGACCAGATGACAATCACAGCCTAAAATCAAAGACTATTTTCCTGTTAAGCATCTTCAGAATCTCCTGCCTATCTCTCTGTTTCCTTGCAGGAAAGGGAAATGTGTTACTCTCAGTAGGTGCCTCCTGACAGTATCTTATTCCCTCACAGGCACTTATTCTACATGCCCAAATGCATATCTTCTAACTCCTGGGAACAAGTTCTATTCCAAAATCATGGTTAAAGCTAGCTCATGGTCAAGCTTCTATCTATCACTGTTAATTAAACCCCTATTTTCCATATCTTATCTAGTATGTGAAAATGAGAAAATACCAGATAGGTATTATCTTAGTCAGGGTTACTATTGATGTGATGAAACGCTGTGAACAAAAAGCAAATTGGGGAGGAAAACATTTATTCAGCTTACTCTTCACACATCACTGTTCGTCACTGAAGAAAGTCAGGACAAGAACTCAGAGCAGGAACCTGCAGGCAGGAGCTGATGCAGAGGACATAGAGGAGTGTTGTTTACTGGCCCGTTACTTTGTTACTCAGCCAGCTTTCTTATAGAACCCAGGACCACCATCCCAGATATGGCATCACCCACAATGATCAGGGCCCTTACACATCAATCACTAATTAAAAAAAAAACAAAAACAAAAACAAAGATGACCTATAGGCTTGTCTGCAGCCCAGTCTTACATAGGCATTTTCTCAAATGAGGCTCCCTCCTCTCTGTTGTCTCTAGCTTGTGTCATGTTGACATAAAATTAAGAAGTATACTTAGTTATGTTATTTCTGTAATAAACCAAGAAGTTTGTGATTTCTCATTCTTGCCATTCCCACAAACAATCTGTCAATAATTAAGGCAGATTTACATTAAATGATATAATTTAAACTGATTTGTTCTGGTGAATTTCACTAGAAAATTTCAAAACAAGTCATTATTTTTTTTTAATCTAGAACAAAAGAATTCCTTATTTCTCCCCCATGTTGACTCTGGCTTTTCTATAAGACAGCAAAGATGACCTTGTCACTGTCTTATATGTCTTCCTCCCACAAGGAGGCTTACAACTATCTGTAACTTCAGATCTGAAGGATCTAATCTCCTCTTCTGGACTCCATGGAAACTAGGCATGCACACAACACACATAAATATATGGTGGGAAAGCACTTATGTATGTAAAATGAAAAGAAATCTTTAAAGACAAAAATCTTAGAATTTGTACTAGGATTAAATTAGGGTATATAAACAGATAGTATGGTTTATGGATAACAGAATGATTAAATCAAACTGAATACTATTTCTCTTAGTGTTTTTATTTATTCTTTGAGAATATTTCACAATAGATTTTTATCTTATTTCCTGCCCCCCACAACTCCATCTAAATCATCTCTGACCTCAACTTCAGGTTTTATATCTTTTAAGCACGCTCCAGCTCCAGCTCCCGCTCTCGCTCTCACCATCGATTCTGATGTGTGTTGGCCAACTATTCTTGAGCATGAACCCTGACCTGGAGAGTGGTTGATGTATGCAGAGTCACTTCATTGAAGTAATCTGAGTTTCCCTCTCCCCGCAAATACTACCTGGAAATGAACTTCTATGAATTCATAGGTGCATGGTTGTGTCCTGAAAATGTTGTTTTCTTGAAGTCACCCACCACCACTTGCTTTTAAAAATCTCTCCTTCACTTCTTCTGCATAGATTGTTGAGCCTTGGGGGAAGAGAATGTCATAAAGAATCCCATTTAGAAGTGAGCACTCCAAAGTTTCTCATGTGCTTTCCCCTGCCCAGCTGTGGGTCTCTGTGGTAATTACCATCTACTGCAAGAGGAAACTTCTCTAATGAGTTTTGAGGGATGCATTGGTCTAAGGATATAGCAATATCTCATTAGCAGTTGTGTATTATTATGTTTATTTAGGTTAATAATAGTAGATCAAACATATAGATAAAATTTACATTGTGGTGTCCTTGCATATGATTGTCATATCTTCCTGGATTACCTCCAAGAACCCCTTTCCAATCAAAGATGATGACAGAAATGTGAGGCTGCACATCAGACACTTGACTAAAGTGTCTCTAATCATCTACTTCAGTGAGTCAAGCTGCAGGTGGTCCTGCACCTACTTTAAATCGCTCTTATTTTTCTCCATTTAGAATCTCTTTCAAGTAAAACAGCTTAAGGAGGTATCAGGAAGCAATTTATTGGAGATTATGTATTTATTTTAATCAACATAGAGAATTGACTCAATAACTGTAATCCATCATCTGGATTCAGCTATATTTTATGTGTTCTATTTTTAGAAGAAAGACTAAAATCTTTTGCAGTTCATTAACTGTGGTACAATTTCCTCTCTTTTTAATTAAGTTTGCAATCAAATAAGTTATCTTTCACAGTTAGTGTTATTCTTCACTCAGGCCCTAGACATAGCACCTAATATTTCTGTCCTATGATCATCTGTAATCTGACACAATTTTTTTTATGTTTCTCAAAGTCTTTATATATTCTACTGCCTTTATGATTCTCAAAAACATTTAACCTATGATTTTAAGTATCTATGTTAGTTGATTTTGTTTTATTTTTGCCAGTGCTAAGGATTGAACCCATTGCCTTATGAATCCAAGACTAGTATTCTACTACCAAGTTACACTCTTCTTTTTATAAGTTTCTAATTGTTTTTGTTTATAGATATATTTTTTAACTTTATGTATTTAGGTGTTTGCCTGCATGTATGCTTTTATCCTATGTGCATGAGTTCTTGAGGAATCTGGAAGAGGGCATCAGATCTCCTGAGACTGGAGTTACAGATAGCTATGAGCTACCATATGGGTGCTGGAATCCAAACTTAGGTCCTCTGGGTGAGAAGTAAGTACTCTTACCAGCTGAGCCATCTCAAGAGCCCTCTTCTTTATATTTTAAAACAGTCTTAGGTCAAAAGTATGGATCAGCTGCTAAGAACACTTGCTTCTCTTCCAGTTTGGATCCTATCACCTATATCAGGAGGCTCATAACCACGTTCATGGACAATTATACACATGTTACATAGTCTTACCCAGCTCACATAGATATGTACACAAAAATAAAATAAATAAATTTAAAACAAGGTGTTGGTAGTTTATCCAGGCTGGCCTTGAACTTGTGATCCCACTGCCTTGCTCTGCTAAGTAGCTAAAATTGCCACCATTCTCAGTTTTTTGTGGTATCAGTATGCCTTTTCTTCCCACTTCCTTACTTGGTTCTGTAGAGCTTGCACATGTGTAGTAATATGACATTTACTGCTGTTGCTGTTTATATTTGTAAAACTTTTAAAGCAAAATGATATTTCACAGTAACTTAGTTGGCTCTTTATGATTGTAATATGAGTAAAAGTTCATTGTTAACAACTATGTGAAATCACAAAAAAATGAAGACCTTCTGTAATCTTAAAGAAAAATATGTCTGTGTTTTCCTTGGCAGACACTTTTATACATATGTGAACCAAGTTTCCTACAAACACCTAAAACATTTCATCTACTTGCTGTTACGTTGTTTTCACTTAAAAATCAATTGTGGATGTCTTTTCATATCAGAATGTATCTTTACATTTTATGTGTATGTATTTACAGGTAGAAATGACAGTAGTAATTCATGTTTAAGGGTAATATACAGCTTCATAAAGCTTTATAAATGTACTCTTCAGTGCATAATCCTTAAGTTTACATATGGTCTCAATAAATATCTATAAATCTATTCTTTAAAATTTCTAGATGAAAGGCATTCATTTTAAATTTTGATAACTGATGCCGAAGTGTATAAAACTAGTTGAACAAAGTGCATGATTTAACTTATCTACACTCTTGATGTTATAATATCAGCATTTTAGTTATTTAAAGTAAAGTTTTAATTTGTATTTTGGAGTCTATATGAAAGACCAGCATTAGTTATGTCATTTGCAGATTTAAGTGCAAGATAAAACAATAGCATGCTTGGTTCAAAAGTCACTCTCAATTTGAACCTGTGACATTAGAACACTGTTCCGATGGGGCCTTCATCAACTCAGAGTCCTGAGTGATTCTATTGGATATATACTCTTGAAGTTAATTACAAATTTATCATTTTAAATGTATGTTAGCTGGTTGGGTTTACTTTAATGTCTTTATGGGATTTTGAGACATGTTAAATATTCTAATATATTGTTTATTGATTCATTTAAAAGTTTAAAAATCATTTATTTGTCTATTGCAAAGAGAGTCAAAGGTCAAACTGAGGGCCTTGCGTATTTTGAGAATGCACTCTTGTGTGTATTGAGGAAGTACTCTAGCACTGAGCAACACCCCAAATTAAGACTAGTCTCATATAGCCTTACAGAGACACTTGATGCATTTTAACTGTGTATTTATGAGCAGTTTTCTCTTGGTCTTTTGGTTTGCACTGAGAGTATATGGTTTACTTATCTGCTTAAAGTGTTTTTTTTTTTAAAGAAAAAAACATTTAAATCAGATGTTAACGGCACTTTTTTCCCCCCAACTCAGTATACAATTGAACTACCATGATTTATTTTGTCATCTATGTTTTCCCCAGTGAACTGAAATATCTCATTTTTCACATGACCACAGAAGCTGAGAAATCAATTTCTGTGTTCCCTATCCTGTGACATCAATCTACCTGACTGGTCAGTCCTCTGAAACAATGCAACTTTCTTTTTCTTTCTCTCTCTTTCTCTTTCTTTCTTTCTTTCTTTCTTTCTTTCTCTCTCTCTCTTTCTCTTTCTCTGTCTCTCTTCTTCCTTACTTCCTTTCCTTCTTTCTTTCTTCTCTCTGTCTATCTATCTATCTATCTATCTATCTATCTATCTATCTATCTATCTATTTGAGACATTGTATTTCTATGTAACTCTGGATGTCCTAGAACTCCCTATGTATACCAGCTTGGCCTGACAATTACAGAGATCCACCTACCTCTGCCTCCCAAATGCTAGAATTAAAGACATGTATCACTATGCCCACCCCAAACTAGACTATTTTAATTATAGCAGCCCCATGAAAATATGCCTCTTTAAAAAAATTCCCAAAAGTTTTCCTTTTTATAACATTTGTGATTTTCTATATATATTGAGGAAACTGTGGCTTGTTTTGTGTCTCTGATCTTCCAGCAATCACCCCAATAACTGGCCTCGGGTTTGAGTTTCATTAATAAGACCTTTTAAGATTCCTGCCACATCTGGCGCCCAACGTTCGAGGTACGAATTCATGAAAAAGCCTCTTGCCTGTGGCCTTGTGAGCCCCAGCTCAGGCCCGAGCTACACTCGGCTGGCTGTGGTGGCACATGCCGGTAGGATTTACTGAAGAAGGCAGAGGCAGGAGGATCCCAAGTTGAGGCCAGCCTAGGAGAAGCTATAGCCAGCCTAGGAGAAGCTACAGAGAAGCTACGGCCGGGGCAGAGACAAAAACAGTGTCGGTGGGACCATGGAGGCAGTGACTGCTGCTCCGAGGTGCCGGCTGTTTCTCATCATGTTGGTGACTGCAGTGATGCTGCTACCTGGGACAAAGTGTTTACTACCAATTGTTCAGAGAAGAATTGCCAGGACCATCGTGTTACAAGAAAGCATCGACAAAGGTCTGTTTGGAAAAGTTTGGCAAGACAAATGGTGGGGAAAAATTGCTGTGAAGATATTCTCTTCTAGGGAAGAACATTCATGGTTCCAAGAGACAGACATTTATCAGACTGTGATTGCTCCAAACCACAGAGGAGGCACAAAAAAAAAAAAAAAAAAAAAAAAAATCTAAAGGGAACCATGATCATGCCTAACAGTGACTTTGAAATCTTCAAAAGGATGATGGGACTCCACTATGATTATGCCACATGGACTATAGTAAAGCCATTAATGCCATGGAAAGATCAACTTTGGATTACAAACTGTTTAGGACAATTTTGAGATGGCTAGCTGAAATGATCCAGCCTGACAGACTACCAGAACAAGGACTTGAAACAAGCCCTGCACTTTTTCATTGTACAGCGGTGGGACAAATGATACAGGACTTGACAATTAACCCCAAAATTTTCTTTTCAGGATCCCCTAAAGATGGAAGTAATTTTAAGAAAACAATGCCCACATCCCAAAAAGGTGGGATGGGAAGTTTTTGGTCCTTTAACGAGTTTTGGATATTGTCATTGTTTATGATGATTGGTTACAAGTTGTTAATTGTTAATGGTCAGGAAAAAAGCTGAACATGAAGATTAGATTCAGAGGTTTTGTTTAAAAAAGAAAAGGAAAAAGGAAAAAGAATATAGATATGAGGTAGATCACTGAATCTACTCTGAGAAAAAAGATGAAGAAATAATAGGATAAATGGGTAGATCACTGAATCTACTCTAAAAAGAAAAAGAAGATATAAAAATGACAAAAGGTAGATTAGTGAATCTGTTATGAAAACAAATACATTTAAAAAGGAACTATTTGTTTTAAATAGGATAAGTAATGAAAAATTTTTGTCTGAGTTTTATCAAATGTTACTGGACTGGACATCATTAATGTAATCTTGACTGTGTATATTGTATATACTTATTGGATGTGATTTTTCATGTATTAGTTATAACCTTTTTTTAATTTTAGACAAAAACAGGGGAAATGTGGTGGGTATTGTGTTCCCTGAAATATTTTGTGTTCCCCGAAATAAACATATCTGGGGTCAGAGAACAGACAGCCACTAGAACAGAGCCAGAAATGGTGGCTAGAAAATGGGAAGAGTAAGCCATAACAGAAGTTGGGCGGTGGTGGTACACACCTTTAATCCCAGCACTTGGGAGACAGAGCTAGCCAGATCTCTAAGTTCAAGGCCACTTTAGAAACAGCTAAGCATGGTGACCCACACCTTTAATCCCAGGGAGTGGGGGCAGAAAGAAAAAGGTATATAAGGCGTGAGGACCAGGAACTAAGAGAAAAAAGCATGTAGTGAGTAAAGCATTCGGCTGGTTAAGCATTCATGCTTTCGAGCACAGTTCAGCTGAGAGCCATTGGGAAGAGGACTCAGAAGCTTCCAGTCTGACAAAACAAAACCAGCTGAGGGACTGGTGAGGTGAGGAAACTGTGGCTTGTTCTGTGTCTCTGATCTTCCAGCAATCACCCCAATAACTGGCCTCGGGTTTGAGTTTCATTAATAAGAACTTTTAAGATTCATACTACAATATATATATATTGTGTGTGTGCATCATGATGAATGTCAAGATCAGAGGACAACTTTCCTTTCCACCATTCTGTCTCAAAGGATCTAGCTCAGGCTGTTAGGCTTGATGGCAAGCAAGAAACATAATATGTATGTTGGTCAAACTGAAGGAATTAGTATCTTTAGATAATGTGCTTTGTTTCAAGATTAATATTGAGAATGATGCTTAAGTTATATGCTATTATCTTTCAACAGTTTTCATAAATGATAGTAATGTTTTCTCTTTGTATACTAAGAAAATTAATTAATCAAATATAAGAAGTAAAATTGATGCAAAACTGGTCCTGGGGAACAACATCAAAAAGGTCTAAGCTGCCATTTAAATGATTCAAAGGCATATCCCTGTTCTTTTTATATACATCCTGCACATGTTTTATTCTGCTCAAAACGTTTGATATTTTCAAAGAAAAAATAGATAATTTTGCATCTTAACTTTGTCATTAGTTCTTGTGATGATGATTACCCGAGCTCTGATTTCATGTCTTCACAATTGTCTTCTACGGCATAGAAGCACAGGTCTCTACTCTTAGTAACAGCCAGGTTTTGTTGAATTCTGCTCCTGATTGAGTTCAGTCAATGAATGAGACTCAAACAGCGGCAGGAGGCAGAAAAATGAGATCTGAATGTCGGGATAGTGCAGTGAAGACATGTATCTTTGGTTTTCTGTCAAATCAGAAAGGGCAACCTGTAGAAAAATGACGACAATGATAGAGCATAACTACAGAGCGAGATAGAGGCAGGGGGGCAAAGGGGAAAAGAGGTCTCAGGACGTGCTTAGCTTCTTAAGATGTGAAGGCAAACTGGCTGCAACATCTGTCCTCTGGTTGATCCCTAGGGTTGATTCTACTGGTCTGGCTAGCCAGGCAGGTAGCCCCTCCCTTTCTCATCATTCCATGTGACTTTCTGTTGCTAATGCTCCCTCTGATGATGAGGACAATCTCCCTTAAGAAGAGGTCAGGGATATCCAAGCAGCTGTGCTGTCCCCAACCAGACCCTCTAAAAAATGCTCTCAGTTTGCTCACCCACCTGGAAAATAAATTGAAGATCTTGAAAGTATCAGTTTTGTGACCTGTTGGATTGGTGGGGCCTGAAGAGGAGAAAGTGAAACCTATTATCTCATATCATAAAAGCAAAGACATTTTATTATGAAAATAACATAAAATGGACAAAACCAATTCTTCTATTTACATTCAATCTTGACCTTATATATATCACTCCAATTCTTGTTTAGGGAAAAATCATAACATAGTTGTAACCTAAAGGTCATTCCAAACACTGCTTATTTGAGTACATTTACCTTATACATTGATATTTAAGCAGTCAGGTTTTCTTAGAAGTTATAACACTAAATAACAATAAGCATATATAAGAATTGGTCCACTATGGCTGCCTCCATGTATACCTGATGCCTCTTTCTAAACTCTTCATACATACAGAAATATTAGGTAGTTGTATGTTATCTAAAATGTCTAAGTACATGTTTTGTTTGTGCATAATTTTGAGCTCTTGTACCCAAAGCAAAGATTACCTCAATCTTCTGAATATTTTTATTTCTCTTTCTAAAGCTAAAGTAATGTTATTTTTTTCTGCTTACTTAGTATTTAAGGTGTTTGGGGGGATTTAAAAAGTAATATATTTGAAAATTATAAAATATAAATCACCAAAATATAAAATAACTTATTACTTACATTTTTATTGTATTTTTAAAAGTTCCCTTATTAGCGAATACATTTTCTATTAATCTTACGTTAGTACATAAAGAGACTGGAAAAGGAGCCTAGTTGGTAAAATGCTTGCTGTGTAAGTGTGAGGAGTAGAGTTCGATGTTTTGAACATTAAAAAAGGCCAGATGGGATGATGCATACTTGTAATGCCACTACTGTGAAGACAGAGACAAGAGTATCCCTTAGGCTTGCTTACTGGCCAGCCAGCCTAATGTACTTTCCAAGACAATGGGAGACCCCACTTTAAAAAGAAAGATAGATAGTGCTTGAAGAATGACATCCAAAGTCGACCACTGGCTTCTCCACACATGTGATACATAGCACATGCACCTAGGCAGACAACCCTCAACACATACAGATACACATTCATGAAGTTAGTACATAGCATAATGGGTTTCATTACTGTGGTTTTTTGTTTTTTGTTTTTGTTTTTGTTTTTTTTTTACATATATGTCATTGTAAATTGTTTTATTTGTCTCCCTCACCAAGAGCCCTCCCTTGCTCCACAATACATAGCTTTAAATCTATGTGAGATAATAACTCTGTTCAGTCTTGACATTTCCAAAATCCTGGGGTCTTCATTGAGTCAAAGGCTGCACCTTCACCAATGTCCTTTCCTAACCTTTTCATAAAGATTCAGCTCTTGCTGTAGGTCCCCAGGCTCCAGCTACTGTCTATGACCTCTTTGTGTCATCAAAACCAATACCACCTGACAGCTCATACTTACTGTTTGCCAAATTTGGGCACGATTTAAATGCAACTTGCCCTCTCCCAGATTAGCTCTGTTCAGTAATTTTGAGGAAATACTTTACTACTTACTGTCCTAGTGAAGCACAGAAGATTTTATTCAACGATGCTTTCATGGAAGAAGTTCAAAGCAGCTACTGCCTCCTGCTCATTTGGTCCAATCACCATAACGTTGTTAATGTGGTGGACATTATAAAACCTTGTGGAAGAAGGAGGCAAGCCCAATCCCTTTATATGTGCTATAGTGTTTTTGGTTCTCTATTCTTCCTGGCAAAGGCAACTCCAATGGCTTCCATTTGGCTGTTCCAAGAATAATAGCCCTTGTTGGACTTGTTACAGAATGAATGTGGGAATTTGCCAACTTATAAGTATATCTATTCCAACTATATATTCTAGGATTGGAGAAATGGCTATGAGTTCAGGGATCCAGTAGCCTCACTGTAAGTGAGACATTGGCCAAAACGTATCAATTACCTGAAATCCATAAGCCCCTACGTTAATTGGAATATCATATGCCTTTTGCGGTCCCTCAGAATCAGTGGCAATTTAGAACCAGTGTCCAGTGCTCTTTTTAATCACAGCTTCTCCTTCAGCCTCAGCTGATAAGCACAGATTATTAATCTTAAATAATACAAAATGGTCACTATTCGAAATGTCCATAGAGTCTTTGCTTCCCTCTAAAACCCCACAGTTCAAGCTTCTATTGTGTCTATTTCCCTCAGAATTCTGATCATCTAAGCTCTAACAGAACGTCACTTAGCTCTGAGCAATAAATGGTTTTCCCAGCTCAAAGTTATAAAACATTTCAGAATCATCCCACAAAAGCATAAAAGGCATAAAAAGACATGTGGTTAGGTAATCATAGGAACAGCCTACTTTTGGAACCAATTTCTGTTTCAGCTTCTTCTCTACTGCTGTGATAACAGACTCTGAACTGTTAATTTAGTGGAGGAAAAGATTCATTAGGCTTACATTTCTAGGCTCCAGGTCATCATTGAAGGCTGGGGCAGGAACTCAAACAGGAACTTGAAGCAGAAAACAAGTAAGAACACAGATTGCTGATTCTCTTGCAGATCCATGCTTTGCTAGCTGTCTTATACAGCAGAAGACCATCTACCCAGGGAACTGTGCAAACCACAGTGGCCTGAGCCCTCACACAACAATTAACCATCAAGATAACCCACAGGCATTCCTATAGATCATTTTGATCTGGAAAGTATCTCAATTGAGACTCCTTTCTCTGGTGACTCTAGGCTGTCAGCTTGACAGTTAAAACTAACTGGGTGACACACCCACCCCTTCACACATAGTAATTTGTTCCTTACTTAGGCAATAAAAATAAATTTCTGGTAAACTAGATGCATTCCATCAATTATAATTTCTAAAGACTTACTGTGTGCAAGAAATTATTCTACATGCCATAATATATACATATAAATGAAGAAACACCTATCTTCAATATAAAAAGCTCTTTAAATATATAGACATGTACAAATACAATTAAGTGACCAAAACATTGATGTATGGATAATTAATAATAACACATAGTTAATCTGTATAGTTTTGGGAAGATGGCAAGCTCCTAGAATACAGAAATTTATTCTAATCAAATAAAGTCTAACAGTAGGTGCCTGCAAATTAAAAAAAAAAACATACATAACAAAAAGAAACCAATTATCCTAAAGTTAGTTTATTAACTCATCTTGAAGTAGGATAGAAAGATAGGGAGTTTCAGTGGTATGGGCTGAAAAGCATGCTGAGAGGAAAATGGCTCTTCTCTCAAGATATGTTCTGCTTTTACTCCTGAGAAAGGCTAAAACTTTTTATAGCACTAATAAATCCCAAATTGCCCATGGAGACAATATATGTTTTTTTTTTTCCAAAAGAATTCTTATGCTTACTCCAGGCCAAAATGATGTATGCACTCAAATTTCTAGCACTTCTTTCTCATCCCCAGATCCAGATCTAACAATACCTTCCATAAATCCACCATACAACCCCGATGTATAGAAGGAAGTTGTAACCAACATTCTTTGTGCTATGATAAAAAGAGAGGGCTCTTCACATCCCCATATTTGTTCCTTATTCCAACCCTAATATTGTATCCCTACTTAAAAATATTTTAATATTTATTTGAGATATTTGTATGTACTTGATCATACCTCCCTGCACCAACTCTTCTCAGGTTCACGCCCATTCTCTACCTGCCTTGCTTTGAGCTCATTTTAAGGCCCATAATGACCACATACTTTTGTCTCTATACATTTACTGGAACTCATTCCAGTTCTACTTATCAGGGGACATATTCTTAAAGAAAACACCCTCTTCCTATACTGGAAATTACTAATTACCAATAGCTCCTGAGCGAGGGGTGGTACTTCATGACCAATTCCCACTTCTATGCTGGGATTTTTTTCTAGTTACAAACACTGATTTCATTTGTGCAACTCCTCCTCTTGTGTCTAGAAAATGCTGATTCCTTGTAATATACACATGCTGGCTCTTAAAGTCTTTCTATTTGTTCTTTAGCCATGATCCTTGAGCCTTTCAAGGGAGAAGTGTATTACAGATGTTACATTTAGCAATGTGCACTCTGCAGTCCATTATTCTGTGCATCTTGTGCAACTGTGGGGCTCTGTGATAACTAGGTGTCATTTATTTTAAAAAGAAGTTTATTTGATGATGATTGAAAGATGCAGTTATCTATGTTTTGATAATAAATCATCAGTAATAGGAGTTGGTTTAATACTATGTCTCCTTAGCACAGTAGTAGTAGTAGGCTGTCTCCTAGAATCTATGACCTATGTAGCCACAAGTTCTTGGCCTGTCCTCAGAGCCAGGGATGGGCTCTGTCTTTTGGAGCAGACCTTAGCCACCAGAAAGTGATTGGCTCCTCCTACAAAATTCACACTGCTATTGACCCAATGGGCTTGTGAGGTGGGTCATTATTGTAGTTTATATGGTTCACTGGGTAAACTTAAATGAGGTAAATTTAATGGGTACCTTTCTCCTCAGTGGTGTAGAAAGTTCTATCTCTGTGAAAAACAGAAGGGTAAAGCTTCCAGGTTAGTACTAGCTTGATTTTTTTCAATGTTTTATGAAAGAAGTGTGTGGTGTCCAGAAATAGGATTTTCCTGGTCAAGTTCTGAGGTGTAAACAAAAGCAAGGGCTTTTAAAAGCTTGTAATACTTGGGACTCTGTAGGACCTCACTGGTCAACAACTGAAAAAGAGGCAACCAGTCCATGATTTTATTTGCCATCTTGTAGTGTCACTGCTGCTCTATAACCAAGGCAACTTCATTAAACAAATTTTTATATGTTTGCATGTATACATATTTAGGAAGTCTCTTCAGTAGTAGTTTCTCAGATGACTTTTACAAAATTTTTTAACATTCCCTCCAAATCCTCATTTCATTAAGTCTCCCTGTTCCAATGTTTTATTCCCCCATTTTATGACTGTGTTCTTCCTTTCTTACTTTTAGTCTCCCAATCACCTCATTGGCTCATTATTAATTTCCTGGACTATGTGGGTATGGGTATTTTAAATGAACACGTGTGTGTGTGTGTGTGTGTGTGTGTGTGTGTGTGTGTGCATAGTCAAAGTTAACATCCACGATGACAGAAAATGTGAATTTGTCTTTCTGGGTCAGAGTGACCTCACTCAGAATGGTTGTTTCTAGTCTTTCCATTTACCTGGAAATTTGTAATTTATTTTTTTCTGCACAGTTGAAAAAAAATTGTATTATGTAAATGTACTGCATTTCTATTAGCCATTCATCAGCTGATGGACATTAGACTGTTTCTATTTCCTAGCTATTGTGAAATGGGCAGAAATGAACATGAATGAGCAAGGTTTTTGTTTTGTTTTGTTTTTTACTGAGTTCTAAAGAATTCTGTAGCTATATCGAGTGGTAGATTTACTTCTTGCTTTTGAGGAACTTTCACATTGATTTCCATAATGGCTGTACCCATTTCACTTCTGGCAACAGTGAAGAAATGTTCTCCTTTCCCCAAGTCACATCAGAATTTCTCACATCTAGCATTGCTTCAGGAACAGACCTCATTAGGGCAACAAGGTTATGAAGTAGAGAGACGGATGAACACACATACAGAAAAACTGGGATTGAGTGAACTGGACTCTCTGGTGGAGAAACATCAGCATCTGCTCGCCATTGGCACACAGCTACTGCTGCATTGCAGTCATGGTGGTACTGAGACAGCATAGGCACCAGCTTGAGCCCCCTCTCTTCCTACATCACCATCACCTCCATGCTGTCAGGCTTGGGCTCTGGAGATTCTACTTATTACTACAGGCTTCTGAAAAGGTCCAACTTGAGGAGCTGGCCACCAGCCCACACAGCCACCCATAACAAAGCTTTACCACCATGCATCTGCCACTGGTGTACTGCTTGGTTATTGCCAAATGCAACATGAAAATAGTTAAACTGAAAGCAGTCATGGCTTCTCTAAATGTTTCTCCTACTATTCAAGTAGCCAGGTTCACACCACCTTCTCTGAAAATCTAGGGCATGCCATCTGAACACAGCACAGGCCCCTATAAAAATGCAGTGCCCCTCAGCCCTCTTCTGAGGTTTTCCCAAATTTTCCCCTAGCACCAGCATGTAACTATATATCTCTAGATTGTACTTGTCCCATATTTTCCACCTATTGCTTTAAACTGTGCTCGCCCTATCCCTTTATTTGTTCCCCTTTTCTTCTTTTTTGCCTTTGTTTATTCCTTTCCCTATATTTCTTCCTCTTCCCTGTTCCTTCCTTTACCTATATAAGCATACTTCTCCCAAGAGAATTTCTGTATCTGACCAACAAGTGTTCCCCACAGGTAGTATCCAAGGTCTCTGTCCTTGTTTGGGCACCACTTGCCAACTACTTGCATCCCTCCCAGGAACTTGACTTGACTAGCAATGTGAGGGAATGACAAACAGACACATGGACAGAAAGCTGGAGATGAGTGAACTGGGATGTCTGATGGACAAGCCTCAGCATCCAGAAAGCTTGCTGTGGCCTCTGGTGTGTACACCCCTGCTGCAGCCAAGAGAGGATGTTTTTTCACATTCCTTGCCCTGTTCCCAGTGCTGGAAGCAAGGGTCATGATGTTTCACTGCAGTAATTACCTTGTTTACTCTTTAAATTATCCTTCTGTTGGAGCTGGAGAGAGATAGCTCAGTGATTTACTCCAACACACAGAAGACTGCTAACAACCATCTGTAACTCCACTCCAGTTTCAATGCTTTCTCTGGCCTCGTGGGCTCCAGCCATGGACAGTCACATATGTAGGCAAAACATTCATACATATAAAAATAACCCTCTGTTAAGAGCTCCTAAAAGAGTATCTGAAGGTTAACAATCATGTGGGAAATGTCCCCTTTGAGAAAGGAACATTTATAGGCTGAAGAGATTATGAATTGGGTATATTTGATAATCTTATGATACATACTTACTAGGACCTGGTTTTTTGGAGAAGGAGCCATGAATCAGTTTCTCTACAAGTACTTATGGAGTTTGACATTATAGGTTTTTAAAAAGGTACACAACATAGATCTATGTGCATTTTGACAAGATTCTTTAACATGAAATATCAGCAAATAAATCTATATTTTTTCATTTTTATTTTAATATAATGAATTATAAACTACCTCTTAGAATGAGTAGATCCAGAAAAATTATCTTGAAGCATTTGTGTGTTGAGACGAATTGCCTATGGTCTCTGTTATAGAAACAGAGAACAAGGGAGTTCATCTATTTTGAGAAATAATGAGGCTTGTTTTGTTTTCCTGACTTTATAAATGTATTCCCTTTCATAACAGAAGATAGGGTAAGGCCACTTGAGTCTGTAATCAGACTTCCTTGAGGAGGAAGAAACACCAATCATATGGCCTTAAGAGGACAAAGTCTATATTTTAAGTGGTATAACATCTGCAACTTGGTTGAATATGGCAGGATACTTACACAGGATAATAATACATGAAATTTCATTCCTTAAGTGCTGAGAGCCTCTGGGGAAATAGACAAGTCACGGAATGATTACTAGAAAGCCTTGACTTTATAGTGCTGACTTACCTGTATTGAATTTAATCCTCAGGATTGAGTCTGTTCTTAGAAAAGCTTAACTCTGTGGCCAAAAATTACCTAATCATGGGTACTGTAAAGGCTGTAAATTTACCTCATTTATAGCTATCAGCCATGACTTTCAAAGGCCAGTATCTTCTTTGTTCCCTTCACCATCTATGAGTACAGATTCTTGGAGTTACATTGGATTCCTTGTGGTCAGAATATTGTTCATCCCTCCACATTGCCTTGTCCAGACAACAAAGGACTGAAATAGTGGAAAGAGCCCCACTGGCAGGCAGTAGAAAGTGGAGAACTCTACTCAGGAACTTCTTAGAGTGATATATGCCGAAGTCTATCATAGGACTCTTTAATCAAATATTTGTAAAGCAAAATATGATGCAAAGAACAGAATAAAAATATAACTAGTAGCAAAACTAAATGAAACTGGGATTAAAGGCATCAAAGAGTTTATAGTAGCACACATAGACAAAAAAAACAAAAAAACAAAAAAAGACTAGACAAGGGCATCAAGAAGTATACTGTGGTTAAAAAACAAAAACAAAAAAAACCCGGCTTCTCCTTGGTGATTTACCCTTTTGCTTTGTTTTGTTTTGTTTTTGTTATTACTTATTAGTAAGAATGTCCTAAGTGTCTTCTACTCTGAGAAAACTAAAGAAGTACTGGTTAACAGGTTAGAGACTGGTAGTCATCAAGATTTTCTCAACAACAACAAGAAATGGAATTCTGAAGAAGGCAGAATATGCAGAGAGAGTTAAGTTATTAAGAGCAATCAACTGTATTGAGAATTTCATCATAAAAGAAAAAAGATCCTAAGTGTACTCTTGTGTGAAGCCCTTTTGGGGTCATTTTCACTGTCTAAAATATAAGCCTTCACCTGCACACTGTACTTCAGTATACATGCTTTCCTGTGATTTGTGAGTTTGCTTTCCAGATGAGAGGTGTAATAATATATAAAGTTATTAAAATTACACTTTGTGGCCAGACTTGGAAAAAAAGGGGGAGGAGGGGCATGTGATATTCAGGTGATAGATAAGACTCATTGAAACAGGGAGGAAAAACAATGACAGAAAATGCAAGCATTTGGCTAGGTGTAGAAAACAAGGCTATTCATTTCTAATGCTCAAAGGAAAATAATGGTTGCTGGTTTTTTAGTAATGGAATAAGTGAAACCACAAGCATCTTATGGTGAGGAAACTATTATAGTAATAAAGTGACATGGGTTGATGGGTTCATCAAGCAGGTTATTGTGTTAGGCTAGTTCATAAAAAGAATTCATGAGGAAAAATATATTAATTATTTCCCTTGATCCTTCCCTCCTCATAATATTTTTACTGGGTTTCTCAATGGCTTATCACCATCGATGCATTACACTTAAACCAATGCTTGTACAGCCCTGTTTTCTTAATGTAATTTACCCATTAAATGTATGGCATATTCTTTCAGTACTGTGGTTTTAACAACAAAATATGCGATGACAAAATCGAAGGAAGGAAAGAAGGACAAATAAACAAGAGTCACAATAGATCACAATGAACACATCCTCTCAGACATTCTGTATGTGTTTACATGCACACACACAACCTTTCTATAAAAGAACTTTCATTAACTATCAATTACTAGCTACTTGTTCATTTTAGAGATTTATCTAATTGATATTTAGAAATGTACCAACCAAATTCTATACTGTTTAAAATTACATGAAACAGAAAATTAGACTTTGCAATAACTATGTGCACCACATATTTGATAAATGCTAAAATCTGGCATATAATAATGTTTCATCTATGATATAAAAAAAGCACTAGGGATGCAAGAAAGACAAATGAATATATAATCTGTATAAAATAAGTTGTAAACTGATATGGACAAAAAAGAATGCTGGCAATGTTGGCTTTATCCATCTATCTCAACCTTCCTAGGTACAGCAGGGGAGAAACTCAGTGGTCAGCATTACAGAAAATGACATTACCTACAATTCCAACTCACTTTTTAAAATATTGTTCCCCAAATATTACAACACAGGGTGATCCAATGTGAATCCATTCTAATTGATTTTCCCTGGCTGTAGTAAATGACTGTTTTAACATGGGCATAAATACACGATTTATAAAATAAAGTCTTTCCCTTACATTCAACATCAGAAAAATCTAACAACATCCATAAATGTATTAGAATATGAAACTATGACTATCTCAATAGATATTAAAGTTAATTTTATCAACTAAGCAAGTATCTATGCTAAAGTTGGAAATAGGATAGTTATTAAGCTGATTGATTCAAAGCAATTAATTATATAATGAAAAGCCATTATCACTCCTCAAAATTCATGATAAAATTTTAATGGTATTGTATTGACCTAGGAATAGTATAGTAATACTGTCACTAGGACATGACATTGCACTAAAGGTCATGTTAATGTATGCTAATGATGACTTTAAAAATGAAAAAAAAGTCACATTTATAAATGAAACAATTGTCTGCATAGACTGGATATATAACCAGAAATAAAGCAAATACACAAAACATGAGCACATCTTGTAGACATGAATGAGGCACATATAAGACCAATGTCCTGTCATGCTAATAATGCTAATAATCCACTGGAATTTCATTTTGCAGTGCTTGAAATTAATCTCAGAGTCTCATGCATTTTACCATTGCCCATGGCATTAGACTATAGAATAAGTAATTTAAAGACAGTTATGTACAATATTAGCAATAAATGTGAGGAATCTATGTAATAAAAACCTGCACAAACTTTAATAGTATGAATTAAAAAGCATTACAAAACATACAATACCCAAATATAAATCTATAAACATTACATGTTCACAGAATTTATTTCTCAAAACTATAAAAAAAATCTATAAATTTATTTCTCAAATTTCATTAAAGCACAACCAATAGCCAAACAAGAGTATTTTAATGGATCTTGGCAGGTTTATCTTAAAATTTGCAAAAATGAATAAGGACCCTATCTTAGCTAACATAATTCAAATAACATCAATAAGAAAAACGAAGTTGTGAAAATTTATAGGTACATATAGTTTAGTGCACAGGTGTTCATTAGTTATTGTCAATATTGTTCATGTTCATTTATTTGTGTCTAATATATCTCATAACTGAACTTACAAAATTTTAGAAGCAAAAGAAAATAGATTATGATGGCCTTCAGTATCATGTTGAATGGACCTATTAATAACATTTATATCTTGTTCTTAACATTGGTACAACACTATTAAAGTTTTGCCATAAATTTTGGTGTCTGATGTAAATGTAAGATTATCTAATTACGATATTCTTAAATGCACCACACAGGATACTAAGCTTTAAGGATTGATTATCAAGATACCACAAAAGTGAATGCAATGAAGAAGGTATTGGTAACCCATAAGGTAAATTTATTTATTCACATATAAGTTAATTAACAAAACCCAAATAATCCAAAATAAAATGAACCTAGACTGAGTATAGGCATTTTCCCCAAAAGCCTAATAGCCACAGTGATCTAAACAGGTGCATATTTCCATGACTAAGAGGCAAAACACAAATTAAAGGAACTTCAATTAGATAACATTTTCAAGCAAAGATGAAACATTTTTCTTAAATGACTTATTTATTTTTATTTTTTTGTGCATTGGTGCTTTGCCTGGATGTATGTTTGTTCGAGGGTGTAAAATCACTAGGAACTGCAGTTCCTGATGGGTGATGTCACTCTATATGCTGTGAATATGTGTTCTCTGATTGGTTGATAGATAAAATACTGATTGGCCAGTAGCCAAACAGAAATTATAGGATAAGCAAACAAGGAGAATTCTGGGAACAGGAAGGCTGAGTCAGGAGATGCCAGCCCACCATCCAGGGAGCAGCATGTAATGACACACAGGTAAAGCCATGGAAAACGTTGCAACAAATAGATTAACAAAAAATGGGCCAAATTTAAGTGTAAGAGCTAGTCAGTAGTAAGCCTGAGCTAATGGCTGAGCAGTTTTAATTAATGTAAGCCTCTCTGTGTGTTTGAGTCTGCTGCAGACCGGGTGGGACACAGGAAAACTTCCACCTACAAGTTACAGACAGTTGTGAGTTGCCATATGGGTGATGGGAATTGATAAGTGCTCTTAACTGCTGAGCCATCTTGCCAACCCTTAAAAAACAGTTTTTACATTAGTGAAGCAAACTAGTTGATGTAAAATTGATTTGTATGTTTAGGAATTTCCAAACATAATCACGTAGCAAAACATATTAGCATAGAAAACCAGAGCATATTTCACTTCTAAAACATGAAAAGCTAGGGAGACAGGGTTTTTAGGGAACTACATATTTTCAAAAACCTATTTTCAAAAAAGCAAGACAATAAAAAACCCCAAATAGTGGTGCCTAATGGTGACAGGAAAATAATATTTTTTAGTCTTAAGCTTTTGCAGTAAGTACTAGGGCATTTTTTTTATTATTATTCTTCTTTAAATTACGTGTGTGTGTGTGTGTGTGTGTGCGCGCGTGTATTTCAAATCTTTTAAAAATCCAATTTTCTTTGTTTTTTTTTTTTTTTTTTTTTTTTTTTAAGGGGAGACTTTAAATACCTCACACCTGCAAGTTTCACTTTGAGTCAAGGTTTCCTTGTTACCATGTAACCAAAACAAAACACAGAATCCTCTTGGTGTCTGAGGCTGATGTAAGATGGAAACGCCAGCTGTAGCCTGGCAAAAATTCTTGTTTTTTTGCATCTGACTTATTCTCTATTTTTATCGTAATTGTACACACATGATTTCTAGTAGACCTTTACTTTTCACATATCATCTCTGTCTGTCTACTTCTGGCTTGCAAATGAAGACCCATTTATAAATGAAAAAAACATGTTCAACTTTAAAATTTTGGAAATATCCAACGGATTATAAACACAAACAACATTTGAATGAATTTTTAAAAAGTGAAAAACACAACCCCCCTGACCAGGGGCAAGGCTTAGCCTTAAAGGCCAAAGTCTAAGAGTGCTTCCTTGGAGGAATGATGGGAATCCAGCCTGACATAACTCTTCCAGCAGCCAGCACCATGACCCTCCTTAGAAGCTAGGGCAAAGCTTGGAGACGCGAAGCCCCGCCCACAGCCCCGCCCCCTGCGCCGCGCCCCGCGCTGTCCTCTGGGAGGGAGGCGGGACTAGGCGTCGGCGGCCAGAGCTGTCAGGCCTGGGAGGACTCAGGGCGCCTTCTCTCAGTCGCTGAGTCCCCGCCGGTCGCAGGGCCCCAGACCCGGGTGAGTAGCTGCGGGATCCCTAAGCTGCAGCCCACACAGACTGCACAGCTAGCGCCTGCGCGCTGGCCCGCCAGCCAATCGCAGGCCTCCTTCCTGCTGCGCCCTTTGACCCTGCGCCCCAGGCGTCTGGGAAAACCAGGACGCCGGTTTCCGTGCCGGTTTCCGTGCCGTTTCCCGCTAGGTTCGTGTCCCCACCGCATCCCTGCCGGGCCTGGCCCGGCTGCCCCGCTCCCCGCAAGGTGGAAGTTTGCCCCCAGGCGGCTCCCCAAGCCTCCACCTTGAGTTCCCAACCTTGGAGTGGGTCCGGAGGTCCCTGGCGGTCGCGGCGCCCGTCTCCCAGCCGAGTTTGCACCCGGAAGGCCGCCGGTACAAGTCCGCTCCCCCGAGGTCTTTGTTCTGTCCCCCTTTAACACGCTTGGCTCGGGACGGTCGACTTCTCCTCGCTGGACAAGGGTGGCTGCCTCCTTTTCCACTTGCAGAGGAACAAGTTGGGAGTACAGGCAGTTAAAAGTTTTCGTTTTGTGTGGAGGACCTACAGATAATAGCGTGGAAGATGGAGAAGTACTAAAAGTTAACTCGTTCAAAGGAGGCGTACATGAGCACTACTGTGGATCTGTATGAGCTTAGAAATGCCCGTAAGAAATGAGACTGGAGGGTGGACTGACTGTTCACATTACAGTGTGTTGGCGTCAGCTTGAAAGGAAAATGAAAAGTGAATGTAGGGTTTTGCTAAAACGAATTCAGGTTTGTAAGTCACTTTCATGCAATACATTACTGCACTCTGTGAGCTGCTTGTAATCCACGAAAAACAGAATTTTATGGCTTTAGTCTGTAACACGCAGAGCTGCGGCTTCCTATAATAAGTAACCTGTATGTGATCGTGAGCTGCCTTCTCAGTAAGTGTGGGCCAAGGTTCAAGGAGGAGGGAACCACTGGTCATTTCTTCTAAGTCAGCTTCCATGGTGCAAAAAAAGTCATTATATGCCTTCTACACTTGAGGCCACATAGGCCGGAACTGCACTATATTTTGCCCTTGCAAGGTGCTCAGTGGCATGTTCTTTGGCTGTTTGCCAGCTACCCCAAAGGCTTGGAAAAACTCACCTGCTGAGTTCCATCATCTGTAATGTGAAGTTACGCTTTGTAGATGGTGGTGAAGAGAAGAATGCAAGACAGAGGTTAGGCACGACTGAACTTCTGTGCAAAAGGTTGCCCGTGTTTGCAGTAAAACTGACCTGGGCAAGATTCTGAAAATTCCAAATATGTGTTCTTAGCTTTAGTTATCTCTGTCTCTAGGTACTTCCTCTAGTATAAAATTAGAAGAAAGCAGTATGAACACAAAAGAATAAGCAGGAGGAATCTTTATAATTTAATTGATTATTTTAAAATGGAAACTGTGACTTTTCGAGTTATATATGAGCAAAATACTCTTAAAATAATCATTTAGATCTCAGCTACTTAAGTATGTAATAACTTTCTATTAGAAATAAACTTCCACATTAAGTATCATTTTAAAAGGTTAAAAGCACCGAACATAAAAATAGCATGGTTTCCAATGAACCAGTTGTGTAACCCTGTGTCACACAAACTTCCCTTTGATGAGGACACATTGTCAGTAGCCAGTACTTTGAGCTTCCTGCCTTGAGAACCTCTACATCTCTAGGTTCTTTTGTTTTTGTTTTTCTCACAAGGAACATCTGAAACCTTTCTTTAGTTAAAACTAGGTAAATAGTTCCTTTGCCTGTCTCTTGCAAAAGCAATGCTTGTTTTAGGTTCCGAGGTACTGTGTTGTCACAGATACTAAGATAGATGGACTTTAAAATTATTGAATCTTCATGAGTTTTCTTTTACAGTGTTGTTGATTATAGACTCTACAAAGATCTGGTCTGCATATGTCCATTTGAATGTGTTATAGACATACTGCCCAAACACATGCCAGTGTCAGAAACAGGAGGGCCAAAGCTTAAGGAAGCTGAATAATGATGAGTGACTATAATATTTGTTGGGATCTACTAGAATATAAGTGTTCTCCATTTCTAGGGGATAGAAAACGTGTACACATATAGTTTAATGAGGTGTACAGTGTTAGAAATACCACCATTAAAGGGGAACAGTGCTACTCAGGAGTCTTTAGGAGAGGCATCAGGAAGAGGAGGCAGACCTCTGCTTTGTCTGGAACCTTGAATGTCATTTTAGAGAGAAAAAGGCATATGCTGTATTTATTTGTTTCTTTTCTGCAGGGTTAAGGGTCAAACCCAGAACCCAAGGAATTGTTCATGCTAGACATATGTTCTAACTATTGAACTACATGCTCAGTTCCATATGCTGGGTTGGTTTCATTTTTATTAGTATATTTATTTATGTTGAGGCAGAGCCTATTTATTTATTTGTTTGTTTGTTTGTGTATTTATTTATTTATTTAGCAGTGGAGCCTCATTATATAGTCCAGGCTGGGGTGGAAGTTCCAGGGTGACCTGGAAACTCATAGAGATCTAGCAGCCTCGGTTTCTCAGGTTCTAGGATTAAAGGTGTGTGTTACCACATCCAGCTACCATATTGCTACTTCTGGAGTATTTTTATGCCATCCATCTTTTTACCATTGTCATCATGAATAATTATGAGCTCATGGCTCATAATTACTTAGTGATATATTATCAGATGTGAAATAAGTCTTCATCCTGACATGAATCCTTCAGGAAGATAATGGCACTGGAGAAAAGAAGTAGAGAAACATCAGACTACATAAGGAAGAGATGAGATCTGGACTTACTTGTAACTACAGAGCTCAAATTTTTTTTTAAATAATAGTTTTTACCTATTCTTTGAAACTTTTATATGTATATATAATGTATTTTAATCTTATCTACCCTCTCCTTCCCACCATCCCATCTCCCAACTTCATGTCCTCCATAATTGATTAATAAAGTATTTTACAGGGCAGGGGAACCCATGGCTGATATGTAAAATTAAAACACAAAAATCCGTATAAAAAATAAAATTTGGAATAAAAAAAATAAAGTATTTTAGTGCTGCACAAGAACACATGAGTGTGGGGTCATCTCCCATGGTTTGAACAATGTAGGGGTGGCCACAACCCCAAGAAAATGTGACTCGGTCCTTCTCCAATCAGTCATCAATTACCAGTAGTCCTCAGCTAGCTTTTGGGTCTTGGGTGCACTGCTCCATGCTGGAATTTTTAACTTTCTGGTTTTTGTGCAGCTCAGCATAGCTGCTATGAGTTCATGTATGCAGCAGCCAGGTCATGTCCAGAGAACAGTGTTCCCAGAATTCCTATCCATCCTCCAGCTCTTAATTCTCTTTGCTCTCCTCGAGCAATGTTCCATGTTCTAGTGCTGTAGGGCAAGGAGATAATAGAGGCATATCATCCAGCTAAGCTGTCATTTCTTTTATTCTTAGCAATGTGATCAGTAATGAATCTCTTCATTAACCGCTATTAATGGCAGTAAGAAGCTTCTCTGGCCCAAAGCATGACAAATCTATGGATATAGAAATATTTAGAAGTTTGACCATGTGATCATTGACACAAACATCAATACATTCTCTCCTGGGACCTATGACTTCTGTAGTTATGGGTTTCAACCATATTTATAGTTAGCAGGCATGAAATCTCCCTGTAGAACAGGCTTTAAATCTAATCCAGAGAGTATTTGGTTATCCACATAAATAGTCTTACTACTATTGCACCGGTAGGCATATCTGGCATGTCAGTATTGTAGCATGCAGGATTTAGCACTGGGTAAGACCACTGATATCTTTCCTACCCCAGCCACTTCAATAGCACCTTCCAGCACTGTGAAAGATACCTAACAAGGGCAGAGTTCAGACTTTTAAACACAGGTTGAAGTGACTTGTTAAGAAGGTTGGAATACCCTTCATGGGTGATCTTAAAGATGAAATTGATGGTTTGCAATGATATAATAGTCATTTGAAGTTAATAAAATAAATAAAGGTACAGATTAAGAAATTGAATTAATAGACAATAAGAATGGGGGGGAAACATAGGCAGTGTCCATAAGTGCAAATTTTGGTCATTGATGGATCTATTTAAGAAATGAACCAGAAATCATACATGCATGCACACACAGAGATCTTTAGTGTTCTTTTTATGTTGCTTTCCTCATTTACTTTAAATCTTAAGTAATATTCAGTAATTAATTTAAACACTTCTCTCTCTCTCTCTCTCTTTTTTTTTTTTTCATTTGCCAACACTATACCTTGCAATTGTCCACAGAACAGCTTTTATCAAAAAACAAAAAAGATAACAGGAGTCTCAGTGAGTTATCCAAGATCACACAAGTGGGTCATTAATGTGCTTTTCAAATTCTTGAGTCAATTTTTTTCTGTTAATTTACCCCTGGTAGTATATTTCACCAGCCTACTAAATCAGCATTTCTTTTTTCTTTCTTTCTTTCTTTCTTTCTTTCTTTCTTTCTTTCTTTCTTTCTTTCTTTCTTTTCTTTTCTTTTCTTTTCTTTTCTTTTCTTGTGTGTGTGTGTGTGTGTGTGTGTGTGTGTGTGTGTGTGTGTGTGTGTGTTTTCGAGACAGGGTTTCTCTGTGTATCTTTGGTGTCTGTCCTGGATCTCACTCTGTAGACCAGCTGGCCTCAAACTCACAGAGATCCGCCTACCTCTGCCTCCCGAGTGCTGGGATTAAAGGCGTGTGCCACCGCTGCCCTGCCCTAAGTCAGCGTTTCTCAAGTTAATTCTTCAGTTACTTCTAAATCTAATAGCTCTCCCATATTCATTCATTCATTCTCTCTCTCTCTTTCTGTCTGTGTGTTTGTGTGTGTGTGTGTGTGTGTGTGTGTGTGTGTGTTCAGCATTCAACATCAGTGATTAATTCTTTATGAAATACTTAACCCCCAAACAAACAGTTCTAATTTGAGAAGACAGGAAAAGAGATTACTATGTTTTTTTTTTCTCACTTAGAGATAGCAACTGTACATGCTTTGACTATATTTCCATTTTGTGTTTAAGATAGACAAGATAATATTCCAAAATAATTTTTTCCTGCTTCTTGTCTGGTCAAAATTATCATATTCTTTAATCGAAGGGAAGGAAGGATATGTTATTACATCAATAGCTTGGAAATTTCAGGACAGCAAGTTATAGCAGCAGCCAAAGTGGTCAGTTCCTTTATTGCTGTCCAGTGAATAGGCCTGTCACATTCTCACAGTAGAGCTTTTACTTCCTGGTGTGCAGTGCTGAGCCTGAAGGATTATAGAATTGTTCCTTCCCAGAAATGAGCAGAGGTTGTGTTAAAATTTCATTCTTACCCTATACTTGTCTCGTGGGATTCTTTATTTTTGGTTTCTTCCTTTTTAAAAAAATGTTTTCGACATTAAAAAATATTGCCAAAATAGTATGAACATTTCAATTCCTTTAGTTTTCCTACAGTTCTGGGAATTTCCTGGGAAGCAAAATTCATGGATGTTCATTTATATGAGATATTGAATATAACTTACATCCTTCCTCTGTGTTTTTCTAATCATCTCTAGATGATAAAATTCACTATCTGTGTTGTCTAAATAGTCAATTTTGTGTGTTGTTTAGAAAAATAATGCCAAAAAAATATCTGTATATATTTGATATAGGTGTAAATTTCTTTGTCAGAAGCCAAATGTGGTTTACTTAAACCATGGATGCAGAACTCTGATCTAGAGAGAAGACTATATATAGTGGATAATGATGCCATGAATATCATCATCATACTACACTTCTTGCCAGAATTTCAGACAATCTTACTCATTACTCTGAGAGTTGCTGCAGAATCTACAGTTAGTCTAACTGAGATTTAACTATCTGAGCTTTCTCACAATACCCAACGGAGATACCATCGCCCCCTAAACAGCAGGAAGCAATTCTAAAAAAAAAAACGACGCCCCTTATCCCTAAGGTTTCATATTTCTCAGGGTTATGGATAATGGTTCTAGGGTTGGGGTGGAAGAAACTGTTAAACTCAGTACTCTCCTTAAGGAAAGAAAATATCTCTCAAAAAAAAAAGGGAAAAGAAGAAATGGAATGGATAGGTATAAGATATTATGGTAGACTATCATATACATTAGTAAACAAATTTAGTAAAATAGCAGCCTTAGATAATTTGCACTGTAATTTGCACTGTTATGAATTCTTATATGTTGATACAAATATAAACTTTTTATATTCCTATTTAAGATAATTTGTATATTGATACAAATACAGAACTATGTTTGTTATATTGTACACATATTTTTACTCTTATTTGAAGTATTTGTATATTGATACAAATGTAAATTTATACCTGTCATACTGTATGTATGTTCTACTTCTGTTTAAGATATTCTGTATACTGATATATATATATATATATATATATAGGATTATTATCATATTGCATATTGCACTATACATTCCTATCTCTGTTAAAGATATTTTGTGTATTATCACAATTTAAAGTCATTGTCCTTTTACTGTACATTTGCTTACAGACTGTCTGCCTTATTTATATGAAGCCTTAGTCCTCAGGTTGTGTAGGTAGATAAGACTTATAGATTTATTGTCACCTATGCTTGTCATCTCTATAATTATGTTAGGTAGGTTATTCAGATTTATAAATACATAGGTCAGATGGACAGGTATGGACCTAGAGAATATGGCATTTAAATAACTTAGAATTCTGTTGACGTGAGACACAATTGCTCCTGGCAGTACCAATTTGATCCCGAGAGAATTTTGGGCTTCTAAAACATTTCCATTTGGAAGTTTGTCTTCTTGGCACAAAATGGCCTACTGGGAAAAGAACTGCCCTTGCCTCAACTGCTGACAGTACAAATGCTGTCCTTTCTGGACAAGCGGGACACAAGGAAAGTGACCACTGTATTTGCCAAGACAGGGTAAGATGGTCTTTCAGAATTCCTGCTTCTGAAAATGGTCTGTCAGATACTCTAGGCCTGTAGCCAATTTGAATGCACCAATGATGCTGAGTAACATTAGGTGACTGTCCAGGCTGCCAGCTGTCTCTGTCTACTCTTGCAAGACTCCTGAAAGTTGCTTGCATCCTTCTCCCATTTCTCAGGTATTATTATATTCCTTCTCAGGTCTTTGATGAAGTTGAAGATTAGCAGTTATAGTTACAACTCAGTATATATACATACATAATATCTTAGATAGAGTATATTAAGTTTTAGACTTAGGTTCTTTAGGATAAGACACCTTTTGGAATGATCTTTGTAACATGCCACCTACCCACGCTCTAGACTTCCCTAGATTTTAGTATGTGTTTTTTGCTTGATACTGTTTACATTTATTGTAATTCCAACTTATCTAGGTCATTATCCCTCATTACTCCTGGACAATATTTGATAACCATCTCTTTGTATATAGTCTTGTATTAGGTTAGAACCTTCTTATTTAGACAAAAGGGGGAGATGTAGTGGGTAGCCATCCCAGCCTTGGCCTGGAAGTTCCAACCCCCATTTAGGCTTAGGTAATGGTCACGCCCACAAGGCGGGGCTGAGGGGAGGAAGCTGAAGACCCAGGATCGAGAGGAGAGGTCTCTCTTGGTTCTGGGTCCCTGGACGCTGGAGGTAGACTTAGCAGAGTTCTCCAGAGAACACCGCCGTACTGCGCCATACCTTTGCCAGACCCTGTAACCTATCCCTTCATTTGTAAGTTACTCCACAAAATAAACCTCCCTTTTAACTACATGGAGTGGCCTTAATAATTTCACCAATAGATAAGTATGTGTATATATGTTGTACAAATATATGTGCATGTTTCTTCTTGTGTATGTCCTTAATATATGCTTTTACAAGTTTTTTCATGAAGTTAATTTCTGAACAAAAGTCCCCAGCAGTGATTATTTCATCGTTCTCAGTATATCCTCTCTAGAAAACCATTGTCAAATGTGCCCCAGATTAATCTTGATCACTTGTTCAAAAGTTTGATGTTTCCCATTTTATGAATTCAGTATGTTTTGATGAAATACCAATATGTGGCTATCCTGTGTCCCACCAAAATTGAACATGATTTTTGCCTGTTGCTTTGTATATTTATCCATTATGTGCTTCTATAACAAGGTTCATAAAACTAGATCATTTATATAGAAGAGAAATGTATTTCTCACAGCTCTGACAGTGGGGTGTCTATATAAAGATTTGGCAGGATCAGATGTCTGGGGGTGGATGCTGTGTAATAGTGTCTAGATGCTGTATCCTCTGAAGGGGAGGAGCTCATGAGAGGAAATGGACTCAACAGCCTCTTTAATTCATTCCTGATGTGGTATATGTATACAACTGAGTTTTGTTAAGCCTTTAAGAAAAATGAAATAAGGAAATTTACAGGAAAATTGAGGTATCAGGAAATTATATTAAATGATACAACTCAAGTCAGAAATCACACGTTCTCTCTCTTATAGATCTGACTAAATGTTGTTGGCATGTCCATAGTGCTGTTTCCAAATCAGTACCTCTTTAGTATGTGTATTTGCCAGTCTGTGTGTGTGTGTGTGTGTACACGTGTATGCACATAAGCATTTAACAGTATTTGGTGGTTTATTATATTTTGCTTATTTTTTAATGTCACTTTTAGTTTTCATTTTAAATGCTGTAGAAAACATGTAGCTATCACTTACTGATGATCTTTTTTTCAATGAATTGCAGCAAAACATTCACTATTTTGGAGTTTAAAGTATGTCATCATGGCAAAATTTCGAAGAAAGACTTGCATCATTTTGTCGCTTTTTATTCTATTTATTTTCTCCCTGATGATGGGCTTAAAGATGCTGAGGCCAAATACAGCATCCTTTGGAACTCCGTTTGGGCTTGACCTTCTTCCAGAACTTCATCCACCAAAGACCCCCTTGGGAAACAAAGTTGACTTCCAAAAGAGTGATAGAATCAACATGGAAACAAATACCAAGAATTTCAAAGCTGCTGGCATGACTGTGAGGCCACCCCGAACCTCTGAAGTGAACCTGGAGGAACTGCCTCCTCTGAATTATTTTTTACATGTATTTTATTACAGTTGGTATGGAAATCCCCAATTTAATGGTAAATATATTCATTGGAATCATCCAGTCCTGGAGCACTGGGACCCTAGAATAGCCAAGAACTATCCACAAGGGAGACATACTCCTCCAGATGACATTGGCTCCAACTTTTATCCTGAGCTAGGAAGTTACAGCTCTCAGGACCCTTCTGTCATAGAAACTCACATGAGACAGATGTGCTCAGCCTCAATTGGTTGGTAATTATTTTATTTACATATATAAATAATTTTGGTGGACAATTAAATTAGTAATCAGTTTTCATACTTTTATTAATAACAGTCTTAATTCATATCCCTGGATTAAACTGCATTTGTGTCCTGTTCTGTTGTTGTTTGTTTTCATTTTTGCAGTACTGGTAATTGAACTGATGACTTAATTTGTGCTAGGCAACCTCTCTACACCTGAGCTATGCATGGTGGAGTATGCCTGCATTTGTAGACTTGGAAAGCTGAGGGAAAAGGGTTCTGAGTTCAGTTCAGCAGGATGTTTTCACCTGCCCTAAAATTGTCATCATCATTGCCCTATTTACTACTGACCTTGACATCGCTCCAGCAACTGTATCTGATTTCTGTCGCTGTGAAATTATGATTGTTTTTGTTTTTGTTGTTGTTGTTGTTTTGTTTTTCAAGACAGGGTTTCTCTGTGTAGCTTTATGCCTTTTCTGGAACTCGCTTTGGAGACCAGGCTGGCCTCGAACTCACAGAGATTCACCTGCCTCTGCCTCCCAAGTTCTGGGATTAAAGGCATGCGACACCACCGCCCATCCTGTTTGCTTATCTTAATGTGTATAGCACATTATTTTGTGATTCACGTGTTGTAAGAATATCGGTTTTAGTCATTGTTTACTGGTGATGGTATTTCATTTTATGATCAAGGGTGTTTGCTTCTGCAGCCATGTGTTGGACATTTCAGCTTTCCTTCCTTCCTGTAGTATATAATATGACTTTTTCAATTTCTGTGTCAATTTCATTTTTACTTAATGGAATGTGGTTTTTAGTGTTCCATTTTGCATTTCCACTTGCCCTGTTTATGATCTGACATTGAATGTGTGAATCACTCTATCCTGCAGTCTCTTTTGGCCTAGTACATAGTTATTCTTCTTATGTATTTTTAAAATTGCTGTAGCATTGCAGTGTATACCTGTAACTTAAATGGTGAAAAGTGATTGATCATGATTATTCTCATGTCCCCAATGTCCTTCATCTTTCTCTGTCCTGTGTGTGATTTCCAGGTACATGTCTTTAGTCATAAAATCTTCCAATGACAGTATATTATCTAGTGTCTGAGAAATGTCTCTAGAGCCAGTGTCTGAAGGTTCCACATAGGCCTGTTGTCTTTGGAGTTCCCTTAATGAAACCTGATGCTTTATTTCTTTATGTTATTTTTAAATCATGTTTGCTTGTATTTTATTCATTATTCTTTGAAACATGCTTTTGAGCTCAGGAAGAAGATAGCGTCCTGAGTGACTTTGCTTTGTCTTTGCTGTCGTGAATGCTAACGCTGGCTCACCTAAATATCTGCAAAAAGTGCAGCAGAGACCCGTGGGCAATGAAAGCCAGGCTGCAGAGTGCCACTTCCTAGAGCTGCTCCACTCCTGCCAGGCACAGCTGCGGAAACTGCCCTCCATGAGCATGTCCTTCCTAGCTTACTCACTGTGCTAGTACCTGCTTATTTATGGAGAAGGACTTTGTCTTCCTGGCATTTCTGGTGCCCATGTTTGATGTTGTTCTGCTATTAGACCAATAGCTATTAGAAATTATTGCATGATTATTAGAAATAGAATCCTGGTTTGAATTATGTGGAAGAATGCATTCTTTACAGTGCTCACCTACTTTCTGACTTTTTGACATGTATTGTTTCCCTTATGTATGTCTATTTTCATTGCGTTTTGTGAGATGGAAATTTCTTTCCTAGGCCGTGTGCTGAGAAAATGTGTGTTGTTGCTCTTGATGCTGTTACAAGCTGAGCTAGAGGGCTTCTTAAATGTTGATCGGTTTTCTCCCAACTTTTGTTTTTACCAACAACCTTATCTAGGTGCACTCCCTTCTTCAATAGCCGTAACTTCCCTGGATCCTGTCCAATATTAGTTCTTTGTTCTTTGTTCTGTCTTACATGTTTTTTCTTTTTTTTTTTCTTGCTATTCTATGCAGAGCAAACAGGGATAGCATTTTCCCCTATTAGCTTTAATGAAAGGACCGCTGTGTTCTTCTAGCTAGAAATCTTTTCTACATATTAGGACTCTGAGAAAATATAAGTGTTAAAAATCTAGCTCTCCAGCAGTTGTCTTTTTCTTTACTGTTTAAGAATCTATGTATTTAATGTGTATTAATAAAATCTAGTCCCCATTCCCTCCCCTCTATTTCTTCCCCTGCCCCACCAGCTACCACCACTTTTCATTTTCAACCTTATATACTCTGTTTATAAACCTACCGAGTCCAGTTATAGTTGAGCTTATATATACATGATAGGATCATCTACTGGAACATGGGTCACCACTTAGGGACCACATCCCTGTAGAAAACTGACTCTTGCTCCACCAAGAGTCTTCAAATTGCCAATAATTCCTCAGCTAATGATGGCACTCCCTTAGCTGCCCCCATCCTTGGTGGAATTTTGGCTGATTTGATTTCATAATTTCTACAAGCTCTCCTCTATATAACACTATTGTTTCTTTCCCTTTATTAAAAAAGTATTGATTCATTGAGATATCCATGCTATCTCTCTAGTGACCTGAATTTCTTTATTTATATTTGAAGGTTTGAAGTGTTTGTCTTAAATATTTTCTCTGTAGTTGATGATATCTCTGTAGACTGGTGTTTCTAGTACCTATAGTGTAATTTCCTAGTACAGAAATAAGTAGGTACTATGGGGAAGAACTCCATTTTGTCACTGTTAAATCTTGTGTTAAATGATATCTATGTGTTTAAAAATAAAAATAAAAAAAAACCCTAGCATATGGGTGGTTATAGAAGTTTTGTTCATAGTTGCCAAAAATTAAAAGCAACTAGTATGCCCTTTAATAGGAAAGTGAATAAACATCTACACAGTGGATATGCAGCAGAAAAAACTACAACTTACTGAGTTATACAAAGTCATGAAAGACCTGAAATACAGGTAGTTAAGCAAATGAGTCCAGTTGTGCAGAGCTAAATACCGTATGATTCAAGCTATATGACATTCTGGCAAAGACAGAATTAGAGGGAGTGAAAAATCAGTTACTGTGAACAGAAGGGAGGAGGGGTAAATAGGTGGGAGACTAATGTCTATAGTAAAGCTATCTGTCTGGTACTGTAATGCTTATCTTATGAACTCATGCTTTTGTTAAAATCCACAGAACTGCTTGACATTAATAAAAGCCATGGTTGTAGTTAACAATATTATGATGGCACTGTCTATCAAACATAGTAAATATTGCATACAGATATGTGAATAACTGGAGAAGATGGTGGTAGGAGACAGTATGTAAGAACTACGTGCTTCCTTACTGAGAGACTTACATGCTAAAATGTGTAGCACGATAATTTTAAAAGACATCAATTGTTTAAAATAGTTTGTAAATAACTGTATTACCCTTTTGAATGTACTTGGCACTCATATTCCCATTTTCTGACACTTGCACTCACTCTTGATGATGCCTTGTTGCTTTTTGTTCTTTTTTATACTTTTCTATTAGGAGTCCTGGCCCTTTCTTGGTACCCACCTGATTCCAGTGATGAAAACGGAGAAGCTACTGATCACTTAGTACCAACCATTTTGGATAAAGCTCATAAATATAATCTGAAGGTATTTAATTTGTCTTCAAACTATATGTGTCACTGTTAATCCTCTTACTTTTTGATAGTAATACTATTTTATGTACTCATTTTTATTAAAATTTCATATATGTAGAAATACTTTGAAATAATAGTAGTTCATGAAAGCTTGTTTTATTTAAAATTTAAAAGTTATCCAATTATAAGATACCCCTTACTGTTTTTTCTAACCATGTTTTATATTCATCTATTACATTTTGTGGGGTTGTTTGTTTAAATAGGGACCCACTCTGTAGCTCTGACTGGCATGGAATTTATTATGTAGACCAAGTTGATGTGGAGCTCATATTAATCCTCTGGCTTCTGCCTCTGAGATATTGTGATTAAAGACATATACTACATTGTCTGGCCTTTCCTATGTGCTTACTAGGAAGAAAAAGGGTTGACAGGTTCCTCAGTAAACAGAATATAGGAATTAGTGAAATTAATGCTGGAATATCCTCTAAATGTCAAAAAAAGATTGTGTTTAACTATATAACTTTACATCTTTAAAAAATAGTTAGAAAATAAATCTCTGTCCAAGTAATTTTCATTTTTGAAATTTTAGATTATTTCTTTGAGAATTTTGTACAGTGCATTTTGTTACTATTCACCTTATCATCTTTTCCCTACCCACTCAATTTTGTGTCCTCTTCTAGTTATCCCACCAAGTCCAGTTTGTACTGTCTATATATTCTTGGATGTTTGGCCTTCCACTGGAGTTTGATTGGCATACTAGGGCCCATAATCTTAAAGAAAACTGACTAACTCTCCCAGAAGCTGTCTCCTGCCAGTAGTTCTTCAGCCAGGGGTAGAACTTGATCCAGCTACCCTCTTCATTCTGGGGTTTTGTCTGGCTGGTGCTTTTACACATCTCATGAGTGTTGTTACAATTGTGGTGAGTTTATATGTGCAGCTACCATGTTGTATCCAGAAACTACTCTTTCTTTATAGTAATTCTATGCTCTGATTCTTAGAATCCTTCTACTTCCTTTTCTGCATTGATCCTTTATCCTAGTGAAGACATGTGTGATATAGACATCTCATGTAGTAATCAGCACTTTTGCAGTGTCTTATTCTCTGCATCTTGACCAGTTCGTCATATACTGCAGAAACAATTATCTCTGAGGGTTGAGAGATGAACTAATCTATGGGTATAACAATAAATCTTTAGGAGTTGGGCTTAATACTATTTCCCTTTAGCAGAATATTAGTAGTAAGTTCTCTTTTAGGGCCTATGATCTATTCAGCCATAGGTTCTTGGCTACATAAAGGTTCTAGGTATGGGTTTCATCTTAAAGAGTGGGCCTTAAATCAATAGTTTGTTCTCTCGTGGCATTTATGCTACTATTTCACCAGTGGCTATATGTTTTCAGGCTGGTTATTATTGTAGCTCACAGGGTTCATAGGTAAGATTCTTGTGTCAATCAGTAGTGTGTGTAGCAACTTCTAGCACTGTTAAAGCTATTAAGTAGGGACAAAGCTTCCATATTAGTACCAGCTTGGTTTCTCCATGTTCTACAACTCAAGTTTGTAGTGTCTTCAGCAGTAGAAAGTTATAGTCGGGGTCTTGGGAGTGAGGAAGAGTAAAAGAGTATTGTCATTAGTTCAACATTTAAAAAAAACTGTTTCTCAGTTGTTTATGCCTGTCTTTTTGCTTTGCTTTGTTTTGTTTTCTTTGTGTAGCCTTGGCTGTCCTAGACCTCACTCACACTATAGCCAGGGCTGGCCTTGAACTCACAAAGATCTACCTGCCTCTGCCTCCCGAGTGCTGGGATTAAAGGCATGCATCACAACTCTCTGGCTCTGGTTTTTCTTCAGATAGTATATTTCCCCTTTATATCCATTACATTTGTCTTTTATCTTAATTCTATAGCTAAGGTTTAAAGTTCTCTATTGACTTCAGCATGGAAAAAGTGGGGGGTACCGTTGTCTCATTCATGATTTTTATGGTTATACTTTGAATCTTTCTCATTAGTATGGCATTGGGTATAAATATGCCATATTATGTTGAAGTATTCCTAGGGCTTGGGGAGTTGTTTTTGTTCTTTGCTTTTATCATGAAAGAATGTTGGGCTTTTTCTTTGTCTATTTATGTGATCATGTGATTTTATCCTTGAACCTAATTATATAATTTCTTACATTTGTTGATTTGCATTGTTTGAACCATGTTTCACCCTTGGAATGAAGTCAACTTGATCATGAGAGTGATCTTCTGGGTATGTTGTAGTATTTGGTTTGTTCATATTTTATGAAAATAGTTGGATCCATATTCAAGGGCAAGTTGCCTTTTAAATTTTTTTCTCTTGTGTCTTTATTTGGCTTGAATATTCGTGTAATACTAGATTCATAAAATGGGTCTGGTAGCATTTTTTTCCCTTCCTATTTTATGGAATAATTTGAAAAACATAGGGCTAGGTCTCTAAAGTCTGGTAGATTTCAGCAGTGAATATACACCTAGGGTTGGGATTTCTTTTTTCTTTTTTTTTCAAATTAATTGGGAGTTTTTAGCTATGCCTTCAATTTTATTGTGTTTATAGATTTATTAATGATATTTATATCCTCTTGTTTTAATTTTAGGAGGGCATAGGTTCCTATAAATGTATTATTTCAAAATTATTTCGTTTCGGAACATATGTTTGAAAATACACCCTGACATCTTCTGTATATCACTTCATCACGTCTTTGCTCTCCATAGTAATAGTGAATGACAGATTCTTTTCTAGTCTTGTCTGTTTGAAAGTCTGAATGCTTCCTGCATCTTTTCCTAGATTTAGGAAATTTGAAATTTTATTGAACACACCTTTTAGTTTTTTCACCTTTTTCTATGCCCTTGATTTGTAAATCGGTCTTTAATTATATACTATATACCTCACATGCTTCACTCATACTTTCTTTGTATTTTTTCTTTACCGATATTCTTCACTGAATGTTCTTGTTTATCTATGTTATCTTCAAGTCTTTTGTTGTTGTTGCTGTTGTTTTTTGGTTTTTTTGTTTTGTTTTTTGTTTTTTGTTTTTCGAGACAGTATTTTTCCGTGTAGCTTTGGAGCCTTTCCTGGAACTCATGCTGTAGCCCAGGCTGGCCTTGAATTTACAGAGATCCGCCTGCCTCTGCCTCGAGTGCTGGGATTAAAGGCATGTGCCACCACCACCAGGCTTATCTTCAAGTCTTGATCTGAGTTTTTCTTGATCCATTCATTGGTAACACTTTCCACTGAATTTTTTTTTTTTTTTTTTAGTTCTTACTTACATTTTATTTTTATATTAAAATCCACATAGTAGATTGGCAAACAGTTTCTAAAATGGGCCAAATATAAAATATTTTTAAGTTTTTTTTGGTTATATGATTTCTGTAAGAGATATTTTTAATCTTTCATTTTATTTCTTTTTTATCGAAAAATTTTCTTTCATACCATATATGCTGATCATTCTTTGCCCTCCCTATTCCTTCCAGATCCTCCTCACCTCCCCAACTACATGTCTTTTCTTTCTCTCTTTAGAAGACAAATACACAAACAAAAGAAAAACAAACAAGCAAAAAATAAACTTCCACACATACATAAACACACAAAACCACACAATTTGAAACCATAATATGCATACAAATGACCAATTAGACAAATATTACTCAAACAGAACAATATGAGATGAAAAGTCTATAAAAGCAACTTTGAGAGTTTTTTTTTTTTTTTTTTTTTTCATATTGGCAATCTTCTGCTTGGTATAGGGCCAGCCTAAAGCCTGGTTAATAATATACTCAGTGAGAAAACTTAATTTTTTCCTTTGCAAGTGAGTGTCAGCTGCAGATAGCTTCTTGGATAGATGTGGGGACTCACATCTACTTACACCATTCAGCAGTGTAACTCACTGATTGAAGCTGTGTATGGTGTCATAGTCTCTGTGAATTCATATGTATACCATGCCTATTATGACTGGAAGACAATGTGTCCTTAGAGTTATCTGCAATCTTTCATTCTAACCATCCTTCATCTCCTGTTTTGTGTAGCTCCATGAGCTCTAAGGGGAGGGATTTGATGAAACATCTCACTTAGTACTAAGTATTTCAAGATTTCTTACTCTTTATACATTATCAAGTTGTGGGTGTCCGTGTTAGTTCCAAACTACTGCAAGAAGAAATTTCTCTGATGATGACTGAGACACTGATCTGTGGGTATAACAGAATCTTGTTAGAAATCATTTTGTTACTCTGCTCCTTATAGTGGAACAGTAGTGCTTGGTTTTTCTTTAGACCCATGGACTATCCAGTCTCAGATTCTGAGCCATTCAAGAAATGCCTGGCATGGGTTCCAGCTCTTGGAGTGGACCTTAAATCCAGGAAGAGTGGTTAGTTACTCCCACAATGCTTGTGTCACTGTTGTATTAGTGTATCCTGCAGATGGTCACCATTGTAGAGTGTAGGTTTGTGTCTGGGCTGGTTTTTCACTTTCTCCGCTGGTAATGTGCAGAGTATCTTCCAGTCCCATGAGCACTCAGGGGTAAAGCCTCTAGTTAGGCACCAGCTCAACTTTTCCATGTTCAATGAATTATGCAAGTATTGTCCTCAGCAACAGTTTTCCACTGAATTTTTTGAGTGAGCTTCTTCCAGATACTCATTTGATTTTTTTTAAAGTATTTTTTGTCTTTATTAAACTTGTGTTCATATCATGCATTGATTTCCTTATTGTATCCAGGTGTTCATTTATACCCTCTTTTGATTCTTTCCGGAACTTACTCATGTCCTTTTAGAATTTGTTCAATCTTCTTTTGTATCATTCCCTTGAAGTCTTTGTCTGCTATTTCATTCTGGTCACTGTTTTTAGAAAATTTAATACTGTAGAATTGGTCATTTGGAAGGGGTCCTTTTCATGATTTTTCATGGTCATGTTTCTTTGTTAATATTTGTACATCTGGTCATCGAGGGTGTTTGTTATATCACCTTTGTTTTTTGCATTGAAATTTGAAATTCTTTTGGCAGTTTTTTTCTGGGACTAGCTTGTAGCAGGGTTAAGATGCATTCCACCCGTCTCATGTATTGGGCTTGTAATATAGCTCATGTGTTCAGGAGGCAGTAAGGATACTATCCAGCTCAACTCCACTGGTGGGAGACATACTATGAAAACTCAGTAATAGTTAAAAACAGCTATCTCCTTTAAGTCCAGTGACCACTAGGGAATAAAGGAACAAGGATAATAAGTATTTGCTGGAACATTATCAACTAAACATAGCTATGGGAAGACAATAAATTGAATATGACTAGGAATTCATATAAAATAGTAAATAGAGGAATTGGGAAAGTGTTAGGGACCAGAGACCCTAAAGATTATTGACATTAGAAAATTGCAATTTTAGAGGAGGGGGTGGGAGAGAGAAAAAGATAAAATGAAGTAGGAATAAGAGGGAAAGTATATGGGTTGTAGGTTAGGGAAATACTTGAAAAGACACAGTGGAAATAGTGTTAAATCTAATAGAGCAATATGAAAAACAATTTATGCAAGAATGAAGATTTAAAAATAATTAAAATAAAATAAAAATACCAGTTTAAATTGCTTCCTTTATTAGAGCATCAGGAAAAGCCCTCTCCTGCCTGAGAAGTCTTATTAATTTAACTTTGCTGGTGATAGAACTGTTTACATTTATGTGCAGTCCTCATCTGACTGTGCAAGGTCTCATTAGTGCGGATTCATACTTTTACCTGTGGGGTTGAATTTCTGCATTGGTTTTGAAAGTGAAGTTCAGCCTTCCTCCAATGTCCTCCAACATGTGATGTTACTATCCAAGCCAGTTCCCTTTTTCCAAATGTGGTTGGGGGTCTCACTAACCTTGCATGGATTTCAGTGCTGCCTATTCCACCCCATTCCTGTGTCCCTTTCCAGCTAACAATGTTCATCCTACCGAGGCTCAGACGGCCTGTGTCAGTGGTCTTAATATGACTTTGTTTGTTCCACAGAGTTTTAGATCAGATGAACTCCCATGAGGGGTTCTGAGGTTCTCTGAGTCTCCTCTCTTGGGGTTGGAGTTTGGAGACATGGGTATGTACTGTTTTCTCTGCTTCCTAGCAATATATTTAATTGCTTATACCTTCTCCCTTCTTGCTCCAACATAATATGTGATTTCTTAGGTTAGAGGCCAAGGGTAATTTCCCAACATCTGCTTCATGCAGTTTGTTGGTCTGTCCTTTAAAAAAAAGAAATTTTTTTTTCTGTCTTTGCTTCTGGAAATTTACCTTTTTTTGGATCCAAAGTAGGAAGAGGAAGGATTTTCTTTTGTAGTTTATATTACAGTCTGGCATTTTTTTTATTTTTTATTTTTTATTCTTTTGTATAAAACTAATTTGAATATTTCTGTAGCCCTAAAGAAAGTCTAGAGATAGTATTTCTCAAATGGCCTGACAGGAACTGCCACATAACATGCTCCACAGTACCGTTCATTGAGTTCTCATAGGCATTTGGAGTCAGCAGATAGTCAAATCTTCAAGTTCTGGAACCACAGCTGAGGTTGAATAAGTCATTGATTTATTTTGCACAAAGTAAATCCAAGACCTCTGTGCCCCAGTTCTGTAGTGGGAGGTAACGAAACTAGACATGTTCTTTTAATGAGGTTTTTAAATGTAAAGTAGTTAAAAATATCAAGCTGCATGAAAATAGGCTGCTTTTAATTCTACTGAAAGTTTTTATATGGAACAGGAAAGTAGCAAAGACCTTGACCATTAATTGTCTCTGTAAATATGAGCAATATGTGTGTTCTTTCCATACTTTAGATCTGATATTTAATGACCAGAAGAGATGGAATTTGATAAAATACTGTTCTCAATTTTTTCCTTGCAAATGTTCAGATTTTCCAGTGAATAATGATTACTTACCCTCAGTAGCTCTTAAACTTACCAAACTTGTTTTGAAAATGATTATGCTATATTAATTTCAGGTTATCTTTTACAAATATGTTTCTGACATTTTTGGTTGTGTTGATTTTGCAGTTCTCTTTCTTTTGGAATGTAAAAAAGGTTTTCCTTCACTTTTGTTATTACTTGTGTAGAAATAGAGTTTCTAGGCCATTGCTTTACCTTACATTTAAGCTTTTGCTATAGCCTACTAGTTTTGATTACACAATAGCATTAGTCACTAAATACTTTGTAACTGAAATTTTGATTAATTTAAACTAAAAGTAATTTTAGGTGAGCATTTTTAATTATAAACAAAGTAGCAAGTTAATAAAACATGTATGAATAATTAGTGACTTCTTTTGCATTACTGCTTGCAAAGGTTGACGGTTCTGCCTCAAATCTGTAAAATCTAAATCTAAGTGGTGACTAGTTTTTTTCAAAGATAAATTTTTGTATAAATGTTTGTATTATTTCTTGGAGCATACACTTGAAGCACTTGTAACTGTCATTCCAGAGGGTACTTAAGCCCCAGGTATAAGGATCAGAGCTGGATCCTTCCAGCTTGCTGTCTTCTCTATGTAACATCCTAAGAAAAAAACGTTCAAGCAGTCTTTTGTAGGACATGTGGTAGAGCTTATTGGTAGACACTGCCACTGTTGAGCACAGCCCTATTCTCTTTTCCTTCTTAGAAAGTGTGAATGCTTCCTGTCCACTTGATGTCAGGTTTTCTGCCTGGCCTGCTTCCACTAAGGATGCTACATGCATTCATGGTTGTGCTTCTCTTTTGTTTGTTGTTTTGGTATGAGAACAAAACTCCACTCTTCCCTAGGACCCAAATGACCAAAACTGTGGAACTTATTTAAACTTGATCCACAACTTAGAGCAAAGCCATCACAGTAATACACAGACTTCATGGTGTATCAAATAAAATTGAAAGTTAAAAATTGTGGAGGTGTATGTTAGATAGCATCATCATGATATCAGATCTCAAAGAAACCAAAGACCTAACAACATAAAATCAGTTGGAGCTATCACTTCTTTCTTCCATGATTATAAGGAAAACAAACACCTTGTATTTCAATAAATTTAACATTTGATTTTAAAGTAACAAGTTTTATAACCTTTGCATAAATCATTTGTCTAATACTAATAGTTTGTAAGCAGTTATGTTTCTTAAGTGAGGAGTATGTATTCACAGTGAAAACTTGGCAGATCTTGCCTTAATGGGGTGTAAGTAGACCACTTAGAGTTCAGTTTGACTATTGGGTACTTTTGCATAGAACATGCTAATTCGTGCTTACAGATACTCATGCAATATCTACTCTGCAGCAGGTTCTGTTCTACGTATGAACAGTATTAAGAAAGAGAGCTGAACATGTTTGTACACACCTGTAATCTTAGGTGGAAGGTAGGGCAAGAAGAGGGGGCTTCAAAACCAACCATATCAAAATAAAACAGAAAAGAAGAAACAGATTTGATGTCTCATATTAAGACAACTTGCAGTCTACTAAAGGCCAAAACCAAACACAAGTGAGTTGTAGAAGAAGAAAACTGCAAAATATTTAGCACTACCAGGTATAGGAGGGATTGCCTCGCTCATGTATGACCTAAAGGGTGGTACCTGGTGTGAGGTCAGGGGTGGAGGGCAAGAATTAAGGAAGAAGTGCTTTGGCTACAGGGCTCAGAAGATTTTGGGTAAAGACAAAATCAGAAGGGTGAGATGGAATTCTTAATGTGACTCATTTTCTCAAAAAGTTATGCACACATTTCATTTTATGCATCAAATTGTCTCATTTTAAATTGATTTTAATGTTAATGTAATAGATTTTTTTAAAGGAAGAAATAGTGATCACATCCTGTCATTAATTAAAAATAAAGTATAATTGAATTGATTAGTTAAGAAGTTCTAAGTATATGACTTTAAATTTGCTGCATTATGTTGATCTGTACTTGATGGAAGAACCTGCTCATTTATGGCCTGCAGTTTTGGAAGCAGATTGCAAGGATGTCTTGACCTGAGTTTGTTACTGACAGAACCTTACATCATCGTGCTCTCAAAAGTAGACAATGATTGATTTACTAAATGACCCAACTTGAAAATTAATTGTGTAAAAAATAATTAATGAAAATATATTTTGCTTTAATTGAGTAATTGAAAAAAAAAAGGTTTAAGCTGCAGTGCTTAGAAGTCTTGTCAAACAGGCAATATCACACAAAATGTAATATTTAAACAGTAATTAATTTTATTAGATGAGCAATAAAATGTACTTGATATCGATAACAGTGAATTTAAGGATAATTTTTATGAGCATCACTTAAGTTACTTTATTCCCTATGCTGTATATCTTAGTACTTGGAAATAGAGTACAAACAAAGCAAAGCATAGACATAATTTGTTAAACGTGATTATGTACAACTGATATTTGTAGGTAGGAATTTTAAACCTGTGTATGATATTTTGTGATTTCTACTACTACAGTAGTTATAGATGGGCCTTAACAGTAGCAATATGAAAATCACTGTGCTCTGTAAAGCTTTTAGATATTATTTTCTTATAAATTCTTTGAATATTAAAATAATACATATTCATAAGATGTCCTTTCAATGGTAGTAAGCTATCAATTAATTGAATATTTTGTTGCTTCTATATAAGTATAAATGTAATGGTCACATACCTAAGAAAAAAAAATTACATATTAATTTGAAACCTGGACATTTTGCAGTCCCCCCCCCTTTTTTTTTTAGAAAGCTATGTCTGAATACAGAGTATATTCTTGTGTCTTATAAAGAATACCTTTTGCAATCTATGTCATTGAAAATAATCTCCTGGAAAAGCTTTCAATCCTATACCACACATTGTATCCAACAAACTGGGGAGCTGTTGGCAATTTACAAGACCTGCGCCAGCTTCTTTATTTAGAAAATGGAGTCAGCGGCTCCCTAACGCAGCAAAGGAGGCTGCATATGAAATGCTTCCCTTACATTTAGTATAGGAAACTCAGTGTTATCTACTAAGATTTATTTTGTAATCACTGGGCTTTCTAAATACTCACCTTAATTTTGTTGAATTGGCAACTTATTAACTATGCAAAATATTCTTTCATAGGTCATGCTTTAATTTATTTTTTTCTTCTTTTTTTTAGGTCACTTTTCACATAGAGCCATATAGCAATCGAGATGATGAAAACATGTATAAAAATGTCAAATACATAATAGACAAGTGAGTTTCTTCAGTGTTTCAAGTTTTTCTGTGTGACTTGGTGATAACCACTGTTACGAGTTCATTGAAGTGATAACGGAGAGTTGGTTTATGATCTGTCATTTCTGATAATATTACCACAAGTAAGCTGAAGAACATTCTCAGCTTCCTTTCCGTTCAGGTTTTGCATGAATAAAGGTTGCTAGTTTAACTATTTTGTTTTATACCTTAAAGGCTACTTACAATTTCCTTCCATGCTCATTTTACATTTCTGTTTTTAAAATCTTGTGAGTATACATTTTTGTCTTTTAAAGGAAGGTTCAGATGAAATGTAAACTAATTTCATAGCAGTGTTTGCATATCTGTCATTTGTTTCTAGAATAACTAAAACAAAGAATTTTGTAATTAGTTTTATTCTGATACAGTATTTTAATGATAAGATTCTCTGAGGTATTTCATTTTACAAAGAATCATGTCAGCAACAAGTAGACACCTGCCACTGATAAGATCGGTTTTCTGTTTGTGCATCTCATAATGGACTGTTATGGTTTTAGTCTCCATTTGTTAACTTTGGCATGAGATAATTAACCTCCTGTTTAGTAGTATACCAGTGTCTCATAATGTACAATATTAAAAGTATGTTTACATTAGCATTATTATTCTTGCATAACTGACTCACTGTAGATTGGAAACAATGTGCTTAAGCTTCACAAATCATTTTCAGTTTCAGTGCATAGTTTTATTCTGACCTATTCTGAGTGTTCGTCTCACTTTTCAATGTGTCTCTGTTGTAGATATGGAAGCCATCCAGCCTTTTATAGATACAAGACAAGGACCGGGCATTCTCTACCTATGTTTTATGTCTATGATTCCTATATCACAAAGCCTAAAGTGTGGGCCAATCTGTTAACACCTTCAGGATCTCAGAGTATTCGCAGTTCTCCTTATGATGGATTGTTTATTGCACTTTTAGTAGAAGAAAAGCATAAATCTGATATTCTTCAAAGTGGATTTGATGGAATTTATACATACTTTGCTACAAATGGTTTTACATATGGCTCATCACATCAGAATTGGGCTAACCTGAAATCATTTTGTGATAAGAACAACTTGATATTTATCCCGAGTGTAGGCCCAGGATACATAGATACAAGCATTCGTCCGTGGAACACTCAGAACACTAGGAACCGCATCAATGGGAAGTATTATGAAGTTGGTCTAAGTGCTGCACTCCAGACCCATCCCAGTTTAATTTCCATCACCTCTTTCAATGAGTGGCATGAAGGAACTCAAATTGAAAAGGCTGTCCCCAAAAGAACCACTAACACAGTGTACCTGGATTACCGGCCTCATAAGCCAAGCTACTATCTAGAACTAACACAAAAGTGGTCTGAGAAATACAGTAAGGAAAGAATGACATATTCATTGGATCAACAGCTGCCTGCTTCTTAATGTCTCACTTATAGTTTATTAAATCGCCTAGCTTCAGTAAATGACTTGTGTTTTATGTTATGGAAAGAAAACTGTCAAAATCAATGAGCACTTGCTACTGTTACCTTTATCAGTTATTTTGTTTTTACTCTTTAAAAGATTGTATTACTTGTCCTACAATGCACAATACTGTACAAAGAAACATTTGATGAGAAAAGTTATGTTGGTAACATTCCTGATGGCATAATCTTCTGAATTTCTGACTGCAATTGAAGTTTTTGGTTTTTGTTTCATAGTAGAGAAAATGCTTGCATTACATAAACCATCTAACATACAGGTCAGCTGCACCTGTATTCTGGGTCCAAAGACATAAGAGTGCGTACATATCAGGTACATATGACAATGAAATACAGACCTACAATCAGGTGGTAGTGGCGGTTCACACCTTTAATCCCAGCATTCGGGAGGCAGAGGCAAGCAGATCTCTGAGTTCGAGGCCAGCCTGGTCTACAGAGCAAGTTCCAGAACAGGCTGCAAAGCTACACAGAGAAACCCCATTATGAAAAGCTGGGGAAAAAAACAATATAGACCGGAGGACAATCGACAGATGTGCTTCATCTCTGAACATTTTGGTGACTCGGAAATTTGTTAGTATTCAGATTCTGGCCAGCTTCCTCTAGTGATCAAACTCACTTCTCAAGTTTCTTGTGAGCAGAGGCTTGTTTAAATTACAGGCTATTTTATTATATTTTTCTGTTCCGTTAGCTGTGTTCTGTTAAAGACTGTCTTTGTGCACAGCGTTTGTAGTGTCATCATTTGAAGACTCGGGTGCCTACGGTGCAGAGTGCTTTTGCGTGTTTAATGCCCGTGGTTTGCTCTGCTGAATTAAAGACTAGCAGCATTAGGATTTAGCTTGGTAAATGTAAATGACTGCTTCTCAACTATGAGGAAAACCATTGTTTCTCAGTCATAAGGTTTATTGTGTTCACATACTCTGTTTTGAGAGCATTTTGTCAGTCTTTCTAGGTCTCATTTTCTTATTCATATCTTAAAATTAAATGTTCACCAGAGACTACTAAACTAAGAAAGGATAATGTTAATATTAGAATTGTTTTCCTTTTAACTTAATTTTATCGCAAATAATAGAGAAAATTTACTTACCACTTCAAAACTAGAGATAGATCAAAAATTATTTTTAAAGTAATACCATGTTATTTGAGTTATGTGCTCATATGAAAGTCTTACACTGTTATGTTGTCTGTTGAGTTAAAAAGAAAATGTCAGTGATCCATAGCTGTCATATGGTTACAAACTGATAACTTTTATGCTTAAGATAAATTATTTTAAAAAAATGAAAAATAGTAAAAATCTGCTGAATTCAATATTTATAATTTTAATAGAAAAGACAGCTAGTCTACCTAGTTTTACACAAAGGTTATGTCTTAGTTCTACTGAGAGAGTCAGTTGAGTCCTGTTAACAAATGATGCACACCAGTCTCCAGAGGATAAAGACATTGGGAAACAGATTGGTTCTGGAAGTTATCCAAGAATACATAGCAGCAAGGAGACATTTTTCGGGTGAGGGAGACTGATGGGTGAGTAAAGTGCTTGTTCTGTAAGCATGAAGCCTTGCATGTGCACACCCAGATCTCACGTGAAGATGAGCTCGCTAGCATACGTGTTCTGTTCCACTGCTCCTGCAGAGAGCTGCACAGTGGACAGGAAAGGGCCCAGAGTGTGGGAGCCAGCAGCAAGCAAGATCCTGTATCAACAATGGTGGGAGGAAGGATCAACACACTCCATGGAGCCACTTCATGTCACACTTAGTCCCACAGTTACTTATGAATGTTTGCAGACACAGAAGTGTTGTAAACTGATTTTTTAAATAATGCTTTGGAATAAACTCTTTGAAGAGTTATAGTAACCTTATGTATAAAATTAAAAATTTCTATTGATAGAGAGTTATTAGGCCATAGAAAATTGTGTGAATAATCTGATATTTTCCAGGATAAATTCTAAGAATAATAATATAGTAATATTTAATATTACCAAGCATCTCCATTGGAATAAGCAAATAAAACCTGTAGATTTTTTCTTTGCTACTACATTAGAAATGAATTATCAATATATAATATTTTATAGCATATGTTGTTTTCTTCATTCCTTATGTTGCATTTTATATTTGAATCCACCATGACAGAAAATGAATTTTATCAAACAATTCTGAGGTTAAGGGCAAGTACAAAACTAAGGCCAAACAATTGTCAGTGATGTTCAACTCCAACTCTAGCTTACTCTAGATAATCGATAATAATAATGGATAGCTTACTCTAGCTCCTGCTATTGCCGGTCCATCTGCACCCATCAATAGCACTCCGTCAGAATTTAATTTAAAATTAAGTTCTCAGCAGAATCACTCTAACAAGTGACTGAAGTACCTTTTAATAAAACTTACTAGTTGACAATTATATAAATAACCAGAGTCACCACTCTGGTTTCCACAACCAAATATTCAACCAACTAAGGTCAGAAATACTCTGTGAGAAAAAAAAAAAAAATCCATTTGTATATAACAATCATGTTCCGGGTGTTTTATTCATGTAAGCCATACAATATAACCACAATTTACATTATTCTATGTATTACAAATAAGCTGAGAGGATTAGGTGTGTACCTGAGGATCGTTCTAGGGTATGTTCAAATACTGTTCTACTTTTTCAAAGGACCTGAGCATTTTCAGCCATTTTATCTCTGGGTCGTGGAGCCAGTTCCACACTAGTTCTGAGGGATGGCTATATTAGCAGTTACTGCTAATGCTTGTTAGAGGAAGGCCTTCAGAGCATCCCCCACCCTCCACATGTTCCTTAGGGCTACCTCTGCTGTCTGACTGGAAACAGCTGGAATTGCAATGATCACAGGTAAATTTAATGAAATGATCCAGTTTTACTTTTGAAAATCTAAATGTTTTAATTCAGTAAACTTAAAGAGAGGTAATATGTGTAATGTTTGGATTATAATATTATAAATCTTCTTTATAAGGTATTTGTTTTTCTGAGCTAGCCCATCTAATTGTTTAAATTGTAAAGAAGAACCAGATCTATTTCTGCTTTTAAGAAATAATTGTAAAAGGCTGCTCTTATTAATGTTTATCTGAGTTGTATATTAACTTGTTTACTTTCTTTTATTTATGTGTGTAATTTGGAAAATGATTTGTTATATGATGCTAATTTTGTTTAATAAAAACATAAATGAAAAAGAAATAATGTTCTTAACTGAAATCTGTTTGTAACTTGTGATCTGTTTTGTTTAATTTCTTACTAATATAGGAAAGGTAATATTTCCTCAGTAGGAGATGGAGTACTTACAAGTTAGGCATATTTACTTTGCTTCATATTCACATAATTGCCAAATTTTGTCTTAATTGTGGAGATGTGACTTTTTAAATTTTAAAAATTTTAGAATTACAAAATTTATTTATTTATTTGTAGTTTGTTATTTTTTTTGTGGGGGGGGGGGGTTCAAGACAGGGTTTCTCTGTGTAGCTTTGCGCCTTTCCCGGAACTCGCTTTGGAGACAGGCTAGCCTTGAACTCATAGAGATCTGCCTGCCTCTGCCTCCTGAGTGCTGGGATTAAAGGCGTGCTCTTATAGAGATTGTGAAGTCACTATTATTAAAATGAGTAGCTGTCACCAGTTTACAAAGCCTATGGCTATAGGTGTGGTCATTCTTTGGAGGCCTGTTACTTCACTATTTTAGATTAGTTTTCATCAGAGGCAATGTATAATTATACTGAAGCAAAAATTACAGAATTTTTAATTTTTGCAATAAAATTTTAAAACTTAAGTTTTTAAAATTTTGTAAAAATGTAAAAAATTAAACTTTGTAATAAAATTTAAACATTTTGTAATGAAACTTTTAAAAATTTAGATTTTGTGGGCTGGAGAGATGGCTCAGAAAAACCAACCAAACAAAAATTGTCAAAATATGGTAGCTGTAGTAAATCAACTTGCTTTCTTAATTTTTTTTTTCAGATAATTCATTAGTGCCATGTAGAAAGTGCTGGTTTTGTATGTTAATATCATGCCCCACAACTGTGCTGGATTTATGTATTCCAGCAGTTCTGGGTAGAGTTAGCAGGAAAAGAGTCATCTCTGTATCATTCCGTGTGCCCATGGTGGCAGTTCAATTTCTAATTTGTATATACTTTCATTTCTCTTGACTCGTGTGCTAGATGAGACTACTATGTTTAATAAATACAGAGATGTTGGGGTATTTTAATTAACAGCTACGCATTTGAGTCTCATGTAGAAAAGCACCATTTTACTTAAATCCAACCAAAAAAAAATGTATTTATATAAATACTATTTCAGAATAAGAAATTACTTAGGTACAGGCAAAAGGCCTTCATAGTTTAGAGCATTCCTTTGAAAGAAAAATGTGCTCCAAATTAAATTTAAAACCACTTTGCTGTATAGCTACTTAAAGTCTAAATAGTATTCTTGAGCTTAATCTGCTTTTTTAATCCTTAAGAATGCAGGCTCTGCTTTCATTTACTACTTTATAGAGACTCAGCTTTAGTCAAATCAGTGAGCTAAGCATGGTGTTGTTCTAATCCATCAATGGAAAGAGAAACATTTTTCAACAGAACTGAGGGTCTTGTTGTTACATAATTACTATTTAAATTATGATACAAAGATAAAAGCAAGTCATGAGTTTAAAATGTACTAAAATCAAAATGTAATGGCATTTGCCAAGTGCATATTCTAGACTTTATTTTAAAATATAAAATAAATTTCAAGTTGCACAGATTACATAAAGCTAGTATAATTCAGCTATAAAGTTAAATGGCATTTAGAAAATACTTTGAAACAAATACTTCATGATTCAAAGCAAGGATTGCCATGGGACGATAATGCTCATATTTCAATGTATATTATGTGTTCTGTAACATCATATGTGTGTATCTGTTGCTTTTGAAGTGAATTAAGTGAAAAACTCTAAGAAAAGATCATAAATTAGTGGTTGTAGATTCTTCAATAACAATGACTACACTAGCCCTGAGTAATTGGCTAGGTTTCCAGTATCTGTCATCATCCTTTTGTTGAGTGAGTCTTAAATTGAATTAGAGACCTGTTGGTTACCACCAAGGTATGTGTACCACTAATGCATGCTGAAGATTATTATGCAATTTAAACACACACACACACACACACACACACACACACACACACACACACACACAGTCAATACACAGTACTCACCAGTTCCCAAAGACTGATCATTTAAAGTGATAATTTAGCCATAACGAAAGAGGACAATTCCAGATGTCAAAAAGGGTTCTGCATTTAGTATAGCCTGCTCAAGTGTTAACCTGATGTACTTTCAGAAATTACAACAAATTAGCTAGGTGTATATATCTCATCAGACTTCTCTAATATTCCTCATAATTTTGATTTGGGGAGCTAGTTTTATGTTTTTATTCAACTGAGGATCATGTGGCATGGTTTTGTTACATGTTTATATACAACATGCAATCTAATATACACCTATTTTTGAAGTCTTGCAAGGAGATAAGACATGCACATTTCATTTTAGCCCCACGTTTGCAGCCTACTTGGAACCTTTTACCACCAGACACTTCCTACCCACAACTTTACCTGTCTTTCTTTCTTAGTCTTAGCCTACCTGGATTTTTTCAACACCCTTTTATTTTAGAAACATGTCAATGATTCATTACAATGCATAGGACATGGCTATCTGGTCTCAGAAATGGAAATAAATAAGAAGATGCATTTTGAATCCAATATAAAAAGTCAGCTTTATTGTAATACAATGTTAATTGATGGTCACAAAATTTCTTCTAAACTTGGATGGCCAGTATGGAAAATGTGATTCATGCATCGAACAATTTTTACAGCTATAGGAGAAATTGTCAAGAATAATGTGAGTTCTTTGTTAATAGAGAATTTCTTCTGAATCAAGTCTTCGTGTGTGTATGTGTGTGTGTGTGTGTGTGTGTATGTGTGTATGTTTGTATCTGTATGTGTGTGTGTATGCATGCTCATGTACAAGTAGAGGCACATGTAATTGTATGTGTGTATGTGGTGGCCAGAAGTCAATGTCAAGTGTCTTCCCCTATACCTTACTGGTCTCAGAAAGGACTACACACTCAACCCAGAGCTCATTAATTCAGCAAGACTAGTTGGATAGCAAACACTAGGAATCATCCTTGTATCCACCTCCCCAGCACTTACAGGTATAGATACAATCACATCTGGCTTTTTATGTGGTTCTGGGGAATGGAGCATGCACTTTATCAATCAATCCATCTACCTGGGCCCTTGAGGGTTTTCATGATGACACTGTAACATAAAATTTGTTTCACATAAAACTAAATAATACATTATTCACAAAAATGCATACATCATTAAAGATAGCAAATGATAGATTGCAAACAGGTAAGTAGATGATATAGATTATAGATGATGATGATAAGTAGTGGAGTGCTCATTGATAATGTGATAAACATTTGTCCTGGGATTTTGAGTTTGGTAGTGAATGTGACACTGGCTCTCTGCTTTCAATATGGTTATAGTTTTGTTTGTTTGTTTGTTTTTTAATCAGGAAAGTATTATGTTCTAGTTCATGCAGGCTTCTTTTGATTACTGATGATTGTATCAGAATATTCATAAATAATTGAGATGAAGAACAAGCAGGACAAGTATATACTAGTTCCACAAAGGAAAATGAACTTAGATATAGTGCTTAGTACTTTAGGAACATGAAGTTTGATGTACTGCTTAGACTGGTATACTTCAAATAGTTTACAGTTGCTGAACGGACCTCTTAGCTGGAATTCATCCTTTGTCTGGATTTGTCAGGAAGCCACAATATGGACTCAGAACTGGATGCTTTTCTAACTTGTTAATATGAGGAGAATGAATATTAATCTCAAAAGATTGGATATCTTTTGAGACTGTTATTTTATGCTAAATCATTATATTGCTATTGATACAAAAAGTGGAATGGGGGGGGGCATTATTCCTATAAACTGTCCTAAAATCCATTAGGGCCAAATTTCAGTGACAGCTCAGTTGGAAAAGGATTTGTTGCCTTACAAGCATGAGGACCTGAGTTTGAACACTAGAACCCCAGTAAAAAGATGTGCATGATGATACACACTTGAATTTCCAGTGCCAAGGAGGTAGGGATTTATTTGAAGAGTTCCAAGCTAGTGAGAGATTCTCCAAAACTATGTAGATGGCATTAGAGGAATGACAGATGATAGCAGGGTCCTTTGCTGTTGTTCCCTTTGCGGGAGGGGGCCAAGTAGGAACAGAGTCAAACCACACAGACTCTGGGAGAATGTGGAAACAAGCTCAGTTTATTCAGTTAGAGGCAAGCCTTCCATACCCTCCACCCATCCCTGGGGGGAGGTCTGATGAACATGCATCAGCTGGTGTGACACGGCTGCCTCTCATTGGTCCAGGTCATCTCCAGATCATGTTTCAGCTGCTGTTGCTAAGCCCCTTAGGCAGACCCAGGCTGGCTCTCAGAAAGTACCTTTTTACTAGTTTGGGCCAGCCGGCCCTCAAGCCGCCTAGGGATGAGTCATCCCACAACAGAGGAGGTTGTCCACTGGCCTCTACATGAAAGTATGTGCCTATGCAGTCACATAAGAAAGCATACTTGCACGAACAAATATGCCCTCCCCCATATATATTTATAAAGTAATTTTAGTAAATTAGTAATAAATTCAGCAATATTGCACCAAGTGAGAATCCGACTACTAATTCACTCGGAAATTGTTTCTCTAATCTCTAGCTCTTAAATAACCATTGTTGTGGTTATTAAATATGTTAACAAAAATAGAAGATCATAAACCTCCCAGCACATGATATTCTTCAATAAATGTTGCTATTATCATTTTAAAGGGAGAACAAAGCACATATCATTCAATGGATGAGCAGATGAATGATTTCTGATATGCAATGGAAAAACTGCTTAACAATAAAAATAAGCTCCGATGAGCTTCATGGAAGATGCCTGTCATCCCAGCAGTGAGTTGAGAAGAAAAATGATCATGAGTTCAGGCTATCTTCACCTATGCAAAATATTCAGGGTCAACCTGGGCTGTGTAAGACCTTTACAAACAAACCAATAAGACAAACAATAATATGGATGAATGATAGGTGTTTGCAAAGTTAAAAAAATCCTAAACACCAAGTGTTTTTTATTTATATGACTTTTAAAATGACAAGCTATATTTAGAATACCAAGTGTTATAGAAATATGGTAGGTGATCACAAAGGCTAAAGTTTTTTAATATCTTTTGATTTTTGTTGAAAATTTTATTTTTCATAAAATATATTCTGATTATTCCTTTTCCCTCTACCAGCTCCTCCCGGATCTTCTCCACCTCCCCACACACCTAATTCCATTCCCTTTCTCCTCTCTCTCTTTAAAACTAAACAAAACAAAGCAGAAAACAAGAAGCACACAGACAAAAACTCACATAAAGAGAAACCAGAATATACCAGTAAAATACCAATAAGACAAAACATGCTTAAACAAAGAAAAATTAGACAGAAAATCTAAAAAAATATTCATTGAGTTTGTTTTCTGTTAGCCAACAACTATTGAATATTAGGGCTACCCTGAAGTGTGGTTAATATACCCAGTGAGACTCCATTGGAGAAAGCTAACTGTTCCTTTGCAAACTGGTATCAGTTACAGGAAGCTTCTGAGTGAGGAAGGTGAGCTCTTTTCTACTCCCCCCCTCAGCACTGGGGACCCTCTAGCTTGAAATTGTGCAGGCCCTGTGCATACTGCTACTGTTTGTGCGAGTTCCTGTGTGCATGAGACCTTTTGCATCTTGAAGAACTGTTTCTCTCAAACAATCCATCCCCTCTGGCTCCTACAGTCTTTTTTCCTCCTCTTCTGCATAGTTCCCTGAGCCCTGAGGGGAGGGGTTTAATGGAGACATCCCGTTTGGTTCTGAGTTCCAAAATCTCTCACTCTCTGAACATTGTCCACTTGTGGGTCTCTGTATTAGTTCCCATCAGTTGCAAGAGGAAGCTTCTATAATGATGGCTGTGCAAGGCACTGATCTTTCGGTATGTATCAGAATGTCACCAGTAGTTATTGCATTGATGTATTTCTTCAACAGAACAATAGTGCTAGTTTTCTCCCTAGGACCCTGCCCATCCAGTCTCAAGTTCTTGGCCATGCCAGCAGGATCAGACATGGGTTATATCTCTTGGGGTGGGCCTTATATACAATTGAAGAATCATTGGTTGCTCCCACAATGTTTGTACCAGCATGCTTTACAGACAGGTCCGAACTATAGATCACAGGGTTGGTTGCTGGGCTGATCATTGCCTTTCCCTTCTGATAACATGCAGAGACCTTACAGCATTATGAAAGCTAACCAGCAGTGATGAAACTTCCAGGTCACTATCAGCTTGAATTCTCAATGTTCTACAAGTCAAGTATGTAGTGACTTATAGGACTTACCATCAAGTTGTAGGAGTAACCAATAGCATTAGCAATAGCTTATTATATTTGGGGGCTTATGGGACCTCACTAGCCAGCAGCTTCAAAAGAGGTAGCTTATTCCTGGCACTAAGCCTGTATTTGTAAGCCTCTGATGACTAGTAAGGTCATTGCCCCCTCCCCCATTATAAGATAACTCCATTTTAGTTGCTTTTTATGTGTATATATAAGCATTTTAGGAAGCTTCTAATGTAGTAGATTTCCATATGATGCTTTGGTAAGATAGTTAGTGCTATCTATCTCTCCCACTGTTCCTTCCTTCCCATCACCCACTTCAATTTTACCTTCTCTGATCCATTATTCCTCTTTCACATTATGTACCACTGAAGTTCAAAGCTAACACCAACAAATGAAAGAAAACATGCAATGTTTGTCTTTCTGGCTCTGGGTCATCTCACTCAGAAGGTTTGTTTGCAGCTCCATCTATTTTACTGATGATTCAAATTTTTGTCTTTCTCTTAACAGCTGAATAATATTTTATTACTTAAAATCTACTCATCAGTTGAAGGACATCTAAGTTATTTCCATGAATAGTGAAACAATGGACATGGATTTGAGTATATTCCCAAAAATGGTATAGTTGTATTCCGTGGTAGATATATTTCCATACTTTCTAAGGTATCTCTACACTAATTTCCACAATGGTATGCAAGTTTCCACATCCACCAGATGTCAGTGAGTGTTCTCTTTGTCCCAAATCCATGTCAACCTTTGTTGTCATTTGGGCTTTTTGTTATTGTTGTGCTTTGTTTTCCTTTGCTTTAATTTTGTTTGTTTTGGTTTTTAATCTTAGAAAATTTGGCCTTAAGGTTAAAGTTAAATCTGATTTAAGGTTAAACCTTAAAGTAGTTTTAATTTTTATTTCTGTATGTCTAAGGATGCTGGACATTTAAAGTGTTACTTGACTATTGGTATTTCTTTTGAGAACTGTCTGTTTAGTTCCAGGCCCCAATTTTTAGTTGAGTTGCTTTTTCTTGATGTTCGATTCTTTTGAGTTCTTGTCATATTCTAGATACTATGCCTTTATCAACTGTATAACTAGTAAAGATTGTTTCCCATTCTGTGGGCCTAATCTTATCTTGAGTGATGGTACTACTTGCTGTACAAAAACTTCGTGGTTTCATAAGTTCCTACTTACTGATTTTTGATATAAATGCCTGCAGTATTGAGATCCTGTTCAGAAAGTACTTAACTTTGTCAATAAGTTCAAACAAATTCCCTACTTCCTCTTTTATCAGCTCCTGTAAAGAGTATGGCCAATGTGTGGATTGATTTTGGCGGAATAGCCATTTCTATGATATTAGCCCTGCTATCCATCCCATGAACGTAAGAGACTTTTCCAATTTCTGGTATCTCCTTCAACCTATTTCTTCAATGACTTACATTTTTCATTGTACAAGTCTTCCACTTCCTTGGTTATATTTATTCCATAGTATCTTTTCAGATTGTTGTAAGTGGTATTGTTTCCTTGATTTCTTTTTGTTAAGTGCACCACTAATATATAGTGAGGCTATGATGCTTGTGCTCTAATTCTGAATCCTACTAATATGATGAAGGATTTTATTGGCTTCAGGAGTTTCCTTGTGGTGTCTTTAGGGTACCTTAGTGGGATATCACATCATCTGCAAATAAAGATGTTTTGCTTTTTCATTTCCTGTTTTATCCCCTCCAATCTTTCACTTTGCTTATTGATCTAGCACAGACAACAAGTACTAAGTCAGACAAGACAGAGGCAGTGTGGCATGAACATTCTTGCTTTATTACTGATTTCAGCAGAGATGCACTGATGTTTTCTGCATTTAAAATAATGTTGGCTGTGACTTCCTTTACATTATGTTGAAATAATTCTAGAACTTTTATCATGAATGGGTGTTGGATTTTTCCTTTTTTCTTTTTCTTAAATTTTTTTTCAAGACAGGGTTTCTCTGTGTAGCCCTGGCTACTCTAAATCTCTCTTTGTAGGCCAAACAGGCCTTGAACTCACAAAGACACAGAGATCCACCTGCCTCTGCCTTCTGAGTGCTGAAATTAAAGGCATGAGCCACCGCCATCTGAATTTTTCAAAGGCCTTTTCTGTATCTAATGAATTGATCATGTAGTTTCTGCCTACTCGTCTATTTATATGATGGGTGATACTTATTCATTTATGTATGTTAAACTGTCCCTGCATCACTGGGTTCAAATTGAATTGATCATTGTGAATAATACTCATTTTTAATTTTTTTACTTTATTTAAAATAGATTCTTTTCTCATAAATGCATCCCAACCACAGTTCCCACTCCCTCTCCTCCTTCCAAGCTCCCCTCCCCCCTCCCCTCCATCCACTTCCCCTTCATTTCCTCCTCAGAAAAAAGAAGGCATCCAAGAGACCAGAGAAAACAGGACAAAACCGGATACAATAAGACAAGGCAAAAGCCCTCATATGGAAGCTATACAAGGGACTCCCCAAAGAAGGAAACAAGTCTCTAGAGCCCGCAAAGGAGTAAAAAACAAAACATTTTTTCACTGTGAGGAGTCCCACAAAAACACTAAACTAACAGCCGTGACTTATGTGAGGAGGATCTGGTGCAGACCACGCAGGCCCTGTGCTTGCCGATTTAGTTTCTGGGAGCCCATGTGAGCCCTGTTTAGTTGATTCAGTAGGCCACGTTCTCCTGGTGTCATTTCTTTCGTCTTAATCCCATCATCTTTCCTCCCCTTCTCTGTGGGCTTCCCCAGTCTGAGGGGAAGAAATAGATGGAGACCTCCAGTTTAGACTCTCCCTCCGTATAATAACTCTGCACCTGCTCACATCTGATGCTGGGGGAAGCCTCTCTGATGATGACTGGACAAGGCAAATGATGGTTCCAAATGGTAATGGAAACATATTACTCTAGAATTCTTAGAAATTGGGGTACAATAAAAAAGAAACATTTTATTTGATATATGATTGGATTTGTAAAAAAAAAAAAAAACTTTTTTGTAAAAAAACTTACAAAAGTTTGCAAAAATTATAAAATTTTGCAGGGCACCATTAAAGATGATTAATGCTGTCTGTGTTAGGTTAGTAATATTGGATTTCAGAATCCTGAAAACAAAGGAGCAGCTGCCAATTAATGAAAGATGCCTTAATTAAAGAAAATTTTCTGGGCACTCCATAAATGATAAAGAGATGACCCAGCAACTTATGTCATTATAATCACATTTGCAGTAAATCAGATGTGAATGAAATGAACCGATTATCTATAAGCAGAATACTGATTTCAGTAAAAGTTAAAGTATATTTAGTACATTGAAAATTATATCTCAGAAAAGAAGGTGTACTGACTGCAGACCATCTCTCTGTTCCCCCAGATCCAATCACACAGTCTCATCTCCAGAGCTGAAACAGAACAGCAGCTGCAGTCTTTGTTCCCTACTGCTCATATCTGTGGATCCCACAATTCATCCTTTCTATCCTCCCTCCCTGAGTCAGTCATTTTATCCCAGACACCAACCCAAGCAGGAACTCCCTACTAACCTATGGGCTGCTTTCCCCAGCATAACAAGTATACTGACGGTGGACCCACACCTCTCCTACTACTCCTCTGAGACCTAGTTTTGTCATCAACTCTGTAGTATTAAACCCATTGCAATCTCCCTTTCCTCTCTGAGCCCATACCCAATGGATCACAAAGATCTCCTCCAAACTTCCTTCTTAGAACTCATCTGAGTATCCCAGCCTCCAACACCAGTAGGCATTTCTTGTAAACACAGCAGCTGAGCAAGCCAGGGAAACAGGCAACATACAGCTGTCACACTCTGAAAATCCAAGGAAGAAATAGAAACCAAGGAATTAAAACGCCCACCCAACAAAGACAAACCGAGAAATAAACAGCAAAACTTATAATCATCCCAAAACCAGAAGCCTGAAGCCTTGACACCAGCATAAAAACACAATTGTCAGCCAGGACAATATGGCACCATAAGAGCACTATGACAGCAGACCCTGAATATTCCAATACAGTTGAAGCACAAGAAAATGATGTTAAAACTATCTGTATGGAGATGACAGAGAACCTTGCAGAGGAAATGAATAATTCCCTAAAGAAATCCAGGGGAAAAATCTAAAAGCAAGGCTATTAGAACTATACTTAATTTCTCAATGGAGACCAAAAGCCAGAAGAGAATGGTAGATGTTCTATAGACTCTAGAGTTCAGATGCCAGCCCATGCTATGATACACAGCAAAAACATTCAGTCACTGTAGACAGAGAACACAAAGTACTCCATGATGAAATCAAATTTGAACAATTTCTATCTACAAATCCTATTCACAAATATCTATCTATGGAAGATGCTAGAAGGAAAACTGTAAGATAAGGAAGATAACTACACACATGAAAACACAGGAAATAAATAATCTCACACAACAAAAGCAAAAAAAAAAAAAAAGAAAAGAAAAAGAAAAAGAAAAGGAAAGCACACACATACAGGCACACACACACATACACCACTAACAAGGACAACAAGATAAATCAACACTAATTGGTCAATGATATCTCTCAGTATCAATGGTCTTAATCCCCCAATTAAAAACCACAGACTAAGTGAATGGATAAAAACAAAAAACAAAACAAAACAATAACAACAAAAACAGGGTGTATCTTTCTGCTGAATTCAAGAAACATACCTCAACATCAAGAACAGAACATTACCTCAGAGTAAATAAAGGTTGGAAAACAATATTCCAAGCAAATGGACAGTAAAAGAAAGCTGGAATAGCTATTTTAATATCTAACAAAATAAAATTCAATCTAAAACTAATCAAAAGAGAAGGATAAGAACATATACATCAAAAGAAAAATGCACCAAGATGACATTTTAATTCTTAACATCTATGCCCCAAACACAAGGGTACCTAAGTTTTTAAAAGAAACATCACTACACCTTAAATTATATATTGACATTCACTCACTGAAAGTTGGAGTCTTCAATACCCACCCTCACTGACAGGTCATCTACACAAAAACTAAACAGAGAAATACTAGAGGTGACAGATGTTATAAACCAAATGGACCTAATAGATACTTATAAAACATTTCACCCAAATACAAAAGAATATATCTTCTTCTCTCAACCTCAAGGAACTTTCTCCCAGATTTAACACATAATTGGACAAAAAGCAAATACAAGAATATTGAAATAATTTAACTCCCTTTATCCTATCAGAGCACCATGGGATAAAGCTAGACATCAAAAATGACAGAAAAAAAAAACAACAGAAAGCTTACAAACTCTTGGAAAATGAACAACTATCTACTGAATGAAAAATGGATTAAGACAGAAATAAAGAAATTAAAGACTTTCTAAAATTGAATGAAAATGAATATGAAACATACCCAACCTCACATGACATAATGAAGGCCATACTAAGAAGAAAGGTCATAGCACTATGTGCCTACATTAAATTAAAAAAAAATTGGAGAAGAATAAGTGAAAAAATTGAGAGTTCTCATATCAGCAACTTAATGGCACACTTCAAAGCTCTAAAACAAAGAGAAGCCATCATATCCAAGAGGAGTAGACGGGGAGAAATAATCAAACTGAAGGTTGAAATTAATAAACTGGAAACAGAATAATCAATAAAAGGAATAGTTGGTTCTTTGAACAAGTCAACAATATATGCAAATTTTTATCTAAACTAACTGGAAAGTAAAGAGAATATCCAAAGTAACAAAATCAAAAAAAGAACAGGGTAAATGGCAAGGGACACCAAGGAATTGCAGAACCTCATGAAATTTGGAAAATCTAAAGTGAATAGATAATTTTCTCAATAGATAACACTTATCAAAGTTAAATCAAGATCAGATAAACAACTTAAATAGGTCTATAACCCTCTAGTGAAGTCTCCTAACGGGGCTGGAAAGATGGCTCATTAGTTAAGATCACTGATTGTTCTTCCAGAGGACCCAGGTTCAATTCCCAGCACCCACATGGCAACTTACAACTGTCTGTAACTCCAGTGCAGGCAAAACACCAAAGCACATGAAATAAAATAAATAAATAAATAAAATCTCCCAGCCAATAATTAAAAAACAATACCCATGGACAGATGTTTTGAGCATAGAGTTCCACCAGACTTTCAAAAAGAAGTTAATGTCAACATTCCTCAAATTTTTCCACACAATAGAAACAGAAGGCAGCATTGTCCAATTCATTGTATGAGGACACATTTACCATGATACACAAACCACATAAAGACTCAACAAAGAAAGACAATTACAGACCAATTTTCCTTAAGAACAAAGGTACAAAATTACTCAATAAAACACTTGCAAACTGAATCCAAGAACACATCAAAAACAAAGAGTAGACTTCATTCTGCAGAGATGCAGAGATCATTCAACATATGAAAATTAATCAATATAATCCACCATATAAGCAAACTGAAAGAAAAAAAGGATAACCTAGCTAGATGCAGAAAAAGCTTTTCACAAAATCCAGTATTCCTTTCTGATAAGTCATGGAAACATTAGGGATATAAGGGACACACTTCAACATAATAAAGGCAGTTTACAGCAAGCCTATAGCCAACATAAAATTCAGTGTAGAGAGACTCAAGACAATTCCACTAAAATCAAGAACAAGACAAGATTTTCCACTCTCTCCATGTCTAGTTTCTATAGCTAAGTACTTGAAGTATTATTACATAGAGAAATAAGACAATTGAAGGAGAGCAAAGGGATAAAAATTGAAACTGAAGAAGTTTATCAGACTTTCTAAGTATTATTATTTGCAGATGTTGTAATGGCATGCAGAATTGACCCTAAATATTCTACCAGGGAAGCTATAGAGCTAATAAGCAGTTTTAGCAAAGTAGTAGAAGATTAACTCAAAAAATGTATTCCTCCTATATATCAATGACAGACTGAGAAAGAAATCGTGGAAACAACACCCTCACAACAGCCTGAAATAATACAAATATCTTTGGATAACTCTAACCAAGCAAGTGAAACACATGTTTGATACAAACTTCATGTCACTGAAGAAAGAAATTAAAGAAGATATCAGAACATAGAAAGAACTCCCATGGTCAGCAATTGGTAGGGTTAATATAATAAAAATGGCCATCCTACCAAGAGTAACCCATATATTCAATGTAATTCCCATAAAAATTCCAACACAATTCTTCAGCGACTTTGAAAGGAAAATCCTCAAAATTATCATAAAACAAGCATGATCAATGGAATTGAGTCGATGATACAAACATAAATCCACACATAAGGTGGACACCTATTTTTTATAAAGAATCCAGAAATACACACTGAAAAAAAAAGATAACATCTTCAAAAAACAGTGCTGGTCAAACTGAATGTCTGCTTCTAGAAGAATGCAAATAAATCCATAGTAATCACTCTGTACAAACCTCAAACCCAACATCTAATAAGATACACTAAAGCTAATAGAAGAGAGAGGAGAATATCCTTGAAATCATTGGCAAAGAAGAAGACTTCCTGAATAAAATATAATTAGTTCAGATACTAATATCAACAATCAATATAAAAAAAAAAACTTCTATAAGGCAAATAACACAGACATTTGGACAAAATAGCAGCCCACGGAATGGGAAAATATTTTTGCCAATTCCATATTAGATAGGGGACTAGTATCCAAAATATATAAAGAACTCAAGAAACTAGATATCAAAAACCCCAAATAATCCAATTTTAAAATGTGGTTCAGCTCTAAACAGAAATTTCTCAATAGAAGAAACTCAAATGGCTGAGAAATATTTAAAGAAAGGTTAAATATCTTTGGCCATTAAGGAAATGAAAATCAAAACTACTTTGAGATTCTATCTTACACTTGTCAGAATGGCTGACATTAATAACACAAGTGATAACTCATTCCTGGTGAGGATATGGAGCAAGGGGACACTCCTTCATTGCTGGTGGGAATACAAACATGTATAGCCACTAGGGAAATCAATATTACACTTTTCCAGAAAACTGGGAATAGATCTACCTCAGTACCCTGCTATACCACTCTTGGGAATATACCCAAAGGATACTTCTTTCTACCACAAGGACTCTTGTTCAAACATGTTCATTGCAGCTTTATTCATAATAGCCAGAACCTGGAAACAACCTAGATGTCACTCAATTGATGAATGGATAAAGAGAATGTACTTTACACAATGTAGTGATAGAATGTTACTTAGCTGTTAAAAAAAATGACATCATGAAATTTGTAGGCAAATGGATAGAACTACAAAAAAATCATTGTGTGTAAGGTAGGCCAGACTTGGAAATAAAAATGTGGTGTGTATTTGGTTTAAGCAGATATTAGCCATTAAGGAAAAGACAACCAAACTAAAATTCATAGACCCAGAGAAGTTATGTAATGAGGAGTAGTCTGAAGGGGACACATGGATCTTGCTAGCAGTTGAAAATAGAATAGATTTCATGGGCAGATTGGGGTAGGGTGTGGAAAGGAGCAACAGTGGGGTGGAATCTGGTGCCAGGGAGATAGAGTGTAAGGAGACAATACAGGGAGAGATGACTAGAATTCGGCTATATCTAGGCTGCGGTGTGGAAATAGGGTAGTGGAAATGTCCTGCAATATGTGGTGATCCTTAATGAGGACTTCTATTAATAGGGGATATGGAGTCTTAACTGGCCATCTCTTGTTGCTAGGCAAGGCTTCTAATGATGAGATGGATTTATATTCAATTGAATTATTGGCCAAGGGGGTCCCATGGAATTTTCCAAAGAACCCAGGCTGTTGCTAAGACAAAAGGTGGTTCTCCACAAACCAACACTGGGGCCCCATTACCAAAGACAACATACCCCATACCCTACATGTCTCGGGTAACTAAGAACAGAGACTTTAACAGAGAACTACCCAGAGACTTAGGATAAAACTAAACACTATTGATACACACACACACACACACACACACACACACACACACACACACACACGGAAAAAGAGAATGAAATAGGTAGATATAGATATATTCCTAATGCTATTCTTCTGTACTTGTAGATGAGTTCTTTATCCAGTCAACATCAGAGAGGTTACCTCTAGCAGCAGATGGGAACAGATACAGGGACCCACATCCAGACATTACCCAAAGAGAGAATATAAATTGGTGGTCTCCATCAAATCCCTCTGCACAGAGCTCAGGGAAAGAGGAGGAAGTAGAGGAGGTCAGAGGGGATGGAGGACACAAGGGAATCAAGGCCTTGTGAATCAACTAAGTAAGGTATATATGAATGCACAGAGACTGAAGCAGCAAGAACAGAGCCCACATGTATCTTCACCAGGTCCTCCGTGTATATATTATGGCTATGAGCTTAGTATTTTTATGGGACTTCTGACTGTGAGAACAAGAGGGTCTCTGACTCTTGTACCTGTTCTTGGGCCTCTTTTCCTCCTGTTGGGCTGCAGTGTCCAACTTCAATATGATAGTTTTTGCTTCATTTTACTATATTTTATTTTGTCATATCTGCTTGTTATCTCTTAAAGATGTGTCCTTTTGAAATGAGAGATAAAAAGGGAGTCAATCTAGAGGTAACAGGAGGTAAAGAGGAACTGAAGAAACAGAGTGAGGGAAAATATAATCAGAATGCATGTATTTTATGAGAAAATAATTATTTTCAATAAAGGGGAAAAAGAAAATATCTATATCAACTAGTATGAGGTACCATTAGTTTTTGGAAGCAAGTAAAAATGTTCTAGAATTCTCTCAAATTTGTCAGCTTTTGTAGTAGGATTCACCCTTCAACATTAATATATCATTTATAAAATTTTCTTTATTAATCAGACCCAAGCTACTAAATATGCACCAAACATTTCTCCATTATACTTTCCATGTTTAAGTTGAAATTGTGATTAATACTCAAGTTCTCACCCCATAGTTTGGAAACAGAAGAAGAAGTACTTGATTCTCCTAAGTATTTGTGTATGATGTGCACATGCAGCAATGACTGCTCCATTTAGGACGTAGAAGCCTTCAGAGGGTAGAATACTGGTAAATTAGATATCTCCTTCTGTTCTAAACAATGTCATACTTCTGTTTTATCCTTTGATCTTTGGAACATTCTTCATCTTAATTAGACCCAAGTAAGAAGGCTTCAGGCCTCATTTTCATCCATTTGTAAGGAATCTCAGTCTGTGGTAAGAATTTGCATATTAGTGTAATGAGATCTTAGAACACAATGGCAAGCAGCTCTCAATGAGCTTCTCTGGAACAAAGCATAATGGGTAAAGTTCACAAGACTGGAATTCTCAGGGGTTGACTTGGCCTAGATCTTAACTGCTTTCTCTGAAGTAGGACATTGGAAATAAAGTTACAACTTATTGCATAATGTATGTAGAGTTGAGATAACGTCTGGAACTCAAAATATTTCTGTAACTGGCATGTTCCTTTGTTTGTCATGTGTCCTCACAGACACTTAATTAATCACAATTGTCTGAGTTCCAGGGCACAAACCCAACAACTCCTATTAGCTTCATCAAAAGAATAGTTTACTGGTTAAATGGAAATTCCCAAAGACACACAGATTCAGGGCAGAATTTGAGTGTTCAAAATAAGCCATCAAAGCGTCAACTCTTTCCCTCATGCTTTTGTTTCCCTCTGTGTTTTCGTCTTTATTTTAGATGAAAGTGTCTGTGAAATGCTTCAAGTGAGGCTTAGTTTTCAGGCTGAACCATGATTCCATTCCACAACAAAGGGAATGGGGCAATTTTTCAGACAGTTGTACACCAAACCCAAGAACATAGGCTTAACAAACCCAACCATCTCACTGAATTGGGAAATGTGAATCCTCAAAAGCTCTCTCTCTCTCTCTCTCTCTCTCTCTCTCTCTCTCTCTCTCTCTCTGTGTGTGTGTGTGTGTGTGTGTGTGGTGTGTCTAAGTGCTAGAAAACATTTAATAAACAACACCGATTGATACCTCCCAAAGAGAATATTGTATTTAAACATAAAACTCCTAAAAATGAACACATTGTGTTTAATTTACTTGTTAAATAAAAGTAAAGGCTCCATGTTATTTTGGGGGGTGATTGTAGACAGAGTTTGGAACTTTTGGCTGGAAACTCTATTGGATTGTCAGAGATTATGAGCTATTGTAGGACCTTGGGAGAGAGCACCCAGAGCATCACAGATGGAAGCATGGCTTGTGATGCTTCAGGGGGAAGTTTTGAGAGTACCATAAAGATTCTATTGGGGCCATTTAATATTCTGAATAATCTGTGTTTCTTGACAGCTGGGATTAAATAATCAGTTGTGAATAAGATGAGAGCAACATTGAGGGAAAATTTTCTGGCAACAATTTCCTGAGGATTGACACACAGCTTTGTTCCAGAAGTGACTGAGGCTGTACCTCATGCTAGCAGCACAACTTGCTAATATGTAAGAGTTCCTCAGATGGTACTGGTTTTGAAGGCCTGAAGGGATCATGGAAACCAGATGGGACTTGGCAGCATGACAGACCAGGAGAGTTCATTGGTAAAGGGGCAGCTCAAGTTGCAGTACAGGCCCCACATTGAAGGGATAATGAAAAGAAATTGAGGCCTGGCACCATGTGGTTAGAGTCCCAGAGGAAACCTAAGAAAGGCCATTGGTGAAGTTGCCACTCAGTTGCAGTAGAGACCTCAGCATTTTGGAAATGCTAGCACCATAGAATGACCACTTAGTACAGAAGCCTCTATGGAGAGGAGCTTGCCTAAGCCTATGGAATAAGCTATTTTTGTATGCTGTAAATGGCAGACCTTGATATGCTAGATACCCAAGCCCTTTCATGAGTGAATCCCAGATGTTGGACATAGCTATTTACACTGTTGGACTATGTGCTTTCTTTTATTTGAATGGGAACATGCCCTAGTTATTCCTTCCTAGAATAAGAAAGTATCTAATTTATTTAGTTTGATTTTATAGGAGTCCACACTTGAGAGACTTTGAGCTTTGAAAAAGATTTTGAAATTTTAGGGAATTTTTTCAATTTTAGAGAGAATTTGGATATTTTAGAGAGGCTTTTAACTTTTAAAGAGATTTTGAATCTTTTTAAAAAGACTGAGTTTTACATGTATTTGAATTTTTAGAAATCTATGTCTTTGAAAAGTTACACTGTCTTATATTGTGTTATAAATATAAACATGTCATATTGGGAGCAACTGAGAAATGAAAGGTTATAATTGAGTGGCGATGTGTTTGTGTGTCAAGTGGACAAGGCATCAATTGTGCTTATTAGTTTCATGTAAACTTGTCATGAGCTACAGTCATGTGGGAAGAGAGAATGTCAATTGAGAAAATACCTTTACTAGGTTGCCCAGTAGGCAAGCCCTCAGGCCATTTTCTTAATTAATGATTGATGTGGGTGGGCCCAGACCATAAAGGGTGATGATAGTCCTGGATAATATAAGAAAACAGGCTTATTAAGTCATGGAGTGCAAACCAATAAGCAGCACTCTTCTCTACCCTGGCCTCCAGATGCGTGTCTTATATCCTGCCCTGACTTCCATGGATGATGGACTACAAGCTATAATTGCTTTGATCAATGATATTTTATCACTGCAACAGAAACACTATTTCAAATCCAGCGACCATAAAAGGCCTTAGGAAATTGTGGAAATACCTGGGGAAAGTGAAGGTTTACCATAGCAAATTAATTATGACTAATAAGCCAGTATTAATCATTAAGATTTTATTCCAATACCAGCATCTTTCCTTTACTGCATTTGGTTGCTTATGATCAAGACACAGAAACCATATTACGCCATGCCCTAAGTCAGGAGACCAGTTATGGCTTCAAGCTAGTCTATGACCATTTCTCAAGCTCTCTTTATTATGGGATCTGGATATTTTTGTGTACTTCTTTTAGACCGACTCTGGAACATTCATCAATTTGAATATTCTATTTTATTTTTAGTGTAACTAGACTGCAGTTTTCATTTGCTTTTGTTTTATTTGTGTTTGGGGAAGAGTATTACAGCAGGAAATCTTAGAGAGAGAGAGAGAGAGAGAGAGAGAGAGAGAGAGAGAGAGAGAGAGAGAGAGAGAACTTGGCTAGGCTATATAAAGCCAGGAGAAAACAAATCTTGTTTTCTGATAAGAATTGTTCACCAGAGAAAGGTGATTTAATGATAGAGTGAGAGAGGACAAAACGCTTTTAAGCAGAAAAGCGGAAATAGGATTTAGAACCCGGGGGAGGTCTTGCTTCTGGATGAAAATAGACTGTTCAATCACAGAGAACGAAGGAAGGCTGGCAGAGCACATGAATACAGACGGTGGGAGAAAGCACAAGGAGTGCTTTGAGTGCCTCTTCCTTTGTCTTATGTCTGAGTTACAAAGTATTACAATTTAAACTGCTTTGAGCAATGGATGTTTATCTTTTCAAAGTTTCCATATATCCAGGTATGGCTCAACTGAATCCTCTGTTGATGATCTTACATGCCAGTACTTCTGATATCAACAAGTACTAATGACTTCAGAAAAGTACAGCATGATTTCCACATGAGTTCTCTCCAAAGATGATATATGGAAGGCATTAGTTCCCAATGCAGCAACATTTGTAGGTGATAGGTGGAGTTTGGGGGAAGGGGTTAGATCATGTAGGAAGGGGCCTGATTTCAACAACAAATTCATCCATATACATATTTATTACTTAATGGAATTATTAAAATCTGGTAGAAATGAGTAGGTCAAGCCTGGATGGAGGAAGTAGGTCACTGAGGGAGGGTACTGGGAAGATGTATTTTGTCTCTAGTCCCCTTCTATTCCTTGGCTGTAATCTGATAAACTCTGCTACATCACATCATTCTGTCATTACATGCTGTTTTACAAGAAAGGAGACAGTGGCTCTAAAGCAATGAACCGAATTTAAATTTCTCCTTTCTGAATTGTTTTTCTTGGGTATTTTCGGCTCGTAGTGACTGATGTAGTTCACTTTCCAAGCCTACACTGGTGTCGATAGAACACTTACACCTAAAACTACAGTAGTATTGTTAACCCACTCCTTTATAGCTGGAAGAAGAGACTTATTTTCAATCTTAAATGCCCATGACGTTTTTACAGACTTCACCTCCCAGACTTATTCACTTTTTGCTTAAAGGTTTCAATGGCATACAGTAAAATCTCTTCAACTTAACTTTTTGTTAAAAATAAGTTATTTTTTTGCAGGGCGGTGGTGGTGCATGCCTGGAATCCCAGCACTCAGGAGGCAGAGGCAGGTGGATCTCTGTGAGTTCAAGGCCAGCCTGGTCTACAAAGCAAGTTCCAGGACAGCCTCCAAAACTAGAGAGAAGCCCTGTCTCAAAAAACAAAAATAAAACAGAAAGTTATTTTTCTTACCCAGCAGGTGATGGAGCTGTACAAAAGTCTGGCTTGGAGTGTGCTATCTTCAGTTACTTTAGCTTTCTCAGTCAAGTAGGCAGCAAGATCACCGCTGGTTGAGAGAATTGAGGACAAGGATGTTCACGCTTCAGAAAGGGGGAAAGGGATCAAAAAAGATAGGAAAGAATACACTTTTTGATGTTAAGTAAGCTCTTAAAATTTGTGTGGATTCTAAGCATTGAAGATAATGGCTTATCCAACCCACTGCCATCCTGTTGTCAAATACAAATATTCCGAGTAGTATTTAGGGAATCTGTCATCAAAAAGAAAGGATTTTTTCTTCTGTTCAAAATATTGATTAGTAAAAATGTTCATTATGGAGAAGTGAAGCAAATACTCCACACAAGGTTGACTGAAACATTTATATTGACTTTTAAATGTTGGCTAGAGTGATGGCTCAGCAGTTAAAACCACTGGCTTCTTTTCCAAAGGATCCAGATCCCATGACCAGCACCTATGGGGCAACTAATAACTGTCTAAACTTCAATTCAAGGGGATTTAACCCCTTTCTAGCCTCTCTGTGCACCAGATACATACATGGCACACAGAATACCTTCAAGAAAAACATCCATACACATAAAATAAACGTAATATTCTTTTTTAAAAAAGGTCTCTGGCACATATTATTCTTATAGGTTTACTAAAGTTTACCAAAAGTGTGCATAGAGAGAGCACAGGATCTATGTAAGTAATTCAGTGTATGACTGATTAAAAGTAGCTTAAATAAGGGACTGCTTCCAGAATTTATATTACTTTGATACTAACTCAACATAATTGGCATATTGTTAAAAATGCAATATTTGTGCTTTATATTTGTCTGTTTATTTCATTAACAGAACCTTCCTTTCTTGGTATTGACTTTTTATATGGAAGGCCCATTAAGAAAACTCATGAAATAAGACCACTTTTATTTTTAATATTTTAGTAAACAGATATAAAAAGAAAATGTTTATGCAGTGTAGCAGTTAACTAGAAACATTAAATCATGGAATTCATGCAGCGTACACTTATAATTATCTAAAAAAATAAGCAGATAACAGTAAAAATACCGATAAAGAATCTTCTGTGTGACATTTTTGTATATGTAAAGTATCATATGACTCCTTCACTTCAACATGCATTTAATCTTTAAACTGTTCTGCTTCATGCACTGACAATATCAGGTGGATGACATTGTCACTAGTTGTAGCTAAGTTTTCAAGGTGCAGTCCATTAAAATTGGTGCTGGGTCCCCATCTTTTTAAAAATGTACAGGCTCAGTAGATGGTGCAGAGGGTAGAGCCACTTGCTCACCAGCCAAATGACCTGAGCTTGGTCACTGGGACTCATATGGTAGAAAGGAGAGAACTAACTTTTGCAAGTTGTCTTCTGACTTGCACAAGAGCACTGCCATATCTTTGTGACTTCACACACACACACACACACACACACACACACACACACACACACGCGCGCGCGCCTTTTAACCCTCCCTAACACAAGAAATATGGACCAAAAGTAATGATCTTAGTGTTTAGATTTGAGATAGCTATCTCACTGCAAAATACTGATGAGTTTTAGAACATTGTTTACTCCGATTGTCTGTGATGACATCAAAGGAGGGTACCTGTAGAAAAAAAAAAGTTCTCTATAAATTAATCTGGTAGTGTAAAAATATAGTTTGTTCAATTATTTCCTGTCTGAACTATAGTCCTTTGATAAGTTACTATGTATGATTTCTTTGGCTTTGAAACAAACAAAAATGTCATCATAGTGAAATAACGTGTATGATACCTAAGGTCCTCTTTGATATATATTAACTGTACCTGTTGAAATTATTATTTCATTTCTTCCTTTGGTTCATATCTCACCAAAGATATGTTTTCCTCTTTGCAATAAAAATAAACAAACTGAAGAGCAGTGGGAAAGATATGATGACACTACACATGAAATCTTCATAGTGTTGCAACATGAACATGTTGGTGCGTCGTACAGAATCAGGTACTATTTTTGCAGAAAAGGTGAAGAGGAAGAATATTGGTATATATGTACAATCATACTTGAGAGCATGTCTCCTGAAGCTACTTGCTTTATTCTGTAGGTACTTGGTAGTTACTGAAGGATCTTGAAGCAAGGGAATGACATAGATTCTGAGTTAAAGAGCACTTTGAATTAGGCAATGTAGGTACTATGAAATAGTTGAGGTATTATAATGGGTCATGAGAAAGAATATGGTGTCTTGGATTTCATCAAAGACATTGTAGATGTAGAGTAGGATAAATACTTAAGAGACATACTCAATACTAAATGCAGTTTAGTCAACAGCTGCTGAGAGAGAGGAAGAATTAGTTTTCTCCATGGGCCAAGCCACCTGACATGTTATACAATACCAAGAGGTCAGTTCTAAACATATATGAAAAACCTTAACTGGATTCAGTGGGCTTCTAACTCCTGAATGGAGCAGTACAATTATGAACAGTTACTTATGGGAATCAGTATTTCTTCTGTTGTTTCTGAAATGTGGAGTGAGAACTGGGATATTTCCAAATTTCAACTTAAACAAGGAAAAATGAATGGAGAAACATTTTAAGTGATGCCTTTTTAGTAGTTTTGCTTTGGTAATACGGAAATTTTTACAAATGGTACAAGCAGCAAATGTTGAGGCACTCCTGTAAAAGCTTATAGCTTTGAGTGACTTTTAGAACATTTTTACTTGCTTCCCCAAAATTAATAGCACCTCATACTAGTTGATGTAAATTTTTTCAATGCACTAAATATCCTTTAACTTTTACTTCAATAAGTAGTCTGCCTATAGAATAATCCATTCATTTTATTCAAATATCTGACTTATTGCAAATGTGATCATAGTGCCATAGGTTGCTCAGCAATCTCTATTGTTAAAGAAATGCCTGAAGTATTTTTCCCTTTAATTAAGGCATCTCTCATTAATTGGCAGCTGCTTCTTTGTGTTCAACATTCTGAAATGATATATTATTAATATAACACAGAGGGCATTGATCATCTTTAATGATTCCCAGCAAGATTTTAGATGTTTTACACACTTTTACTTGTATAACCACAAATCCAACATGTATCAGCACTCACACACACACACACACACACACACACACACACACACACACACACGACTACATGTTCTCTGAGAGTTTCCTACAATTTTTGTTGCATTAAGCTCCTCCTCATAAATCCATCTGCCCTTCCTTACTCTATGTAACTTTATATCTTCTTTTTCCTTTTGTCTCATCAGACATAGTTTGCACTTCATTATGTGGCCTTTACTGCAGAACCCAAGTGCCATTTCATCCTTAAAGAAAATGGACTTGCCCTCTCCCACATCTACCAATTGCTATTAGCTCCTCTGCTAGGGGTAGAACTTTATTGCATGTTCCCTCTCTGTGTTGGGATTTGGGCTGACTTGAGTATGCATTTGTGCATGATGTCACAGATGCTTTGAGGCCATACACTGATGTGTCTGACTGGAAGACATTCTTTCTTTGTAATCTTTTACTGTCTGTAGTTGTTACTCTCTTACAAAACCCTCTTCTGCAATGATCCCTCAGCTCTGATTGGAGGGGGAGTGATATAGACATCCCATTTATGACTGAAAATTCCTCAGTCTCTTATTCTCTATACTTTGACTAGTTCAGGGTCTCTGGATGAATCACTGCAAACAAAAGTACTCTGATGAGACTGAGAGATGGGCTAATTATGGGTATAAGGATAAGTTCTTAAGAGTCAGTTTAAAACTATAACCATTTAGCAGAATATTAGTGGTACGTTGGCCCCCAAGGCCAATGATCTGCTTAGCCACAGGTCATTGTCCTCTATGACAGTGGCATGTATGGACTCCATCTTCTGGAGAAGACTTTAAGTCCAATAAAAAGTTATCAAATTTGTGCTACTATAGCAATAATGAAATGTTTTGCCAGGCCAGTTACTATTATAACTCACAGGGTTCACAGCTGGATAAGGTTGATGATGACTTTTTTCCCTCAGGCACTGTGCATCGAGCCTTCCAGTACTATGGAAGCTAATCAATCAGGATAAAGATGCTAAGTGAATACCAGATTGATTTCTTCATACTCTATGGCTCAAGGATATGGTATCTTTGCCAATAAGGTGGAGGATCAGAGGGTGAAGGAAGATTGGAATATAGGAGGAATGATAAATAACATCAAAGATCTTTCAAAAACGTCATATGGAAACATCCTTCTGTACATATAAATATAAAAATATTATATATTCATATTTATTGTAGATAGATGTAGGATGTGTGTGTGTGTGTGTGTGTGTGTGTGTGTGTGTGTGTGTGTGTACAATCAGCATACTAGGCACCAGGGCTAATGAATTAAAAGTCCAGTGCCACGAATGGGTTAAATTTTTGTAGCTTCAGTTTCTTGCCAGAGACCCTCAAATATTTACAGGGTATTGCCTATTCTATTGGTTACCCTTCCAGAACATAATGGTAAACCTTATTGCTGAATAGTTAATAGACTTCTGGCTATTTTACTTTTAATTTTATTGATCTTTCTTCACCATTACACACTGAGAGTGTCTTCTGAAGACTCCTAATGACCACCAGACTACTAACTTAAACACATTTTTCAATTCATGTTCTATTTAAACTTCAAGCAGGGAGAGAGCAGATCAGGTGCTCCTTGAAGCAGTCCTTTCTTAAGTTTCAGTGAAATGAACCACCCCCATGTTTTCCTTCTAACATTAACCCCTGTTGTTCTCTCTCCGGCATACTATTTCCTTTCTTGGCCACTGACAGTTGCAATGTTTCTGGGCTCTCTTCCTGTGCATCTTCTCCTTTCTATCAACATTTCCTTCCTCATTGACTTTTCTAACCTCATGGCTTTAACAATCACAGTTATGTACACAGCTTCCAAACTATCTCCTCAATTGTGGATTTTCACTGGTATTCCAGGTTCATGTGTCTAATCAGCATTTGGGTCTTGAATTGTTGGCTCAAACTAAAATATTTGAAATTGAGATATTAATTTCACCACCTCATAAACGTTTGCTGCCCTCCCAAAGGAATAGATCAGTATATACTCTGTTCCTTGTGACAAAATCTTTAGAATTCATCTTGATTTAAAAACCTACTTATATCCCTTTGTTCAAAATCTTATAGTTCCCCGTTCAAATTGTGTTCAAAATGTGAAACTTTCTCATGACAGTATTTAGAATTATTTCAGCCGTAGCCAACATGTCTTCTCTGGCTTTTCATTCAGCTCCTCAGCCCGATTCTCTCTTTGACACCTGAAATCCACCTGACTTTTAGTAGCCATATAATCTTTATCTAATATGTTTAAGTAACACCATGATATTTAAGTTTTTATGGCCATCCAATAACTTCCCTTATCACCAAGAATAACAGCATGTTTACAAGAACTATGGCCGTCTACAGGACCGAGTCTTTGCTTTTGTCCTGCCCACTCTGCTCAGTTTCATACACCTCTATACTGTTCCTGTCTTGTTAAGAGGGTTCCTCATGTGAGTCCTGTCTTTGTCCTGTGACTCCTCCTTTGCATAATACTTTTCTCTAGAGATTACTGACCCCTGCTACATTTAAGTGCAAGCAAAAAGTTTCGATTGTCTCTTCTTCAAAATATCAGTCCCCATCCATTGTATTTTCTTATACTACCTCATTTTTCTTAAAGGATAATTTCGCCAAGAGACAACAGTATGGGGCTAAGATGATAGCACCTGTCAAACATTTTGAAGTAGCAATTTAATATCCTGTTAGGTATTTACAGTCCTCATTATGCATCAAAATGTAGACAAGTCCTGGGTGGCAGCAGGTGAAGATTAAGCAGAGAGACAAGTTATTAATGTCATCAAAGGAAGTCAAATTTCCCTTAAAATGATGATAGGGTTGGGTGGTGGTGGCGCATGCCTTTAATCCCAGTACTCGCAAGGCGGAGGCAGGCGGATCTCTGTGAGTTCGAGGCTAGTCTGGGATACAGAGTGAGTTCCAGGACAGGCTCTAAAGCTACACAGAGAAACCCTGTCTTGAAAAACAAAACAAAACAAACAAACAAACAAACAAAAAGACAGATTGAAGAATTTGTTATAATGTGTCAAGTCCAACAATTGAGAATAACTATTTAAGGATAACTGTTGTTTTAATAATAGCATATTTGAGAGTCTAGGCTTTTCCCTTCTAGAAGAAAGTGGGTACTTGCTGAGTCTGGTGACACAGGCTTATAATCCTAAGTACTCATGAAGTTGAGGCAGGAATTAAAGACTTGTCTTGGCTACTAAATTATTTCAAGGCCAACTAATGGGGTCTTGTCTTGAAATTGAAAGAGCTGACTGTTATGGTACAAAGCTAGAGCACTTGTCTATCATGCAAAGGCTCTATTTATAGCACCAAAATTTCATAAAATTTAAAAATAGAACTCCTGTTTACTTTATTTCTAAATGTCATGATTTGCTTAAAACAATTCATCATTTATCTCTGGGATCTATCACAAAAATATATGCCCTGGGTATTTCTCTCTCTGTCTCTCTATCTCTTTCTGTCTCTCTCTCTGTCTCTCTCTCTGTCTCTGTCTCTCTGTCTCTCTCTCTCTTTCTCTCTCTGTCTCAAATTATCAATTGATTATTTTGTATTCTAGGACATTGAATAAGTAAAAATAATTAGTTAAAAAATTTTGTAAAATGTGTTACCTCATCAGTAATCCTTTGGTTATCCTTAACATTCACCAAATAGAAAACCTTTGAAAATATTTTTCTTAACATTTTAAAAGCACTTGGCTTTGTCCTAGCTGGCAATGCCTCCTACCTCCTTCTACTTTACCCATGAAGGATTTTCAGACAATCACAATGGTTTTCCTTTTTCTTTCATTGCTGTTTGCATTAACGTTACAGAATAATCCTATGCATTTACTCTGAGTCTTTAACATACTCCCCAAATTCTGCAATTTGCACATAATTGTAAACACAACCAGTGCTTCATTTAATCCTGGGAATGCTCTTATGTTCTCAAAAGAATGAGTCTATGAATCTATTCCAATCTATCATAACTTCATAATTCGTACTGCAAATATAAAATTGCCCTGCTTGTAAATGGCTCTCTTGAATTCCCTCTAACAAATGAAAATCAGTAACTCATTAAAGTGGCTTTTCGAAAATACCTGGACATCTAACAAAATGAAACAAAAAGGTTATGCCTAAGGTGTGCACCTGTACATAAAAAATGCACAGAACTTTAGAAAGAAGTGGTAAGCTAGCAGAAACCCTTTCTGCCTTCCTCTTAGCATGTACTCCAGTACCCCATTCCTAGTCTCCATTTAGAAGGTACAGTTCTGTGCTTCCTGCGTCTCAGATCAAAATCTGGCACTAAGAGTTGTTCTTATAACTGCTAGTGGTTTCCATGGAAACGCAGCATGGATCCTCAAATGTCAGCTTTCTCAAACTAGCACTTGCAATTTATGAAGGATCCTTCGCTGAACTGTGACAATCATCTCAACCACTGTAAAGTAGAAAATGTTGGAGCAAGAAGAAAGATCATCATGGCTAACTGTATGGTTAAATCACATTTCTCTCTTTAAAACTATGAAACAAGAAGGCCCATTGATTACAGCAGATTCATCATTCTCCTGCATATGATTGAGAATGCAGTGTCGGGGAGACTTACAAAAACACAAACTGTTCCCCTTTCCACAATATTCTTTAGAATATTTTAATATGTGTCAGCTCCCTCTTCTGCTAGCCTCCCCAACCATGGCCAGGGAGGGACATTCTAGGACCTTGATAAGACCTTAGGTGAAAGTGGGGGAATAGAATTATGTAAATAGTTAGGAATATTGGCCACCAAACATGTGGCTGCATGCCTTGGTCTGGATGGGGCTCCTGTTGGAGGCAGGATGGAAAGTAATAAGCTGGACCTGGGTGCCTCTCTACTCCATGATGTGGGAGATCAAGCTGTTATGTAAAATCTGGAAGAGAGCCTGCAACTCTGTTTGTATGTGCTTCTTGTCAAGAGCTCAGCTAGATGCTTCCTGCTTAGGTATCGGAGCACAGAATGTAACGTCCTCACCGTTGCCAGCTGACACTAGTGGCATCACAACTCATGTGGTGTGATCACTGCTAACTTCACACTTCCAACATTCAGGTTTTGCCTCACCACAGAATTGGGGAATGAAAAGGAATCAATAAGGTATCCCTAAATACAGATGTAGCCCTTCCCTTAAGAAAGAGCCTGCAAAGCCTTCCCTAATATTCTGGATACAGATTGTTTAAATTTTTTACCAGGGGCTGGGGAGATGGCTCAGCAGCAAGGAGTACTGGCTACCCTTCCAGAGACCTTGGTTCACTCCCAGCACCTACATGTTGGCTAATAGCCCCCTGTAACTCTATTTCTGGAATTTGACTCCCTCTTCTGGCCTCCATTGGCATGGCATAACCAAGTGCACAGCCATACATGCAGACAATGCAATAAAACAATTATAAAAGAAGAGGAAGAAGATAATAACATGCAAACAGTAAATTTTATTGATATTAGTTGTCAAATGAGCAAAGATGAAAGATTTCATTATATTTCAGCCAATGGAATGGGAATTTTTCTCATAAAGTCGAGCAACAAAATGAGGCCGTAGAGCCAAACGAGTCAAAGCAGAAGGATCTTTCCAGCAAAAGCTGATGGCAAAGTCTTAGATTAGGATTTCACTGCATATCTCTTAAGTCTGAAATTTACCACTTCCATTACTTGGCTCAATTGATTTCTCCACATTAAACACATGAAATAGTTTCTAGAACTCAGGAAAACATAGAACAATTTTCTTTGGGGGCCATTAATTGCTGGAAATTGGGCCCAGTTTATTCATTATTTACCTGGAGGATGGACATAAGTCTCCTTGCCTTGCTGGGCTCCTTTTTTTCTCTGTCTCCTCCTTAACACTCCTCCTTCCCTCCATGGCCCCTTCATTTTTAAATCTTTTTGGTAACTTAGTCACTTTGGGGCATGCGTGTGTGTGTCTGTGTGTGTGTGTCTGCTGCACAGATGCCCAGAAGACATATAAGTACATTGGATGCCTTGCTCTATTGTCCTTCAACTTATTATCTTTCAGCGTGGTCTCTCTCTGAACCTGGACTCAGGCTAGTAGCACAGACATCTTTCTTTCTCCAGACACCAGATCAATGTCCAATTTTTTTGCAGAGGTGCTGCAGGTTTCAAATCAGTTCTCAGGCTTGCACAGTGAGCATTGGCGAGTAGCCAGGCAGGAAGTATAGGCAGGACAAGGAGAGAGGAGAATTCTGGGAAGAAAAAGGCTGAGGCAGAGAGACCACTGCCAGCAGCTGCCATGAAAAGCGAGATGTAAGGTACCAGTAAGCCATGAGGCACGTGGCAACCTATAGACTAATAAATATGGGTTAATTTAAGATATAAGAACTAAATGACAAGAAACCTGCTGAGGTCATACAGTTTGTAAGCAATATAAGTCTATGTGTGTTTACTTGGTTGATTCTAAGCGGCTGCAGGACTGGCGGGTGAGAGAGATTTGTCCTGACCATGGTCCAGGCAGGACTGGAGAAAACTCCAGCTACAAATGGCATTTAAAATAGTTTAAAAAATTTAGACTTTCTGGACAGTGAGACATGTCTGCTCCTGGCAGCACTGAATTTACTTCAGAGAGGAGGATAGACACTCTATACAGAGTAAAATGGCACCCGATGGCTTGAGTTTCCATCTTGAACTTGAGAATATTTAATAAGCAATTCTAAATGGTGCCACAGTGGCCATTTTAGTCTTATAAATGCTGCAGTTTAAAGCAATAGATTCACAATAAGACAGATTCAGATGGAATAGTTTACAATGTGTGTAAAACATACGTAGGCTTAGAAGAGAGAAAAAAGGAATACATGCAGTTATATAAAAAAGGTAATTTTTGCTGGGTGGTGGTGGTGCACGCCTGTAATCCCAGCACTCCGGAGGCAGAGCCAGGTGGATCTTTGCGAGTTTGAGGCCAGCCTGGGCTACCAAGTGAGTTCTAGGAAAGTCACAAAGCTACACAGAGAAACCTTGTCTTGAAAAAACCAAAAACACAAAACAAAACAAAAACAAAAAGAAAAAACAAAAAAAAAGGTAGTTTTTAAAAAGTATTTAAAGAGACAGTAAAGGTAGTATAAAAAATAAAGATGGATATTATACACAGAAGCTGGGTTGTGTTGTCTTTGGGATTCTTAGCTACAGAAAAACATTTGATTGTAAAAGCTGTTGAATTAAACCAATATGTATATTTTAAAGGTACTTTGACTTCAAAATTTGGATGTAAGGATATGTTGCTTTGGAAAGGAAGCTCTGCTTTTGTTTCCACAGATAGTCAGAGGCTATGGATTTGTTCCAGATTAATATACATCAAGTTTGACCAACCAAGACCACCTGAAAGGTCTCCAATGACAACATGCCCCAGATGATCCAACATCCAGGTTGGTTTCAAGGCAGCTGGCTGTTTCTGTCAACTCACTTTTTTTTTTTTTTTTTTTTTTGGAAGCTGCTTGCATGTGCTTCCTGTTTTTATTTTTGTTAGGTAGTATTTCCTTCTTTCGTCTTTGAGGGAGTTCAAGATTAGACAGTTATAGTTAAAGTTTAGATAGTTATAGATTTTCTTGTTAAGAATTTTAGAAAAGAAACTCACTAAAGAGGTTTAAGTGTATAAATTTGAAAGACATTATAAGATAGTTCTGTTAGTAATATAAGTTAGGATAGAAAGTGAATCAGGTACATTTTGAACTTACCAAAATAAAATAGATAATGGAATTATTTTCTCTGAATTTGTCAAATGCAAGTGAACTGGACATTGTTTATGTATTATTGCTCGTATATATGGTATATAGTTATTGTACTTTTGTATGTAGTTTTTCTTATATTAGTTATAATTTTTTTCCTTTTTTCTTTTTATTAAAATAGAAAGGGGGAGATATGGTGATATTTTGTTTGTACTGAAATGTGGTTTTATTTGTATGTTAATAAATAAAGTTGCCTGGGGGTCAGAGCTAATAGTAAGCCATAATAGAAGCTGGGTGATGGTGGTGCACAGCTTTAGTCCCAATCACATGACAAGCAGAACTCTGTGTGTTCAAGGATATAGCCAGCATGGAGACACATGCCTTTAATCTCAATACCAACCATAGAAGACCTGGAGGTCTGTATAGACAGGCAGTGACGAGGAGGTCATGTGGTTGGGTTTAAACCAATGAGAAGGCAGAACAGAAAGTCAATAAAAAGACAGATACACAGGAAGTAGGTCTCTTTCTGAGGGGAAGGATGACAGTGGCAGTGAAAGGTAAGAAAGGTTTTTTAGTATCAGCTCTTAGCTACTGCTCTGAACTCTTGGGCTTTTAACTCTGTATTTGGCTCTATGATAGGATGAAAAGGTAGATTAATGAACCTACTTTTAAAGAGAAACTTCTTTAGAAACATTTTAGATTTCTGTACATTTTAGTTTATTGATATAAGTTTAAACTTAATTTTGTTACACTATATATATATATATATATATATATATATATATATATATATATATATTCTCATTTAAGGTATTGTGTTTATATGGCTCATTTAAAAATTTAATGGATAATTAAGAAATAGATTCATAATTAATCATGATAATCATACTTGTAGCCATGTTAGTTAAGTTTTCTAGGTATACATAGATATATTTCAGATAGATAGGTAATCTTCAAACACTTCGAAGAATATGGCGTTTAAAATATTTTTAAAAATTTAGTCTTTCTGGACAGTGAGACATGTCTGTCCCTGGCAGCACCGATTTACTTCATAGAGGAGGATGGGCATCGAAGACACTCTATATAGAGTTTATCTTCTTCTTGTCAACAATAGCCATTTGGGCAAGAAACTGTTCTTGCCTGGACTGCTTGATCAACTGGACATGCAGGACCCATAGGAAGGTGACCATTGAACTTTGCTTGGCAAAATGGTCCTTCAGGTTCCTGCTTTGCAGAGAAAACTGCCAGATAGTGCTGTGGGATGTTCTGTAAGTCAAATGTGTTGCTCTGATTGGTTAAAATAAATAAAGTGCTGATTGGCCAGTAGCCAGGTAGGAAGGATAGGGTAGATGGGACAAGGAGGAGGAGAATTCTGGAAAGTGAAGGCTGGGGAGGGAGACACTGCCAGCTGTTGCCATGACAAGAAAGAGATAAGGTACTGGTAAACCACAAGGCACGTAGCAAAGTATAGATTAATGGAAATGGGCTAAATATAAGAGTAAGAGCTAGACAATGGTAGGCCTGAGCTAATGGCCATGCAGTTTAAATAATATAAATGTCTGTGTGTTTATTTTACAAGTGGGTTGTTGGACTAACAGGGCTTGGTGGCACCTGGAGAGAAGCTCTCCAACTACAAGACATTCTATAGGAAACAGAGAAAAGTGACTGAGAGACTGTAGACCTGTGGGCTTAAGACAGATGACCCAACCTTACAAAAGAACTTTGGATGACTGCCCAGACTGCCAGCTGTCTCTGTCTACCCTGCAAGACTCCTGAAAGTTGCTTGCATCCTCCCATTTCTCAGGTAATATTGTATCCTTCTTGGGCCTTTGATGTAGCTGAAGACTAGATAGTTAAATTTCCTTAGTTATGATAAAAGATAAGTTAGATATGAAACCTTAGACTCACAAATATAGGATAGATGGGATATCTTCTTTAATTTTGCCCAATAGGTATTATAAATAGACTAGATATTTTAACTGTAATTCATGCTTGATAATTGTGTTATTATATGTAATTTTACAATGTGAAAGTTAAAAACTTCCTTTTTAAAAAAAAAGAAAAGGGGAAGTGCTTTGGGTATTGCTCTGTATAAATAAAATGCTGATTGTCCAGTAGCCAGGCAGGAAGTATAGGTGGGACAAGGAGATAGGAAAATTCTGGGGAGAAAAAGGCTGAGGCAGAGAGATGCTGTCAGCTGCTGCCATGAAAAGCAAAATGTAAGGTACCAGTAAGCCATGAGGCACATGGCAACTTATAGATTAATAGATATGGGTTAATTTAAGATATAAGAACTAGATAACAAGAAGCCTTCTGTGGCCATACATTTTGTAAGCAATATGTCTCTGTGTGTTTACTTGGTTGGGTCTAAGTGCTGCAGGACTGGCAGGTGAGAGAGATTTGTCCTGCCCATGGGCCAGGCATGACTGGAAAAAAACTCTAGCTACAGAGCATTAGCTTGCTGATATATCTTTTTAGCCCCACTTTACTTTAAAAAAAAAAATTACAGAGGGGGGGCTTGGGAGAGAGGGGAGAAGAAAGAGAGATTAGGAATGCACATGATTCAATGACAACTTTTGAGTGATTCTTAGTGTTTTGACAAAGGTACCACTAGCCATTTTGAAAGAATTTTTCCTCATCTGGAATCAGTTTCCTCTAAGTTAATTCTTACTGTGTTTTTAGAATTCTGTCTATCATTTTAAATATACCTTTCAGGTATCAGGGTATCCTGGAAGGAACTAAGAATTCCTTAATGCCAAGTGAGTAGGTTTGCGGAGTCATCAATCAGTGTGATTGCTCTTACTGACTTTTCATCTTTAATGAATCTCAAACTTGAATACATCTTGCTTCATGCTAGAGCAGATACCTATAGTTTTATTTAATCCAGAAACTTAGAAGCTTATTTTTTGTCTAGCTGGAGATGGAGCTTTCAGTCAGCAGAGGGAGAAAAACAGGTATATGTGCAGGAGTGTACCTGTACTCAGATGAGCTTTCACTCAGACCATACAGTTTGAGGAGGATCCACATACACAAGAACAGCTGTTACCAGAGCATCTCGGAGGGCCTGCTTCATCCATTGCTGACTTAGAGTTTCTTTTCTTGAATGAATCAAATCAGTAACTCCTGTGCTTTTGTCTTTCAGTTTCCAAATTTTATTTTATCTGCTACTTTCATCCTCTGCCTCATCACAACTTTTTTTTTGATCATTAAATGAGCTCTTAGAAGATCTCAAAACATTATATATAAATATATTAATACATGCATACATACATGCACACATATGATTTACTTTTTCACTGAATCATTACTGCAGGTGATTCTTCATTTTGTTCAGGAATAAATACAAATCTGGCCACATGACTTCGCAGTGTTCCACTAGAAAGGCTTATAGAGGTTCAGATAACCTTTTGTTTCATAGATGAAAAAAATCTGACCCTGAAGATGTCATTGGCTAATTGAAAGTGCTAATCTGAATGTGTTTGGGATTTAGATAACAGCATTGTGATAATGAAATTTCAATTATAAGAATTTCAGAAGTTTAAAATGATATAATATTCTAGAAATTATTTCGTGCTAGAACTCTCATCCAATAACTGATGGAAGTGGATGCAGAGATCCTCGGCCAGGACCCAGGTGGAGCTCCAGGAGTCCAATTGTCGAGAAAGAGGAGGTACTGCAAGAGTGTGAATTGTTGAGACCAAGATTGGAAAAAGCACAGAGACAAATAGCCAAACTAATGGAAACATATGAATTATGAGCCAAAAGCTGTAGAGCCCCCAACTGGATCAGGCCCTCTGGATAATGAGACAATTGAATGGCTTGAACTGTTTGAGAGGCACCCAGGCAGTGGGACCCAGAACTGTCCTTAGTGCATGAATTGGCTGTTTGGAACCTGGGGCCTATGTGGGGACATTTTGCTCAGCCTGGAAGGAGGGGACAAACCAGCCTGGACTTAATCTAGCAGGTTGAGCTGAATCCCCAGGGTAGTGTTTGCCCTGGAGGAGATGGGGAATGAGGGGGAGGGGCTGGGGGAAGGCGGGGTCGGGGGCAGGAGTGGGGAGGACAGGGAACCCATGGCTGATATGTAAAATGAAAACACAAATATCTGTATGAAAAAAAAAATTAAAAAGCAATTATTTCACTAAACTTTAATATTTTGAACTGAATATAAAAGAAATAAACAGACTAGACTGTTCATGATCAGACTGCCAGTTAGAAGTTAGATCTATTGACAGTAAATTCAAATAACCATGAATTTTTTGGACTATTTCCACCAACATTGGAAAAATAGAATAAAATAAAAAAGGTGAGGGGGCTATAAAGGTGGTTCAGTGGTTGAGAACATTGGCTGCTCTTCCAGAAGATTTGTGGTTCAAGTCTGAGCACTCGCAAATGGCTCATAACTGTCTTTATCTCCAGTTCCAATGTATCTAAGGCCCTCTTCTGGCCTTTGCAGGCACTGAATGCATGTGACTTCACAGACACACTCATATATAGAAAATAAAAAATAAATACATGTTAAAAAACAGCGGGAAGATATGGTTTATGTTTTTTAATGTAAATTATATTAGTATTTTGGAGTTACTTACTTAAGCCTTTACTGATTAGTTTACTAAACATAGCCCTTGAGCAAAGTTCTGGTGAATGATCTTTCTACTGTGAGAAGACCAAATTAGTGAAAGTTCATACAAATCACACAAGCCACAAAAATGGGAGATGTAACTCAACATGGCTCTGACACAGACAACTTTGCTTTGGATATATATGACCTAAATTGCTTGCAGAAAAGATAGAGTGGACATGATTAGAAATTCTAGACCTAGATTAACCTTCTACATGATCCTGAGAAATAAAAACAACACAAATAATGCTAAGAAAAACAAGGGAGATGAAAATTGGGGTCTTCAACAGACATCTGTATTTCAAATCAATCATCAACATGTATAGTAACCCAACACAAACTGGTCAGCGATTATGGGCAGAGAATTCAAGTTTTACTAATAAATTAATAAATAAATGGAAGTACCTTCATGTATGGGCACATGAAGAAATGTGGTAGAGAGCTTGCCTACCATGTACAAAGCTCTGGGTATAATGCTCAGCACTGAAAAAACAACCAGACAAACAATGATGATGCATGCGGTGGATATTCTCAGTTGTCAGCATGACTATATCTGGAATCAACTAAAACCCAATCAGCTGGGTAAACCTATGAGGGATTTTTTTCCCTTAATGAAATAATCCAAGTCAGAATTTTAATCAAAATTTTAATCAAAAGTGAGGTTGGAAGATACTCCTTTAATTCACATCTTTTGAGGTGGAAGCATCAACTTTTAATCTGTGCCATGCCTTCTGCTGGCAGCCTATATAAAGGACAATGAAGAAGAAAATGCTCTATTTTTGCCTGCCTGTTCAGGGTTAGGGTTAGAGTTAGGAAAGCCCTAAATCCCTGAGTTAGGCAAGTTCATTCCTTCACCGGCATTATAACCTACTTTTTCTGGTTTCTGGTATGTACTGAAGAACAGCCAAGGCATTCAGCTTTGTGGACTGGACAACTACTGGATTCTTGAACCTTCTATTGCTAGACAGCCATTGTTAGACTAGCTGGACCACAGCCTGTAAGCCATTATAATATATATGTATATTATAAATACATACATGTCTCTATATATACAAAGATATATATAAAATTCTGTTCCTCTAGAGAATCTTGACTAATATAGATGGGCTCTACTAACTTACTACAAATCCACATTAAATAAAAAATAACAACCACCCCCCCCAAAAAATATATAGAACTTTTTGAATTTCTTAATCATGCTCATGTTTAGATAAAGCACACATATGTGTGTAAGAAGCAAATGCACATTTCAATATAGAAATTTGAATGGCTAGGTTCCTTACTGTGATTTCAGGGGACAATTTTTGTCATGCTGTAAAACTTAGGGAATGAAATTTTATAATGAAGTACTCACCTTAATTATAGCAAAGATAGTAAGAGATTAACAATTAACATGTAAAGCATATGTAAATATGCTAATATTATATGAAGTCAAGCTGAGATTCACTGATAAAAATCTGTATGTTTAGTGAAAACAAATTAAGAAAATACATTTATGCCAGTGTAGCTTCAAGGTGGCCCAAGTTAATAACCTACTATACTATAGAAATTGAAAGAATAAATGTTGGTTCAAATTTGCTTTGGTGAATGAAATAATTCTAGCTTGTTGATATGGATAAGACTTATTCCAAACCCTAGGATATGTAAAAATGAACTAAGTGTTGCTAAATAACACAAATCATTTCCAATTTTATTAATTCATAAACGGAGATCAGTCTATTAACTACATTTTATTTCTCATTAGCAGCCTTCATTAACAATGTGAGAGAATTTATGTCTGTTTGTTAGAATGATGATCTGACATCCTTAGCAATGAGAAACCTCTTAGAGGCCCTGCACAGGGACCCTGAAGCAAGTTTTTAATTTGGCACCCTCTAAAACCTCCAGAGGCAGCTAGCTATGGTCTTTGAAGAGAGATCAGAGTCCAGAAAACACCTTTTTTTAAAATTTTTAACAACCAGTTTTAAGATTATCATGGAAAGCAATGGGCTACATTGTTGTTTTTCCTTACATTATTCATTATTCCTTGACCTTGTCAATTCTCTTCTTCAGCTCAACTCTGGTTAATCTCCTTCTCTACCCAATAGATATCTTTCTGCTTTCATGTGCCTCATTATCCACTGCAAGATGGAAGAGATGTAAAAAGCCATGAGGCAAAACATAGATTAATATAAATAGGTTAATTTAAGTTACAAAATATAGTGGGATAAGCATAAGCTATCAGCATAGCTCTTGTAATTAATAATAAGTCTCTGAGTTATGATTTGAAGGCTAGAGGTCCAAGAAAGTCTGCTACATGTGCTATCCAATGTGGGGAGTTTGAATATCCAAACATGGGGCCTGAGAAAGCTAACAAAAGTTCTAGACAAGGAGCCAGATGTGGCTTTCTAGCCCTGCCATCTCTTAGGTGGGATGGTGCTCAGGATACAGAGGTTGGAAACAGCTGCCAGCACTATGTGCTAAGCTGAGCCATGTGGAGGCTGACATGGCAGGTTAAGATATGTATCAGAGGGTCAGAGAACCTACAAAAACTACAAGAGTGGTGATGTATATTTTACATGCTCAAACATAAAACAAAATAATCATCTATGGCTGGCTTGTGTACAATGCAGATTAGATATATGTTAATGCAGACGTGTATGTTACCTATGAATGTTTGTATGTTTTCAGAGCAAGGGAACCAGACAATAACGAAATGGGTGGCCCAGGTAATCCAGCTTCTCAAAGTTCTACATCCAAAACAACTTCAAGGCTGCTGGCTTAGATGGTCCAACCTCACAAACTACTTTAGCCAGGGCTACAGATAAGCCTTAAGATTTCTATTGCACAGAGACTCAACAGTAAATGTTATGGCTAGTTTATGCAGAACATGACCATTATCTCAATTTGCTAAGGTTCCCTAAAAATGTTATCATCCACAGATAGCAGGAAGCAGTCTAGAGAACAAATGCCTACACTCAAAGAGGTCAGGTGGATGGGTTTTGGTTGTTCAGTGGTTTATGCAAGTGTGTTGTCATTTAGGGAGGCTGGCTACAAACTGTTACTGGTCAAGGTCATGGAGAAAGCTAAACAAAGGTGATTAGATTCAGGGATCTCACTCTGAAAAAAAGGGAGTATAATATAGAAATGATGGGATAAAAAGTTAGATTGTTGTGTCTATTTTTAAACAACCACTTTCAAGTGAGTATTTTATATTGGTATGAATTTTCATATATTTATACAAATTTAAGGTTAACATTGTTATACTATATATATGTTTCTACTCTGATTTAGGGTGTGTTCCTATGAAGCTCATTTAAAAATGTAATGTAATGTTCTAGTCCTTAAAGTTTATTATTACAAACTGTTTAAGATTATTAAGAAATATAGGTAAATAGTCATCTATAACAATCAAATTTGTAGCCATGTTAGGTATGCATTCAAGGTCAAACAAAGGTATATTTTAGACAGACAAATGATTTTCAAACACTTCAGAGATCTACAGACTATGGCATTTTAGAGGCTTTAATGATATAAAGCTTTTTATGACAATGAGACATGTTTGCTCCTGGTAGCATCAATCTACTCCAAAATAGATGACGAACATCAAAGAACCTGTATATGGAGTTTGCTTTCTTTGTAGCAAAAGTTAACCACTGGGCAAGATACTGCCCTTGCCTCAACTGCTGACAGTATGATGTCCAAACTGGGCAAACAGTACAGTAAAGAAAATGACTGCTGAATTTTTCCAAGACAAGATAGGACAGTTCTTCAAAACTCCTGTTTCACAAAAAAAGTCTGTCAGATATTTTAGGCCTGTAGGCCAAAGATGGATACCCAATGCTACAGAGGAACCTTGGGTCACTGTCCAGACAGGCAGTTCTTTCTGTCATTTCTCAGTTTTGAAAGTATTTTACTCTGCACTTCCTGTTTACTCAGGTAATATTATATTCTCAGGTCTCTGATAGAGTTGAAGACTAGGTAGTTATAGTTAGTTTTCCTTGTTATCAAATCTAGAGAAGAAACTCACAAAAGAGATGTAAAGTGTATAAGGTTGAAAGACATAAAAGCTTAAATTGTTTATATAAAAATGTTTTGATGTCTAAAACATATCAGTTTTGGATTGGTAATACAATTTAGGATATAAAAAGAATTAGGTACAAAACTTTGGAATCACCAAGCTGGGATAGATAATAGAGTAGTTTCTTTGAATATACCAAATACAAATGGACTGGACATTGTGAATATAATTCTTACCTGATAATTGTTTTTATTGTTTATAGTTTTCTTGTGTTAGAGTTAAAACCTTTTTTGTTTTTTGTTAGACAAAAAGGGAAAAATGTGGAATAATCTTTTTGTACACTGTGAAGATGTCTTTGCCAAGGTACCTTCTGATTGGTTTAATAAAGAGCTAAATGGCCAATAGCAAGGCAAGAAGAGGTTAGGTGGAACTTCCAGGCAAAGAGAAAAGAGGAGATAATCTAGGCATGATAGAGACTCCATAGGACACAGAGAGGCAACAGTAGGTACAACATGGAAGAGAGACAAAAAAAATCATGTGGGAAAATGTAGATTAATATAAATGGGTTAAGTTATAAGAGCTAGTAGAACAAGCATAACCTATAGGTAGAGCTTTTGTAATTAGTAAGTTTCTGAGTCATGATCTTTGGGCTTGCAGTCTAAGAAAAGCTATTACAACCCTCTTTTCTCTTTCTGTTTTTTTTTTTTTTTTTTTTTGTATGTGGAGCTGAGGATCGAACCCAGGGCCTTGTGCTTGCTAGGCAAGCACTCTACCACTGAGCTAACTCCCCAACCCCCTCTTTTTTCTTTCTATCTATTTGAAGAACTCTTCTTTCCATTTAGCATCCTCTCTTGTTCTATGATCCACCACATACACAAATGCAAATAGCAACTGATAATTTAAATCTAGGATCTGCTTGAGAGAAAACATCAGTATTTGTTTTTCTGAGTCTGGCTTATTTTACTTAATACAGTGAATGTCATGATTTCATCTTTTACAGGGCTGAGTAACATTTCATTGTACATACATACCACATTTTATTTATATTCATCTGGTGATGGCATCTAGGCTTATTCCATGTCTTAGCTATTGTGAATAGTACAGCAATAAATGTGGAATTGCTATTATCTCTGTGACAGATCATAGAGTCCTGCAGGCAGATACAAGGGGTATATTTGGGTCATAATACAATTGTATTTTTAATTCTTTGTAGAGTTTTAATCTAGTCAGCTTCTATGCAACTTTAAAAAGTATGTTTAGGAAATTTGTATTTAAAAATCATTATTGGCAAAGGTTTCCTCTTTTTATGATCTGATACTTTCACCATTTCATCTACTTTTCTAAATTTCTTCTCTGTCTTCAGTTCTTTCTTTCTTTCATTTTTCTGTTTCTTGAGCTCTCCATACTGTCACTGATCCTTTTAAAAAGTAGGACCTCAAAATCTTTCTGGAATTCCAGATATCTCTATTGGTGTCTATTCTTCATAATGTCAATTGTATGTATGTTTTCAGGCCTGGCAATTTAGTATTAGATAGCCAGTTAATGTGTTCTTCCCTAGGGAAGACTATTTCTTCCAATCTCAGCATGCTTTAGGTTTTTGCTTTGTTTTGTTTTTGTTGTTTGTTTACTTTTGTTGTTGTTTCATTACTTTTTTTGTTTTGTTTTGTTTTGTTTTGTTTTGTTTTGTGGGTGTGTAGGGTTGAGGCCTGGTTTGCTTTCCTTTATCTATATTAGCACACAGACATAGTATGTTTTCCACATTCAGCTCAGGTTCAGGCAATCATGTTGGTGAGACTTTATGAGTGTCACTTCTGACATTACTAGGAGAAACATTCTCAGAGAAAATTCCCTGTTCCTTTTGTTGTTACACTCTTTCCACCTCCTCTTCTGCAGTAGTCCCTGAGATGTAGGAGCAGGGCTTATATTGTGGATGTATACACTGTTATATGGCTCCACAACTAAACATTTTTATTGGTTATCGTTTTCTGTGATGAGATCACTCCAAGTTCGTAAAATGAAATTTACTAGATGAGGAGTGATAACTACCCTTATTTGTAGATATAACAACAAATATTAAAAATATGGATAGAGATTATGTGTATTTGGTAAAATGGCAGTTGTAGATTCTCCTCCAAGCTCCATGACTTCACTAACTCTGTGTATTTGGAAAGATTTCCAGTACAGGCATGGTAGCAGTCTTGTTGAATGGGTTTTCAAACCAACTAAGAATGTTGGTTACTGCCAAGGTATGTGTGCCACTATTCTCTAGTCTTTGTTTATATTTTTTAGGTCAAAGAACATTTTTTTCTTTTCTTCTGACAGTAAAAGAAAAAGCAAAATGGATAAATAAAAACACTCTGTTATACCAAAGGAAAGACATGGATGTCTTTGTATAGATAGATCTTACTTATATCAAACAGACCTGGGAAATGATGAGACAAATAATATGACACCAAAAGCTAATCAAAGACATTGTATGATTTGGAGATACTTCTGAGATGAGACATGAGTTTCCTCTTCCAAGATATCAATGGCAACAACCTGACCTTCTGTAGCCCACATTTCTGCTTACTTCCTTTGAAGAGATGACAAGGAGCTCAGGCTAAATGAAGCTGCTCCTTCTACAAAGGTAGTACTAAATTAAGCTAGTAATATACTTTCCTGTGAATAAAAGAAGCATTAAGCCCACAATGATTAAAGATAAGTTAGGAAAATGAGCATAGAAAGCAGAAAGATTAAGTTAGCTAATCCAAGATCAATGATCAAATCAGTTTTGAGCTGGATACAAGTACATATAACCGAGAATCAAGGCTTTCATTCATCATAATATTTTACTGCTTTCACGTATCACAGCAAAATAATTTAGGATAAGGATTTTTCAATATTTTGATTTCATATTGCACCAAAAAATTCATTCATCTTTGGAGAGAGCAGTGTGGGCTTCATTTTGTCTATATTTATACAGTTATTTCCATCTATGAAAATCTGGTCCAAGGACATAGCAAACAATATACAATTCTTACAAATTCCTATGCAGCCCAGGCTTTAGAATGTCAGTATCATTTGCAGATGTTCACATTTTAGAACTGTGAGAAACTTAAAGCAATTTAGATAAATGACTTTTTAATTAACAATCCCAAATTCCAACCCAAGGGAGAGTAGTTCAACCTTAAAATTGGCTCTATGATAAATCTGGTTTTAAAATGTCAGCTATGCCTACCCACCTGTATCTCTGATAAGCGTGCTGTGGTTGCCAAGGAATCTTCTATCAATTTGTCCTCTTGATATCAACTGCTAATGTAAAATTTGCACAAGAACAAAGCAACTGCACCCTATAAGATAAAACCAACTTACTTTCTAAAAGGTGAGAAATTTAGCCCCAAACTCAAGTATATTATTATTATTATTATTATTATTATTATTATTATTATTAATTTTGGTTTTTTTCTCTGTGTAGCTTTGCACCTTTCCTGGAACTCGCTTGGTAGACCAGGCTGGCCTTGAACTCACAGAGATCTGCCTGCCTCTGCCTTTAGAGTGCTGGGATTACAGACGTGCACCACCACCGCCCGGCCTCAAGTACATTATTAAGTTGCAAATATTAAGGCTATTAAAGGGTTGAGAGTGGCCATATCTATCAAACCCCACCTTACACTCCCCATCCCCACCATGCACCACGATGCTTTTTCAAAAGTCAATATAAAATCGCAGGATTCTTGAATTTCTCCATGGATCCAGGGATAACTATACCCTGAGACATTGAAATTACATGACAAGGGATCTCCAGGGCTCATAATTACCAAGATGAGGCTTGGTCCTGGAAGTTACCAGATGTGCTGAAAAAGTGGAAATGTTACAGTTTTAGTCTCATCTCGATCAACTGAGTCCGGATAGAAAAGGGCTCTGCCCTTGCCAGCTGAATCTGTGAGGCTGAGAAGCTGGGAAAAGAAAACAAAAGCTAGGAAAAAAAAAACATATCAACAAAATGATGTATGATGGTCATAAAAATAAACATCATAGATATAAATTAAAACGTCAAAAACATTTCAGAAGAAAATACATGAGAAAATTGATCTGATTTTGACTTTGGTGATTAAGTTTCAGATTAAAAACTAAAAACAAGTTCTTAATTTTTTGTATCTGTGAACGACCTTTTCTTAAAATAATGAAAAACTAATCATAGACAGGAAGAAAATTTTCACAACACATGCATATTTTACAAAGAATTTATAACTAAGTAGTCAAGGAACTCTTAGGATGAAAAAATAAATTTATTAATTTATGATTTTAGAAAACTGAATAGATGCATGTCTTAGGGTTTCTCAGGCTTCCGCAAAACACCTTGACCAAAAAGCAAGTTGAGGAGGAAAGGGTTTATTTGCCTTACACTTCCATATCACTGTTGATCATCTAAGAAAGTCAAGGCAGGAATTCCAAGAGGGCAGGGACTTGCAGGCAGTGGCTGAGGCATAGGCAATGGAGGAGAGCTGCTTACCAGCTTGCTCCTCATGGCTAGGCTCACTTAGCCTGCTTTTATAAAGAACCCAGGACCAGCAGTCCAGAGATGACACCACCCACCATGGGCTGGGCCCTCCCTCATGGATAACTAATTAGGAAAATGCCTCAGGCTTGCCTACAACCTGATTTTATGGAGACATTTTCTCAGTTGAGGTCCCCTCCTCTCAGATGACTTTAGCTTTTGTCAAGTTGGTATAAAACTACTCAGCATAATGCATCAAAAATTTATTCTTTATAGATAGCAAATAAATGTGTAAGATATGTTGAGCACCTTATTAAACTCAAATTAACATTAATATACATAAGGCAATCCAAATTAAAATGAGTCTATTCATCATTCTCTATACATTTCTAAAATTGATTATTTTAAACACTGCCAAGGAAAAGCCATAGAAATTATTATTCATTTGTAGTGAGAAAATGGTATTGGCACATTGAAAGACGGCTTGGCAGTTTCTTATAAAGCTAACAATAATTATAACCTATATATTTACCAAGGGTATTTACCAAGTACCTTACAACATCCACCTACACAAACGTTTACATACACATTTCTATAGCAGCTTAATTCATAGTTGCTTGAAGCTAGGCACAAGCAGCTATTGCTCCCTAAAACCTGAAATGAGTAAATTATTGGTATATGTAAAATTGGATATTACTGAGTTAACAAAAACGAGTTCTCAGGGCAGACGGGTATAGACAAAGCATAGACATGTACTGCTAAGGTAAAAAACCCTTGTGAAAGGACTTGAGTAGCCTAATTGATGGACAGGTCACCGGGGAAACCTTACTTGAGCAAATGACTAAGGCTGTTTTCTGGAAATTATTAGTACTCGAAAAAGCCATTTGAGCAAGAAGATCCTTCCTTATCAACTGGGTTTAGACATGATCAGTCTCCTGAGGAACCAAAGAGACCAAGAAGGAAGAGACAGGGAAAGTTCTCCTAAGAGTTTATCTGATAGGTTCATTTTCTCCTGTCTTTGAGTGTGGGCCCTCTCATTCTTTTGTTTTGAACACTGGGAATTATTATGTGACAACTTTTCCACTTTGTCCTCTGAAGTTCACAGGCCTTAGCACTCAGGACAGTTTGCAATATTCATTTTCTTGGTTGTGTTTGCAGATGGCAGGTAGATACTTTTGGTGGATCAGAAATTTGTGTTGTACCATATCATAAGGTTATTATTGGCTTAGTATTGCAAGCAATGTGTCTTGCATTGGACCTTTGATTTAAATGATTTAAAGAATTCCAAGAAAATATTGAAATCCTACAATGTGGAAACTGATAGGCATTAAGCCTAGGAATAGATAGCACAAAATTTGGACTTTAAAGAATTTTAAAGCCCTATACATGGAGCCAATATATGAGCAAAAAAAAAATCCATACTGTAATAGGCAAGAGAAAATAGATTAAGATCATTCAAGAGAATGTTAGAACACATTTACCTAAGGTAGGGGCTGGGATCATTGCTAGGAGGAAGACAGCATATTCCTGAGATACTCAGGACAGAAGAGAAGCAGTAGAGCTGACAGAATAAAACAACAGAAGCAATGAAAGCCAAATGTGCAATGTGCAGCCCACTCTCCAGCTTTCCACAACTGGTGGCAACCCAGATGCATTTCTTGAGCTGTGCAGCCATGAAGACTTTTTGCCAGTACTTTCTGTCCAATGGACTGAAGCAGTGAGAATATGACAACTGCTGTGGCCCTATAGCCAATAGTTGCCATCAGGGCATTGGATACCTCATATTTCCAGGTTGTGAATGGCCAAATTGGATCCTGAAGTTGTCCTTTGTTAGGGAAGGTGAAAGTGTAATCGATGCAGCTAAAGGAGAGACAGTCTGATTCAATTTCTATGAAGCTAGTGACCATGGCAAAGGCTGAAGTAAAAGTGGAGCTGAAAGCATATGTAGATTAGGAGAAGTGGTAAGATATTCTTTATGTGTATGGTTTATGAGTATTTTGCCTGCATATGAAGATGTATATATATATATATATATATATATATATATATATATATATATATATTCACATCATGTGCATGCAGTGTTTATAGAGGCCAGAAAAGGATGTTGGATCCTTTAAAAGTGGAATTATAGCTGTTAGGGAGCTACTTTGTGGGTCCTGGAAGCAAACCCAGGTTCTCTACATGAGCAGCAACTGCTCTTAATTGCCAAGCTGCCTTTCCAGGATCAAACATTGTCAATATAGGAAACTAGTGAAGAGGGCATGTAAGCTAAGTCAGAGTTGAAGAAGGAGTTTTACAGAGAAGTAGCAGGGATGGATACCATGCCTGGCAAACAATTTAAAATGTTTCTTAGGAAGAGAAAACTCAGTAAGCAAAATGTGTTTTTGGGAGAGCATAAAGTAGATCACTGTAAATATTGGTGGGAATAAATGCAATGCAGTGGTGAGGAAACCATGATGCATGTAAGTAGATGTCTCTTGGATAAAAGAACGATCTTTGATATCAGACTCTAGAATGTGCAATTACTACACAGTGGATGGATGTCTCTGTTCTGATCTCATTCATTTGATAACCCTACTTTCTGGTGACACTTGTGAGGATTGTCTTTATTATTTTGATAGCTGTTTTCTGTGTGGATATGCTAGAGTTTTAAATTATGTTTCTAAGCTCTTTGTTTTTCCCTATCTTAAGATCTGTACCTTAACTGCACTGACCTTTAAAATGTGAACTGTGCTCAGTAACTCATTTAGTGACTGGCAAGACACAGGAAGATACAAAAATGATAGAAAGTCTCAGTGACTTATAGCTGGGAGACTACAGTTGAGAAAAACCTCACTTTCCCTCTGTTCTCTACCAGTGTAGTGAGGACAATCCCTCTTTTCTTCTACTGCACATCAAGGATGGCATGATTAAAAACTGAGACCTATACCAGGAGCCCTTAGAATTGTGCCTTCTTTACCATTAACATTGTGAATAATCTTAGGAGTAGATCTTCAAGTTGACTGGACCCTGGGCTTCAGTTGAAGCTGTAATTTCAATGAGCATCCCTGATCCAGAACCATTCTGTGATCTGCTCTTAAATCTTGATACACAAAAATGGTACCATCTTAGTTTTGTTCATTTGCTTTTCTCAACAGTATTTTTTTTGGTGGGGGGGTTCAAGACAGGGTTTCTCTGTGTAGCTTTGTGCCTTTTCCCTGGAACTCACTTGGTAGCCCAGACTGGCCTCAAACTCACAAAGATCTGCCTGGGTCTGCCTCACAAGTGCTGGGATTAAAGGTGTGGGCTACCACCTCTTGGCCAGAGTCTTCTTATAAATAGCTGAGGCTGGCCTTCAACTTGTGATCCCTCTAGTATTACATTTCCAAGTGCTCAGATTATGGGCGTGCACCATCACACTCAGCCAACGCTGCTTTAGGCAGCAATTTTGTGATTGTTTATGCACGACTCTTCATAATTAAAAGAAAGAGGAGTTTGAACTTGCTCCCAGTGCAGGCTATGACGATTTAATTGGGGTGAAAATGATGCAAAAGAAAAGAAATATAGACTCTGAAATATATGTTATATGAGATTGGTAATAAAAGAAAGGGAGAGAATTAGAAGATAGATAATAACAGACTTCTTACCACTAATTAATATTTCATTCAGTTACTGGATGGTCCTTTCTAGGGTGGAACATTTCTAAGAATGAATCATGTACTCTAATGTAGGCACCATGTCCAAAGAAGAATGTATGCTTATTGGAACAATGAAAAGGTGTGAGCTTTGCTTGTCTGAGTGTCTTAACAAAAACAACAAAAAGTTAGTGAAAACAATGGAAATTAGTAGGTAAAAGATTCCAAGCTCCAAATACTTCTTAATTCTACAGTCTTGTATTCAAGAATAATGTACCCAATATTTTAAAATACGATTTTTTTTCACTTTAGTAATCCATTCACATTTGTCCCAGTAGCTACCTAGAAGCAAGAAATCCTTTTGCATTTGTATGTTGAGAATAAGGGTGATGCAGCAGTGTTATATTAAGGCAAAATTATTCAAAAGGGATCTCACTGAAAAGCAGTCATCTGTCTAGCTAAGCTTTTGCAGAGAGCCATGGACTGCCTAAAATCTTTTAGCATTTGAAGAAATAAGCTTGTTTGACTTCAAACTGGTTTTTTGTTTGCCATTGAAGAGAAGCTTTTCTTTCTGCCTCTTATGATCATGGTATATGCCCCTTCTATCTCTGATAATTAGGGTACACATCTCTTTTGCTTTCGATCCTCAAGACAGTGAGAGTAAGACCATTTCAAAGCCAAAGTTTTACTGCCTTCTGCTTGCCACCCACACTTCAAGGATGGTATGTTATGGAAAATGTTAACGCATAACTGAATGCAAGGCATATCGGATTATATGCCATTGTAGAATGCAAGTAATGATCAGAAGTGGTGGCCACAGTCAGCAAAATGGACACAGTGTAGGCCTTAGTACTCGATGCAGGAATACAGAGCGAAAAAGGCATCTGTAAACTTTACAGACTAGTAAAGCCCAGAGCCCCAATTCCTGGGGCAAGTGCCTGTAGTCACCATCTCAGTAATTACTTTCCTCTAAATAACCAAGGAAAATATTATATTCTGTAGCTGAGAGGCTGCCTGGTCCACAAGGACACTTCACAGGACACAGCATGACTCTCTGATGCTAAAACAATGCTGTATATGTCATTGCCCACTTCTAAAAGGAAGTGTGAAATTTGACATAAAAACTTACTGTTCTATTCTGCTTTAAGACAGGTTCTAGCTCTGTACATAGGCTAGCATCCAGATGACTAGATAGTCAGAGGTTGCCTTAAGATCCCCGCCATTGTTTTGCCTCACTCTTCTACATGCTGGAACTACAGTTTGTAATTTAAAAGAAAAGAAAAGAAATACAACATTAAACAAAACTAAAACGCCAACAAAACTTTATCTCAAGAGACAGAATTATTTAAAGAATGGTCCAATATTATTTGCTCAAACCTGAAAGTAAGACTTCTAGATTAGATAAATTTAGTATTCTTTCTATCAATTACCCAGTGAGGAGAATGCTTCTGAGGGAACATGAGATAAAGAGACCAGATGGATTACACTGTGTGTTCTGCTGTACTTCAGTGAAAGGGATGAGGGCCCTGCTGAGCATGCTTATCTCAGTGAACATGAGGCTTACACACTAGTTTTCTGACTACAGTGGTAAATTGACTTCTTGTGAGTTTCCCTTACATTATTTTGATAAGCAAAAAGGATAATTGATAGAACAAGACTTTTTTTCTGTTTTTATTGTCTTGTTATTTCTTCTCTATCTCTCTTTGTGTGTGTGTGTGTGTGTGTGTGTGTGTGTGTGTCTATATGTGCATGTACAAACAGGGTCTTACTAAACAGCCTGGGATGTCCTTGAAATCATTCTTCCTACAACAGCCTATTGACAAAATAGTTGGTGGTGTTAGATTCAACTAGAATCATTATGCAAACATGACCTCTGCCTTTTCAGACTTGCTGACTGTGTGGTGATTTTACACTGGTTAGTGTGTCTGTAGTACAGAATCATAAGAGGCTATTGTTCTCAATGGAGCATGGCTATGTTTTTTTCTCAGTTTAAAATGTACTCTTCTGTGTGAATAGCTTTATTTGCCACCTTCTGAATGCATATTTGTAGATATAATTTATTTTTACAACAACAGTTTCCATGCACTATGGCATTGTGTATTTTCAGTTAGTTTTGTGTTCTCTGATACACAAGATACATCAGAATTAATCCTTTTAATATGTTTTTGTAGCAGATATTAAAATATTCATCAGAAACATTAATTTTCCTGAGGCTGTATATATTCAGACTATTAAAATTTGTAATTGAAGTTCATAATGAAAACCAGTCGGACAATTCAAATATTAAGAATGTTTTTGGAATTAAAATAGCCTGTTTGCTCTTGATAAAGTTTATTGACTGAGCAGTAATAATGGCAGAACAAAGTAAAAATAGAAAAAGTAGAAAACGACATTGCAAATGTCACTTGCCTCATATTCGGTTCCTTCCTAACCACACTGCAGTGCAGTTCACCAGTGTTTCATCACTCACCAAAGCTTTGAAGGTCATGCTGTGAAGTGCATAGCTTTGCTTCTCTTATTTTGATCACATCCAGATCAAATATATCTGAAAATGATCTCACTTTCAGCTTCTCGTTGCTTCCTTCTTGTTGAACCTACTCCATATCACCACTCTCCCCTGTGTGCTCTTTCATCCTCCAGTGCCACTGTGGCCCTTCCCTTACTTTCCGTTCATCAGGACACTTCAGGTTTAGAGGATGGGCTTGTACTCTGGTTTACTCTGCCAGTTGAAAGCAACTCCTACGTGCTGCCTCTGCTTTTTCTCTCCACTGAAATGACCGCCAATCGAGCTGAATTTCTCTCCTAACACAGCTTTCCAACCTACACAAACATCCACATTACTTCCTCTTGCATGATTGAGATCGCTTTATCAACTGAAAATGCTTAAATTTCAAATTTCCAAAGGGAAAAAACCTACAGACTTCAGCGTTGCATTATTTCTTACACGCATCTTCCTGGTCCATTTGGTTACTGGGTTCTGAACATTTCAGTTACCATCTTTCTACCCTTGAATTTCCTAACATGTTTACATTTTTTCTCCTCATCATTTCATGATTAATTGAAATATTTTTCATTATGTTTTTCTCTTAAAAACATTTATTTTATGTTATGTGTATCCCTGGTGCCAAGGGAGGTCAGAAGAGGGCATTAGCTAGCATGGAGCTGGAGTTACAGATGGTTGTGAGCAACCAAGTGGGTACTGGGGACCAATGCAGGTCCTCTGCTGGAGTAGCCAGTGCTCTTAATCTCTGATCTGTCTTTCCAGCCCCTATCCTTCCTCACTTAAAAGCTTTTTCTTTCTCACTCCATGAACACTGAAAATCACACTTTTCTGTTACAATTTCTCTTCTGTTTTGAGAGTTTATCTTTCATTCACTCCTCCAAAATGGTAGATTTACTTACAAATTTTATACTTTTTTTCCTTATTGTCAACTTATTTATTAATCACTTTTCAAAGTGTCTAATGTTATGTATAAGGAAATGACTTTCAAAATATATGTTAAATTCCATCTCTCATGCAAAATATAATCTTTTCATTTTGTTTTATTTTTCTTTTCTTTTCATGTTCTGATTTAATTAGGTTTTCTATTGCTGTGCTAAAACACCATGACCAACTTGGTGAGGAAATGGTGTATTTCATTTACAGCTCATAAACTATCATCCAGGGACGTCATTTTCATATTTATGTTTATTGTGCATGAACATATATACATGCTTGTATATATGTATATGATCTGTTAATGATGGCTGTTATGTTTGGTTTTAATTACTAACAATACAATATAGAGTCACCTGGGCAGAGAGTCTCAATGAAGGTTAGGGTTAGGTGAGGGGTTGTCTACATTAGGTTGGCCTGTGGTTATGTCTGTAGGGTATTGTATTAATGAAGTTAAAGAATTTTGCAAGACCCAGCCTATTGTGGATGGCACCATTCCCTAAGGAGTGGTTCATGAGCTGTGTCAGAGTAGAACAGAGCAGAGAATAAGTGAGCATGCAAATAAGAAAGTATACCTCCATTTCTCTATGCTTTTTACTGTGGATGTGATGATTAGCTACTTGAAGTTTCTGTTTTGACCTCTTTGTAACCTGGAATTGTAAGCAGATGTAAAATTTTTTCCCTAAGTTGCTTTTTTTGTCAGGATATTTTATCACAGCCATTAGAAGCATTGTGTAAGCCTGTGTGGCTAATAGATTTATGAGTGAATATCAAAGTTATTTAGAGGTCTTATTCATATAGTAATTTTCCTGGGAATCTGTGTGTTTGTACATATGTGTTCTGTTTTGTTTTGCTCCGTGTCTCTATTTTTCTCTTTCTTTTTCCTTTTACTGTGACAATGTTTTACCCTGCAGTGCAAGGTGGCCTCTAACTTACTATGTAATCTTGAGATGCTTGCATGCGCTCAAAGAGTGATTTTCAGAGAACTCTACTTAGATGAAGCTGAGATTCTTGATTTTATGACAGAAAAGAATTTCTAAACCTATACAAGGAAGAACTGGAGTTAGCTAGGAAAAAATTTTAACATAGACTTAAGCATAAGTAATAAAGAGAGAAAGAAATTTAGAAAAAAAAAAAAACATACCTTTATGTGGATGTGGGCTTCTCAGGAGAATTGTGCATGACTGTCTTAAGCAGAGCCCATATACTAAATTTGGTGTCTCCTGAAGTTTTGTAACATGCAGATTGAGACTCTAAAACCATACACCCCAAAAGTTGCAAAATAGAGTTCATTCATGTCTTTATTATACAAAAAGTTAATGTTCTTGTTGTGTGAGTCCCAATAACCAGTCATCAATCAGTTTGAATTCTAGTCAATTTTCTTTTAGTTCTTCTCATTTTGTAATGATTTTTTGGTTTTGTTTGCCTTTGAAATACCATAAGATCCTAGTCTGTGAAAAAATACCTAGCAAAGAAATTAATATGTAGTATACAGTCAAAGGAAGTACCATCAATCTCCTTGAAGCCTATAGACTTATTCAACCACTATTTTATTTTTCTTTTATCTTTATCTCTCTCTCTCTCTCTCTCTCTCTCTCTCTCTCTCTCTATATATATATATATATATATATATATATATATATATATACAAATTATCTTCTTATTGGACAATACGTGAATTGCTTTGGATCTTGGAAGCATTTAAATATATAATGTTCAAATTAATGAAAAACTTCAGACAACTTTGAGTTATTCCCGATGTCTTAGTGATGACTGGACAAACTCACTGAAGTCTGCTTAGTGAAAAGAAATGATTTACACTGCTACATTTCAAACTGTGAAATCTATTGTTTGGTTATAAGGATGACAAATCTGATTTGATGTTAAAGCATACTGACTTTGAAAATTGAACATTGCATTTCATATCTGATAGAATAGAAGATGGGGATTAAGTTTTTTACTATGTTTCATTTAATTCATAGTAGAGCCATTTGTTGTTGATCATGTGTTTGTATACACATGTGTGTATTCATGCTCATGTGTGTGTTAGTGCACACATGTTCAAGTGCATGTGGAAGCCAAAGGACATCCTCTGGTATTGTTCTTCAGCTACTGACCACCTTGTATGGTTTTAGCCAAGACTCTCATCTGCTCCTGTATCTCAATACCTAGCCTAATCAGTGAGAAACTGGGTAATAAGATAATCTGCTTATCTTGCTTCCTATCAAAGGGATATAAAAGTGACACTACAACTGACTTTTTATACAGGTGCTGGCAAATAATTCAAGTTCTTAAGTTTATATGGCAAACATTGTACTACCTCCTATTTTGTTGGTCATTTTGAAGGCATCGTTCTAAATTGGCAAGCTTTGCTACACTGTGAAGGGGTATCTTTTCTAGAGTCTCTACTGAATGTTTTCAATATTCAATTGGAAATGTCTACTCCAGGCAATGGAAGCTCATATATTTCTCCTTCCTCTGTAAGCAGTGGGAATATTGTGGCAGTTGCTTAAGGAAGCATTGCTGTCCTGCTTGTTATCCTTCTCAGGGCTCACAGAGTTTTATGCCATGTGGCAGCTCTGTAAGGAAGAGGGCTTCTCCACTTGTGCTTGCAATCTTTACTCTAGCATATCCGCTAGTTATCTTAGGAAGTCTGAGCTGCTTTTGCTTCTCTTATATTTGCTTTCTGAGTTCTCAGCAAATCAAAAATTCCATCCTTACATGAATTCCTGTCCTTGCTTAGTACCCTTGGATATAGATCCAGGCAGAAGGTTAGAAAAGTGATACTTCTTGATGTAGTTTTCTACCCCAAATGGATAAGCAGCCCTACTATTCATATTATTCAATATTTTGCTGCAGTAGCACAATATGTATTGCCCATTTGTCAATATAATTATAAAGGAAAAGAAGTTTGATATCAATAATTCCACCATGACCAGAATTGAAATTGCTCAGATAAAACTTATTTCTCATTTACAGCTGAAAAATAGCTAATTAAAATAACTGATCCTAAATCACCCAATAATGAAGGCAGTGCCACAACTCACACACTAACCTCTGTGACACGAAGCCCTTGAGCAATTCATGATATTCACCTCTTATCAACAGAGAATTGCTATTTTCTATAACAAATACAGACTTTTATATTTCACTTTTTTTGTTTTTGTTTTTTTATTTTTTTATTCTTATTTTTATTTTATTTTATTTTATTTTATTTTGCGACAGGATTTCACCGTGTAGTTTTGGTGCCTGTCCTGGATCTCGATCCATAGACCAGGCTGGCCTTGAACTCACACAGATCCTGGCTCTGCCTCCTGAGTGCTGGGACTAAAGGCATGCACCACTACCACCTGGTGACTTTTAGATTTCTTAAGAGTTGGATAAACCTCAGTATTAACTGTAGCTCTTTCTGAAGCAGAGTGCTTGTAGAAATAACAGTAACTTTCTGTAGAATGAGTAACTTTCAATTTATAAAATAATTTTAGACATTTCTCATTATGCCTTTTGTAGATTTTGTTACTTCCATCTGTTATCACTGTTGGTTCTATCGGGTAATAGTTATATTTTTTTCCTATTTCTGAGGTGGCATACCTCCCCACACTAATATGGCTCGCATTGTATGATTGTAGGTCAAATGAGAGGGGCAATATCAATTCATACTTTTTTAAACCAAAGCACTCATTCATGGAAGATAGGAAGAATTCTTTATCTCCTCAATGTAGAAACAGTATAGAGCAAAATACTCTCATCTTAATTTATTTGACAGGTACTGAACGTTGGTTAATGACATGGTAGAATTTACAGACTCATTATAGTAAAAAAGATTTTGAAAATTTACTGGGGCTTTTTTTTTCAGTTTTCTTAGTTGTTTCAGTAATCACACAATTGAATTTAAACAAGAGTCAAATATGAACTAAAAGAGGAAACTATCAAAAGATTCTGTCATTTAATATTATGCTCTCAGAATGTGAAATGTTGAGCTTGCTTTGCCCAGAGACCTGGGTGATGCAACTAATATGATAATTACAGTCTGTGTATACTAAGCCATGGGATTTAAAAGCTTCTCAATTGAGTATATTTTACGGTCTGAATGCATCAATTTTTAAACTATTCTTTGGAGATTAAGGTTGGCAGAAAAATAAACTACCAGAAATGAAACATAAGAAATACAAATAAGAAAGCAAATTGCAATCAAAAGGACAGTGAAGGTCCTTGTGGGAGGAAGTATATAAAATTTAATCTCTGTCTTTCTCACAGACAGACACAGTGATTATTTTGGGCTTTGCATTTATACTACAGTTAGTCTTTGACCTCAGCCTACTCATCTTCACTTAAAAATATATCAGTTTATTTTCAAATTTTACAATATCAATCAGAAACTACAGCGTCTACTTTGAGCTCTTAGTGAAAACACTTATTTTGAATATAATATGGATCTTAGAATGTGGGATATATATATATATATAATGTTTTTATTAATAAGAAGTGTAAGGATTTTGAACTAATGTGCAAGTTTATCATTTGCTTGGTTTTCATATCCTAAAACAATGCTGAGCCCTTGATCACTGAGGGAATGTGTTTGGGAGCCAAATTTCCAGTTGCCTCAGCCTCCATGCTAGCTTAATTATCTGACTTAATTTTCATATTTATAGTAAAAGTACATTAAATTTGAGGGTATAATGTTATAGAAAGTTAAACAAAATGGTTTCACAGGTCATTTTTTTTTCAGACAGAATTTCTCTGTGTAGCCCTGTCTGTCCCAGAACTAGTTCTGTAGACCATGCTGGCATTGGACTCAGAGAGATCCTCATGCCTCTGCCTCCCCCACCACCAAGATACCCAGCTTCAGGTCAACTTTTTTAATGATTGAGAATAAGACAATTATCAATCCTTGGCGATTCTAGGCTATGGCTTAATATATTAGCCAAGCTTGAATATCCACAGGGCAAACAGAGATGTGGGGACAGGCCCCCCTACAGTTCACAGTCAGTGTTTACCAGCATGATTAAGTAGGGCTAATTATCATCAATTTTATTTTCCTGTTTGCTTTTTTTTTTTTTTTTTTGACAGAGTTTTCTTCATGATCATGAAGCTTTCAAAGGAGATGTATCAAAGATGGCTCTCAGAGAGAACTGTGGGAGGAAGAGTCATGCACTATTGACGGTGGGGCTTGGTATTTCCTACTTGTACATGACAACATGGTGTTGCCTTGTATGATGAGAACAGCACTGTTATCTCATTCATTACATTTATCATTTAGAATCCAAATACTTTTTCTACTCTTTGACTGATTTTGAATTAAAATTGTGAATATATGATATGATAGAAGCTATTATTTTCTTTCCTGAAGCATTGGCTTCTCTCCGGTGAAGTCAGGAGTCTCTAACTGAGCCTATTTGTAGTTAGAGTTTTCCTTAAATTAACCCATTTCTGTTAGTCTATACTTTGCCACATGGCTTGTGGCTTTCCAGTGTCTTTACATGTTGCTTTTTATGGCGGCAGCTGGTGGTGTCTCCCTCCAGTCTTCTACTTCCCAGAATTTTCTTTTCTCTTGTCCCGCCTATACTTCCTGCCTGGCCACTGGCCAATCAGAACTTTATTTACACAGAGCGATATCCACAGCACCTATTTTCTGGAATTTATCTTTGCAAAGGTTTTAAAAAATGATGAAAATAAAATGTTCTGAAAAATATGGACTATAAGCCTGCAACATATGTGGATGAGTATAATAAACAAACCTTCCTAAATTTTATTGCTTCTCTTATTTGTCTGTGATCTAGCATATGCAATGTTTGGATATTCTAACTTATCCCAGCAATTCACAGTCAGGTGGAGACTAGCTTTTCTTCCTATCCTTGCTTTTTATGATGCTTTTAAGTCATCACTCTCTGTGAGTTCAGGGACAGCCTGGTCAAGTTGGTAAAGCTGATTCTTTTTTGTTGTTGTTGTTTGTTTTTTGTTTGTTTGTGTTTCAAGACAGGGCTTCTCTGTGTAACTTTGGCTGTGCTAGAATTCACTTTGTAGACCAGGCTGACCTTGAACTCACAGAGATCCCCCTGACTGCATCCAGATTGAGTGCTGGGATTAAGGGCATGTGCCACCACTGCCCAGTGTTTTTCTTATACTTTCAGAGCACAGTCCATTATTGAGTGAAGTAAAGGCCAGGACTCAAGGCAGGAACCTGGAGACAGAGTTGCTTGGTAGTCAGTACAGTATTATCTCTAAACAGGAAGTTCACTCACAGTCAGGAAAGCAAAGCAGAAACTGTATAGGATTACTGTTGCTTACTGATCCACTCACAGGCTCATTAGCTATCTTCCTTATAAAGCCCAGGGACATAGAATCAGGGAATGAGCCAAAGTAGGCTTAACACTTCTTTTTTAAAAATTTTTTTTATTATGTGTTTTAATTTTATACATCAGCCATGGGTTCCCCTGTCTTCCCCCATCCCGCCCCCACCCCCACCTTCCCCCCAGCCCCTCCCCTCCATTCCCATGTCCTCCAGGACCAAGGCACCCCTGGGGATTCAATTAAACCTGGTCGATTCAGTACAGGCAGGTCCAGTCTCCTCCTTCCAGGCTGAGCAAAGTGTCCCTGTGTAAGCCCAAGGTTCTAAACAGCCAGCTCATGCACTAAGGACAGGTCCTGGTCCCATAGCCTGGGTGCCTCCCAAACAGATCAAGCTATTCAATTGTCTCACTTATCCAGAGGGTCTGATCTAGCTAGGGGCTCCACAGCCGTTGGTTCATAATTCATGTGCTTTCTTTCAATTGGCTATTTGTCCCTGTGCTTTTTGCAATCTTGGATTCAACCATTCATGCTCTTGCAGTCCCTCCTCTTTCTCGACAGACACCTGGAGCTCTACCTGGGGCCTGGCTGAGGATCTCTGCATCCACTTCCAACAATTATTGGATGAGAGTTTCAAGATGACTGTTAGGGTGTTTAGTCATATGATCACTAGACTAGGTCAGATCAGGCTTTCTCTCGACCATTGCCAGCAGTCTACAGAGGATATATCATTGTGGATTTCTGGAGACCTCAGGCTTAACACTTCTACATCAATTAGAAAAACAACTCCCCACAGACAATACTGATGTCGGCAATTCCTCAACTAATACTTCCTTCTCAGGTGACTTTGGATTCTATCAAATTGACAGTTAAAGCTAACTAGGCTGATAAAGGGGCTCATGATTGACACATTATTTTGTCTCTGAAAGGTGGAAACATGAATTTCTGACCACCTCTATGAGAAACAAATGAAACAAAACAAACAGAAGGTGCTACCACTGTGAATACTTTGGCAAGTATTATGGCCAAACATAAGCGTCAATCTTTCCCTGTACCATCAAAGACAAATTTTGGGGGAAAAATAGAATGAAAAAAAAATAATGCCCATTTCACACTAGGGTGCTGAAAAGAACATCGAGATCATGCCCATGGAAATTTCCCCTGGATGATGCTGACTCTGTGTCCTGTGAATTTCATTTCCATTCTTCTGGACTGCTCTGGTAAAAGCTATAGAAAGTAAGAGCAATGCCAACTTACAACTCCCTGGAGCATGAAATTTACCGAGCGCATAATTCTCAAGTAAAGAATACATTACAAAATAATTTAAATAAATGTGTCCTTTCCTGATCGACTAGTCCAATATTTTTTTAAAAAGCACAACCCTAGAGCTAATGTAATTGGAGAAAGTAATGGGTTTTTAAATGCATGGCCTAATTAAATCATCTATTTAGTCTTATCTCTGATGTTAATGTATCATTATATCCCACACATAGAAGAATTATAGTCACATATAAAGGCTATATTATTTGTCTTCTTACAATAATAATAATAATAATAATAATAATAATAATAATGAGCTAAGCAATGACAATGTTATCCTAGTTATTTCTAGTGATAAATGGGGCATTTTCTAATGATAGTGGCTGTATTGGTGAAACTATTAAGACCACTCCACGTAGTTAAAAGGGAGGTTTATTTTGTGGGGTAACTTACAATTGAAGGGGTAGGTTGTAGGGTCTGGCAAAGGTATGGCGCTGTCCGGTGGTGTTCTCTGGAGAACTCTGCTCAGTCCACCTCCAGCGTCCAGGGTCCCAGAACCAAGAGAGACCTCTCCTCTCGATCCTGGGTCTTCAGCTTCCTCCCTCAGCCCCGCCTTGTGGGCTTGACCATTACCGAAGCCTCAATGGGGGTTGGAACTTCCAGGCCAAGACTGGGATGGCTACCCACTACAGGGCTGTAGTCCAATAACTGATGTTCTATTCTACTCTTTTCTCTGCAAGTATTTGAGGATTTAAATCCTGTTTTGTTTTAAAATTCTGACAAAAATAACAACAATCAAATTTCAGACTTGCTCCTTTTTCTTTGTACATAAGGTGTGTTGAAGGATTCTGTTATCTTAGCTGAGATGGATTCTGCAAGCCTTTATCCTGAACCAGAGGAAATGTCTGCCATGATAAGATTAATTAGCAACCACATATCCTCTTCTCGAGAAATTAGGGACTAATTTGGACACATAAAATTAAATATTTGTGATCAATGTTGGAGATGATCATATACCACTCTGTTGGAATAAAATCCTTCTGCTTTTTGCTAAGGGGCTGAACATGTATGAAAATGGTTATAGACATAGTCATTCAGGTAGTAATTTAATAATGAGTTTATGAGGTTTCTTTCATATTATGACACACAGTGGTAAATGAAATCCATACTATGAAGTGCCAAAACTTTTCTATGTGATTAAGAAAATGATGTGACATAAAAACTCAAACAATGGTAGCCAAAATTTCCATGATTTTCCTTCTTATTTGCTCTGAGAGCTCAGAGTGAAATGTTACCTTAGAATCCAAAAGTGATATATGGTTGAGTGCTTTTGAGTAGGAGTGCAGCAGTTTTTGAGAAAGGAGAAGGGAGGTTATGTTTCTTCCTTCTCTCCTATATAGAATAGTTAAAAAGATAGAAAAAGTAGTAGCCAAACTTGTGCAAATTTTGAATTTAGTGAATTCATCACTTGCTCAACAGATTTTTTATTTTCTGTGCATTGGTCCAAGTAATACAGCTATAAGTTGGGAGATGTTTCCAGTGTCCTACATATTAATGCTTTTGGACAGTCAGATACAAAATATCAAATCATTATAGTCCTGAAAGCACTGAGGGCTACAAAAAGATTTCAGATACATAAGCAGGGTCTGGAAGTTAGACATCCGTGACAGGACATCAATGTCTCGATGCCATAGTGCAGGGAAGACAATCATCACTTCAAAGACAATAAATATTCAGAAGCAAGTCAAATAAGTTCTAATTCAATTTTTTATCAAAAATAAATAATTATTAGGTAATGATTTTTTTCTATTTTGAGATTTTTTTATTAAGAAATTTTTTATTCATTTTACATAACCAACCACAGATTCTCCTCTCATTCCTCTCCACTATTGCTAATAGTCTAAGTTGAGGTCATCCTTGTAGATTCCTGGGAACTTCCCTAGCACCAGGTTTCTCCCTATCACCATGATGTCTCCCTCTATCAAGATATCTCTTTCGTTGCTCTCCCACTCTGTCCCTGTTCCAGGTTGACCATGCTGTTCCCTTATGTTCTCATCCACTATCCCTTACTCTTTATTGCCCCCCTCATCCACAGTTTACCCAGGAGATCTCTTTTATTTCCCCTTCCCAGGGTGATCCATGTGTCCCTCTTAGGGTCCTCCTTGTTACCCAGCTTCTTTGGAGCTATGGGTTGTAGTCTGGTTATCCTTTGCTTTACATCTAGTATCTACTTATGAGTGAGTATATACCATGCTTATCTTTCTGAGTCTGGATTACCTCACTCAGGATGATATTTTCTAGTTCCTTCCACTTGCCTGCAAATTTATTAGAGTGATCTAGGAGTTATTAGAGATGCAGACTTCTTTGCAAGGTCACCCTTTGAACTAGGATCTGAAGTTTCAGAAGAAATCATTAGATTTTGCAGAAATAATATTCCAGATGGATAGGGAGGAGCTAGTGCAAATGGCTAGCAGCAGAACAGAGCTTGAGAAGCTAAAAATAAAAATTAATAAAACAAAGAAGACAGTAGATGACTGTGCCAAGGTTGAAATAAGATCAGGGGACTGTGTATTGTTTAAGATCACAGGAAGTTTAAAATACTGATTTGACCTCATAGACAGTATAAGAATCTTATTCTAATGACCTTGTAAGCTGAGAAATGAATCCTGTGTGAATTACTTACATTTACAATATTTTTCCTTGAAGTAAGTAAACCTGCATAGTAGATATTTAATAATCATTTACTGAATTAATAAATTATTGCTATGGCAGTGTGTAAAAATTACCATTGAATAATATAGAAACAGCACTGGAATTCTGTAGTTGTCTAAAAATCATGCTAGAATTGTTGTATATTGAAATATAAAAAAAATGCACGCTTAGTCAAATTGTTAAAAAATATAACCCTTTTGCATATCTTAGGGTTGTATTTTTATGTAGAAATATCAATAATGTCCCTGGGATTGTGGAGTGTCTCCTTGAGAGGTGATAAGCTAAGAATGCTTGGATTGTTAGAAAGGATGAGGCTCTATGAACATCATGGGTCATCATTAAATTTTTATTATTCACGAAATTATCAAAGAACAGAGATAAGTCTGGACTGTTTTCACATAGTACGTTTAGCTAGAATTAGTGTAGTAACTTAGACAACAAAAACATAAGCCACAACAAGCCTCCTGCAACCTTCTAATTCTTGGATGCAGTACTACTCATGTTTAGGACTGTTCCATTGTGTTTACATGAAAACAAATAATATTTTTCTGGTCCAGTCATATAAACTGGATACAAAATAACTTTCCTTTATAAAATGCTTATAATTTTCCCCACAAAAAATATATTTTGAAGCTAATATGAAATCATTATGTAATCTTCACAATGGCTTGGCTCAAAACACCATTGAGTCAATTACATTAGTAGATTATAAATATTAAGTATAATTATATGAATTTGTCAGGGAAGAGTGAGAGATGGAAGTCAAAGAAAGAACATTGAGGTAAGTACATGGACTTGAAGAGTCTTCATAATGTTTCTGTTTCTTTTTTCTGGTGTTGTTTTGGTATTGAGAATTCAACATAGGGCCTCATAGATGTAAGTAAGTACTCCATTAATGAATCATGGCCCTGATCCCCTTTATCTTTCAGTTTTGAGACAGAGTCTTGCTAATTTTCCCAGGCTAGGCTTTAATTTACTGTACTGTTCAGGGAGGTGTTGAACTTAAAATTCTGAGCTCCTTCTGCATCATCACCTAAAAGCTGGAATTACAGGCATTAACCACCATTTCATGGTTTTATCTAAAAGAAAGAATGTCTATAAAAATGCACAGATAAAATCCATTTAAGGAAATGGTAGGCTATATAAGAATATGTTGTATATAATGACAAATTGCTAATACTATCAAGTCTTTACTAAGTTCTAGATACTGTTCTGAGATGTTTATAATTATTATATAAATATTATTTAATTAAACCGAACATTAATATTATGGTAGCTACTGGTGTTGATATTCTCACTTAACAAACAGTGAATCCAGAACATGAGAAAGTCCATGAAGATCTCTATAAAGGAAGGGTTTGTAGGCCAGACTTTTAAATCTTGCTTATAATTCCAGCACTCAGACTTCAGAGGAAGGAAGGTTTTGAGTTCTAGGCCTTTAAGGACAAACTTACACAGTGTGAGTTTCAGGCAGCAGAGACTATGTACTATCACAAGGAGGAAAACATGGTTGTCCATGTTACAAAACAGGAAGTGGTTGTCCATGTCAACATACAATGTCTGAACATTTAAACTGAGCCTGTAGTCTTCTGGATTCCCTCCAGTCCAAAGGGAACGCAGAAGGAGCCCTAAAATCTGAGGATTCTCCCTCTGTCTCTCTCTCATGTGTGTATGTCTCTTTTTCATCTTTTTTTGTGATATCCTTTAGGGTAACTTTGTTCCCTTGCCCCGTTGCCCACTGGAGAATTATCAGTTCTCCCAAAGGCTGATATTAACCCTGTTCTTTCGTTTCTTGGATTTATGGTTTGCAAGATTTCTTCTACCCCTGTGTAAAATACTTGCTATCTTAATTCCAGTTCACTGTCTGCTTTCCAGAGACACAATTCCACATGATTGGTATGTGATGTTATCTTACTGGAAGCATAGTATAAACTCATTTTGCAACTGCATAGGGAATGATTTTTATGTACCTGTCATCAAGCACAGTGTTAAGTGCTGGGCATCCAGTTTCATCCTTCACTGTAGACAGAGTATTATATGTTATTGTTCAATAATAATCAGTAAAGAAAAGACTGTCTATAACTGAAAGAACATATTAAAAGTAGTGAATTAAACAAAATTAGAATTCAGATATGTCTTTCTCATTTTTAAAGATTGATTTTACTTTCAATCATGTGTATATGAGTGTCTGTATGTGGGTTTGTGTACATGAGTGCAGGTGCCCACAGACACCAAAGGCATTGGATTCTCCTGGAGCTGTAGTTACAGGTAGTTATGAGGGGGCTACATGGGTGCTGGAATCCAACTGGCATCCTCTACAAGAGATTGCATGCTCTTAGTTGCCCAGTAATTATTCCAGTATTCATGTCTTCTGACGACAAATATTACCTCCAAGTGACAATGTGGAAGTAAAATAAAAGAGACCAGAAAGTTAAAAAAAAATAGTGTTGTAATTTACATTATAAAATATGTGGAACCTACCTGGAAATGGGATGATGAATGAAATTGGTTGAATGTGGAAATAGGTCAAATACAATTTGCAAAAAAAAAAAATTTAAAAACACCGGATCACAGTGAAAGCAGTATCCCAGATCCCTGAATTAGAGAAGTGAAAATATTACAAACAATTAAAAAACAAAACAAACAAACAAACAAACAAACAGAAAAACAGCAAGGGATCAACAGTGAAAGCAGCGTCCAGCCAGATCCCTGAATCAGAGAAATAAAAACATTACAAACAATTAACAAAACAAAACAAAACAAAACTAGCAAGGTACTTAATGTAATAGGAAAGTCAATAAATTTAGAGCTCAACTACATGAAAAAGAAATGATGACAGATTCTTTGCAGCGTGCGTGTGCTCTCTGTTGTATGCAGCACTCACACATTTCTGGCTGTCCTTGGGAAACTTGTAGGGCTTTCTCGTCTTTCTTCTAGTGCAGTTTCAGATTAGAACATGGGATGTCGTAGACTATTTTTACTTCCAAGAATGATTCCTGAAACTCATTTCATGTTTCCAACTTCTGCTTTGTTTCATTTTTGCTGCAAACATGGAATACTCTAAAAAGTGACCAGGATAACAGAACAAGAAAATGCCTCCCACCACCGCCCCCTGAGGCTCCTTTCTTCCAGCTACTCATTCCTTCATGCACTTGTTTTTCCTGGCAGCTCAACTGCCATTGTGCACTCACAAGCATACTGGAACCCTAGCAATAAATGTAGTATAGACTCCAGAAATGAGGATAGAATTGGGGGAGGTAGTATTCCTACTATTCATGGATCTTTGTATTACAGTTTCCTTCTTCATTGTTCAAGTCCTTAAATACCACATTCTGTCTTTTAATCTTCTGTAGTGTTTCCATTTGGCTAGCCTTCTAAACTAGAAGAGTGTCATGGAAAGAGAAACTGTGGTGATACTTTATTTGTAAAATGTGATTTTATTTGTATATTAATAAAGTTGCCTTGGGGTCAGAGCAAGCCATAGCAGAAGCTGGGCGGTGGTGGTGCAAGCCTTTAATCCCAGCACTTGGGAGGCAGAGCTAGGCAGATCTCTGTGTGTTCAAGGATACAGCCAGCATGGAGACACAAGCCTTTAACCTCAATACCAACCATAGAAGACCTGGAGGTCTGTACAGACAGGCAGTGATGAGTAGGTCATGTGGCTGGGTTTACAACCAATGAGAAAGCAGAACAAAAAGTCTGTAGAAAGAAAAAACACACAGAAGTAGCTCTATTGAGGAGAGAAAAGACAGTAGAAGCAGTGAATGGTAAGGTTTTCAGCTCTTGCTCTGACCTCATGGCTTTTAACTCTGCAATTGGATCTGTGTTTCTTATTTAACAAGATGGTTGCATCTACAAGAAATGGTATGTGGTCATTGGGACTAAGACAGAATTGTTCTTCAGTTAGGGACAAGTCATTATGTAATGGAAAGCATAACCTCTCTGACAGTTTCATCTGCTGACAAGTGTTAGTAATAATGATAAAATAATAATAGAAATAATAATAATAATAATAATAATAATAATAATAATAATTGCCATAAAGCAGAGAGGAATTAAATCTACATTCCTTCCTTCATTGAAAGAAATTAGCGAACTTCATATATACAGCTCAGTATAAAAGCAAACCTCATCAAAGCATATTTTAAAATTTCCAACAATTCCTGGCATTCAAAATAATCAAAGCTCAAGAGGCACAAAATATTTGGGAGGAGGAATAGATGAAAATTTATCTTTTTCCCCCAAGGAGAAGATGAGGTTGTGGTTTATTGAACCCCAAAGTTGAGGAAGCAATCAGGAAGGCATCTAACCTGAAACAGAATCAACTCGTAGGTTCTGACAACCCAGAAAAGCAATGGATAGCACCTACTAGGGAACCAAAGGCTGGAAGGGAGAAAGGTTGAATTCTTTCAAATGGGTGGTTGTTTGTAGTGAAGAAGGTATCTTGCACTCCTTTCCCAGCACCTACTCCTGGTAACAGGGAGCTACAAAGGTGCTTGAGGGATTGAAGCACTAAGGATTTCTAGCCAGTGTCCTTTGTTAATCAGAATGTTCCAGTCACCTAGAATTCCATGGTGTTTCTAAGCACAGGCACCACGGGGCCAGTACAAGGCATATTCTGTTTAGGTAATTGCTTTCTGTCATCTTTAAGATCTCCATGGCATTTTCAACAACCGTAATTTATATTCTTCACAGGTTACAACAGAAACTACCTTGTATTGCAGCTGTGGAGTCACAAAGCCATTGGCTAAATGAACAAACATCCAATAAATTCGTGTTTTGAATTTCTCTTTTGCCACACAAGTCTGTGGACCAAGTCAGAGACTAACGGTCCCATCAATAGAAAAGCCCTCTACAGCTACAGACAAATATCCTCATCTCTGGGGAATGAGACAACACAGTTAAACATTAATTCCCATTAGGTATAAAACTTTACCCTAGGAATGAAATGAGGGAAATAAAACTTTCAAAAAGAATAAAAGAAAATTTTAGCATAAATAGCAGATACAAACTAAGCAGGTTTCTTATTAGTCCTGCATTACCAAGGCTTGAGGTCCAATTCGAATGGAGAACAATTGATATCATTTCTCAGATGCTTAAAACAACCCTAACTAATTTAATAGTCTCAAAGTTTTATGGGATATGAATTGTTATTATGTGGTTCTCCTATGGGAAAATGAGGCGAACTGACCTTTAATCAGTTCCCGGGAGTAACCCAGTTATAGCTAAGGTATCAAGCCATAGAGAGTTTGGTCATTTGCTAAAGTAAGCAACTAAGTAATAACAATATATGAAAGCAAAGAGAACTCTTTCAGACTAATAGCAAACATACACTATGAAGAAGTGAAATATGTCTGCAAGGGAGACAGTCTTTCAAGCTTGGTACTAAAGAATGTTCAAGTAGGGAGACCTAGAATCCACAGAGCAGCCTGTCAAATTGAAGATGTGGACAATAGTGCTCAAAACAGAAAGAGGAGCTATGCCTGGACCCTAAAAAGCAAACAAATATGGAATGTAACAATGATTAGAAAAATTACATAATGATTGGAGAACTAATTCTGTTGGGGAAAGGGTAACCTTAGTTTGATGAGAGACAAGCAGAGTTTATGGCAGGCACAACAACATAGAACATTTAACTCTGCTCCATTTGTAATGTGGATCTTTGAGAGGTTGTGATAAACACAAGTTCTGTTTTCTGAAATCTTACGCAGATTATTCTGAGTGGAAGATCTACTTCCTGAACTAAAATTGAACTCCTGGTAAGGGACAATTGCTGTTTGAACCAGATAAGATTAAGTTATTGGGGGGAAAAAAGAAAATATTTGGAATATGTATTTAGATGTTGACTTTATTGGTCAGTATTTAAAGAAGCAAAAAAGAAAGATTGAGGTGAATAAGGAAAAACAAGGAACTGTCATTATTCAAGGAGAACCTAAGTTTCTATTTCATAAAATATTTTCCATAGTTTCTCTTGAGAATTCTTAGTTGAATGAAAATAAGATTAAATATGATTAAAATTTTAATTTTTAAGTTACACTAATGGAGTGACTAGAACTTTGAATTAATTTGGGATTTGTATGAAATGCATTTATTATTTTTCAGAGCTACCTGGGATTCTATTTATTTTTAGATCGTTATCATCAATGTTGCAGAGGGAGCTGTGCCGTATTGTATGTAACCAGAATACAAGGTAAAGAGGAGAAGATACTGTTCTTAATGACTAGAAAACAAATTGTTCTGTTGCAATCACATTTTTCTAGGTAGGAAACTTTCGTGTGTATATTTAAGTCAATGTGTTATAGAGGGCACATCTTGACTTTACATTGTTTGACCAAAAATGTTTAAAGTTGTTTATATATTTTTATAGATTTTTTTCAATGAAAATTTTAGAAAATTTTCAGTTATTTTCCATATTATAGTAAGAAATGAGAAAGTGCCAACACATTTTAATTTAAAAGAGTATAAATTATATTTTGTTTGTTTTTCTCCTATGGAATACTGCCTCAGGTTGTTTGGGTTGGTAACTATGATACAGGCTGTCCTGAGTCTCCTTATCATCACAATTTTACACAATAATTAAAACACTTGTTTTCAGAGACAGTCCTGTCATTTTGCAGTGGTGAGGAGACTAACAAAAGAAGAGGCATGGTTGCAGAATTGCACAGTGCTTAGGTGATGATATCAACAGCTATAATAAACTTCACACTTTGAACCCTGCCCTAATATGTGCTTCAAAAGTGCTAGCAGATTGTTTTCATCTGAGTATATGGAGGAAAGCCCAAATGACCTTGCATAACACTACACAGTGACTTTCCTACCTGGTTGAGTTCTCTAAGCTTCCTTGTTGAGAGACTTTATTGCTTTGTTATTGTCACATTCAATCTTCAATTAAAACAAAGTTTATTTTTCTAATTATCTCTAACTTATTCTCTCTTGTCCTTTCTAGAAGTATTGCTTTAATTGATTCCTCTCTCCATGTCTTGGTTAGACTGTTAAAGCAATGCCCCGACTCATTCATTCTCTTTGCTTCCCCCAAACCACCACCCATACTTCTAGCAATTACCTCTCAAAAGGTATTGTTTTCTGTCTCAGATAAAATGCCAACTTGCTTCTTACCTTTCTCAAATTCAGTACCCATTTCTCACTAGACCAATAATCTCTTTACCAAACGGCCCTAGTTAGCTCATTCCATCTTTTGGTTCTCAGTGGAAACAGCCATTTCATATTTTCCTTTCAGAGCCAAGTGCTTTATTCAGCATCATTGAATAAATTTTACTATCTTGTCACTTAATGCATTTGTTGAAATATTGGATTTCAATGTATGTTCTAAAACAAAATTTTCAAAAGTGTAGATAGGAAAATGATTAACAGCAAAAGTCTGGGTAGGAAGCCACCCACAATCAACCCTACAGAGATACTCTACCAAGAGTTTCTTTTCTGTCCCCCCAGCAACATGTACACACAACCCCAGTTTGTATGTAACATTGGTCATATTTTTAGCAAAAGTGGGGCTATAAGCACAACAAACATTGAGATTTCTGTGATTTTTTAATCAATTGTTGATCAGAGCCAACATTTTTGAAAACATTTCCTTAAGCATTATGAATGAAACTTCTGATTCAGTGGGTCAGCTATACAGAGACTTAAAAATATGTTTATATATTTTTTTGTTTGACTATAAATATGTATATGTATATATAATTTTGTTTGTGGCTTTGTTCTTGGAAATGAGGAAAAAATGGTGCAAAATAGTATAAACCAGAACTCTTTGATCTCCTTAATTCTGCCCCCAAACTGGCTGATAGGACCAAATTTTATTACTACTTTTGAGCCCATTTGTCTCTAAGTTCGAAAAGATGATTTTACTCCCAATGTACCTTTTCCCCACCAACTCTTCCTTTTGTCCTGAGAAATCATTAAGGTATTTGATCTTTAGGGACAAATTTTGATCCAGTGATCTCTTTGGGTGAATGAATTACTAGCTATAATGTTCTCATTTTCATATCAGACTTTATAGATAGCCTGGCTTTATCTATCTTTGCCTGACAATGGATAAAACATGTATAATTTTCTTCAGTAAAACTAGGTTCTCAAAATGCACAATAAATTCTGAAGATGGTGCTGCATTTAAATAATAAGACAGATTCAGATAAACGACAGATTAATATTCAGTCCTTTGCTCTAAAATATGCAAATACAAGCTTTTAATTTTTAGTATAATTAATTAATTGCTGTAGTTGTATAATTGTTTGTCATTTCAGTATTTGTTGTACTTACTATATTTTTTTCTCTGTAATTTCTCACTTGACATAGAGTCTAATAAATTTGCTACAAAAATATTTTAAAATCATGGGAAGAATGAATCATAAAATAATATGTAGGAAACACTTTAAAATGTATAATATTTCTATAATCATTTATAGAAAAATAGTGGGTATCTGGCATCTAAACCCACACCACCTTCATTGTCTCATGGATCCCATACTGTATTGTTTTTGTGATCTCCCCACACTTCTATGAGTTCCTTCTCTTGTATTTCTATCCTAAATCACTTGTGATTGGTTTAGCCAGTATCTGTCTAAAGTTTGGTCTTTGAATGAATAGCCTCCAAAAGTTCATGTTTTAAAGGATTGGTTCTCTGTCTATGATAAATTGGGACATATGATAGACTATCTAGAAGGTGCCCTAGTGATATGAATTTCATTTTCTTGGAGTGTGACCGTATAGGACACACCAGGATCTGGATATTATTATTATTATTATTATTATTATTATTATTATTATTATTTTCTTTCTGGTTACCACTCATCCAAAGCTTTGTTCCACTATTAGTACTCACCATGATAGCCTACCTCACAGTAGGCCTCCAAATAACATTTATTTTATTGGCCTTAAAACTTCACAACCATGAGCCATAATGAACTATTCCAACTGATAAGTTGATCATCACAGATATTTTGTTTTAGAAAGAGCTAGTTAATGTGCCTGGTATACATTGAAGTTCATCTGTATGGGTAGAAATGACTCAGCACAGACCTTCTAAGTTTTGCTCTGAGCTGTTATATGAGAGTGAAACTACATGCCGGATGGGGCTGGAAATACAATCAGCAACATAATGCTGTGCAAAGATGTTGCTTGGATTCTAATGGCTCTTTCAGAGGAAGAGTTGAGAAAGTATGGCATCAACAACTCAGACAATGGGAGTCCATTGAAAGCAAATAACAAACTCCTTTATTCAATAACAGGGAAGGCTTTATAAACCCTCCTCCCAGTGCCCAGTCTGTGCAATTGTCCCTCATTGGCTGGGCACAATCAGGAACTTTAAGATCACATCGACTGTTGTTAGGCCCTCAGACAGACTCCAGGTTGGCTCTTAAGGAGTATGTTATATGCATGTCTTGGCTACTGATCTGAGCCAATTTCCTTGACCCTATGGCCCTATCCTGCTACAGGTAGACTCCACTTGTTTCCTATTCATTGGTTATGAAGATGGCCACAGTTCCAGATGTTGGTCCAGGGACTATCCATGATCCATGCAAGCTCCTTCCAGATCAGAGCTTTCCTGTGGGGGAAAAATGTGGGCTTATGGAGAAGTTCTTGTCTGTTGTATGAAATATAACTCTATCTTTAGGTGGAACAGTTTTAAACAGTATTTAAGTCTTTTTAGTTATTCTTTCAAGAGCTTTAGAGGGAGCAGAAGGCATATTACTCACACCACTTTGAAATTTGCCACAGCTCACCAAGGTAGCTAAAAATGACCTCATTTCTCACAGTACTGAAGTTATAATGAAAAATTATCACTAGGAGAGCCAGATTTAAATGTTTTTATGAGCATGTTACTTTTTCTAAAATGAAATTCCTCATATGCCTTTAAAAATTATGGTAAAATGATATACTGTGGTAGACTTTAAAAGTTCTTAAAGCAAAACTTACCATGGAAAATTAGGTCTAAAGAAACCCAGAGATGAGCACCACTAGATCAGCATTAATCTCAGCTGAATTGAGGTGAATTGACAACATGAGAGTGTATTTGAGTATAGAAAGCAGAAACTGTATATAGCAACCTGCTTGAGGAATGTTCACTATAGCCTCATGTGTTTGAGTACTTGTTCTGCCAGGAGTTTTATAACCTGCTCTTTGAGAAGGTTATAAAACCTTCAGGTGTTACAGCCTTGCTGGAAGAAGTATATCACTTGGGGCAAGTTTTGAAGTTTCATAGACTAGGCCCACTTCCTTTTCTCTCTTGTTGCATCCTATGTGAGGATGAAAATGCGAACAGCCATCTACCAGCTAGTGCTACCATAGTTTCCCTGCCTGTCACCCTGCCGTCCCCTAAATGGTGGATTCTATCCCTCCAGATTTGGAAGTCAGAATAAATACTTTTCTTCTTTAAATTGCTTTTGGTCAAGGTATTTTATCCCAGAAACAGAAAAGAGGCCCTAGGGATATTGCAACAGGGTTGAGGCATGATCTATAAACATCTATTATATCCTTGAGAGACAAAACATGTCTACGATTGGGCCTAAATGGAAAATGAACACTTAACAATGGGCCACCAAGTTACAATATGATCTGAGTTGCCTATAATGGCCCAAGTGTTATCTAACTCACCATTTCATGTTATAAAGGAGTGTCTTATTTACTTTTATATTTTTTGGATGAGACACTATCACCAAGACAACGTATAAATGAAAATATGTAATTGGGGATTTATGGCTCAGAGGAAGAATCTATAAGCATCAAATTAGGGAGGATCAAGGCAGCAGGAAGGCAGGTATGTTATTAAAGTAATATCTGAGGGCTTACATCTTGATCCACAAGAATAAAGAAGAAAATAAGCTAACTGGGAATAGTGTGGGGCTTTAAAATCTCAAAGTCAGTCACAAGAGACACATTTCTAGAACAATGACATACTTCCTAATCTTTCCCAAACAGTTCAACCAACTAGGGATCATGTTTTCAACAAGATTATCCTATTAGGGGCCATTGTCATTTAAGCCACCAAAAGTAGGATGTTCACAGCAGTAGTGTATTGTCAAATTGATGTAGTATGTAAGTGATCAGGACCAAGACCGTCCTGGAGGTACAAGCAAGTTACTCAATAAAGTTGTCCAAACACTTCTGGTTTCTTCTCCTGTTTCAGTGCTTTCTGTTCCCCAAAATGCATCTGAACTTTCATGAGATGTTACCTATATTAGCTGACTAAGAAAGAGAAGACTGGGGCCTGGCTTACTGGTGGTTCTGATGCTACACAGATGCCACTGAAAAGTGAACAACTGCAACATTAAAACTCCTTTTGAGAAAATACTTAGAGGACACTGGTGAAGGAAATCTTCACAATGGGCTGAATTTCTGGCAGTACATATCATGTTTTGCTTGGAAGAATAAATATTCACTCTGTGATTATACACTCATTTATAGTCTATAGCTAATAGATGGAATGGACTTGGGAGGAGCATGATTAGAAAATTAGTGAAAAAGACATTTGAGGAAGAGATATGAGCACAAATTTCTTCAAATGGGCAAAGGATATACATATACTAGTGTCCCGTGTGAATGCTTGTAAGAAAGTGACTTCAGAAAAGGAGTTCTCTAATCAAGCAGATGAAAGACCAAATCTGTAAAAAGGTAGTCCCTTTCCCCAGTCATTTCTACCACTGTGAAATGGGCTCATGAACAAAGTGGTCAAAGTTGCACACATGGAGGTTATGCATGGGCCCAAAATCATGGCCTTGGACCCACCATGACTGATCTAGCTATAGCTGCTGTGGACTGCCAAATCTGCCAAAAGCAGAGACCAATACTGAGCCACTGATATGACATTTTTGCCTGGGGTGACCAACCAGTGAAAAGGTGGCAGACTGGTATCCCAGTTACGGATTTGTTTTTTTTTTTTCCATGTAATTATTCTGCCAAACTCCTATTAATTGCTTGTCTATCCTCATGGTATTCCACATACAGCATCAAAGAAACCTGACAGTGAGTCCATGCTCATGTGATTCACTACTCTTACTATGTTCCTCATTATCCTGAAGCAATAGTCTGGTGGGCTGTATGAGGGTCCTCTAGAAAGATGTCTATCCTTTGATCAGAATCCAGTATATGATACGATTTCTCTTATAGCCAGAATTCACAGGTACAGGAATCAAGAGATGAAAATGAAAACAGAATGGCTTACTATCATCCTTTCACCACTAGAAAATTTTATGCTTCCTGTGCCTTTGAACTTATGTACTGTTGGCCCAGAAATGTTGCTTCCAGGGCAGGTAGTGTGTCTGCCAAGAGACACAACAAAAATTCCATGGAACTAGAAACTACAATTCTTTCTTTGAACTCTTTAGGCTCCTGGTGCTTTCAAATCATGAACAACTGTGATGGAAAATGTGTACCAAGGATATATGGAACTGTGTCTCCACAACTGAGGCAATGAGGATTATGTCTGGAGTTTAAGAAATACTTTTGGACATGTCTGGTTTTACCATGTCCTGTAAGTAATGTCAGTGTAAAACCACAACAGCCCTCTTCAGACAGGATGGAAGGGGCTCTTACCTTTCAGGGATGAATGCACAGTGATGTCTCAAGAAAATATTCAAAACCTGTTGAGGTTCTCACTGAGGGTGGAGCAATACAGAGTAGGTAGTAGAGGAAGGTAGTTACAAATACCTAAGGCCATGTGACCAGTTACAGAAAGTATGACTGTAGCTGACATCAGTGTTTTTAAGAATATGTTTGTGTATATACACTTGTTTGTCAAGAAAATATTTTTGTTTTATTTCTTCCATTTTATCATTATAGTACATACAGCATTTGTTATGATAATATCAGTGGTTTCGTGTTATGAATATATTATCATATTGCTATAGAACACAAAAAAGATTAAGTGTTCCTTAAGAGAATTTTTTCACCTATATATGTGTATGTGTGTATGTATGTGTGTGTGTGGGGGGGCTATATGTGGGAATTTTACCATGTTAGGTGGAATTATGACCTTGTTATTGTTTTTGATTGGAAATTAAGCATGATGTAAGAAAATGTAATTGGATGCTAAATTGCCAAAGGATGGATTTGTAATGGTTAAGCTTGGTTGTCAACATGATGATCTGGAATTAATTAAGATGAAAGCTGATAGGCACTTCTGTGATGGACTTTCTTGATCAGGTGATTTGAAATGGGAAGACCCACACTAAATGTGGGCACACCTTCTGGTGTCAACACAGAAGAAAAGATATGGAAAAAAGAGAGCTGTACTTTTGGCCTGTTTGCCTTTACTCTTACTAGTAAATTCATTCATCCTGTTTCATACCTTCACTCATATTAGAACAAGCTTCTTAAGACTTCCAACACAGACTGAAGACAAGCAGCTTTCCAAGAATCCTTCAGGCATTCAGCACCAAATCTGAACTGCTGAAACACTGAGTTTCAGTAACTGAGCAAATATTAAATTCCTGGTCTCTGTGGTGTGGGACAGTCCAGGTAGTATTATGCAAGCCAATCTAGTAAGTCATCTTTTAATATATATTCATTCTATCAGTTCTGCTCATCTAGAAAACCATAAACAATAAAGAATCTTTCATGGTGTGAACTGCCAAACAGGAGAAGATGGTATAGATTACTGTGTGTTTAGAAAATACCACTATCCACATCCCACCTGAATGAAATGCACCCTGATTCAGATTCTAAACACTGAAATATAAACTCGATATACTAACCACACTAAGTATATAGTAGAAAAAAAGGGAAACCAACTATAAGGTGAGAAAAAATGACCAAATAAAGCCTTATAAGATTAAAAAAAAAATCCACGCCGAACAGTAGATAGCCAACACAAAACAAACTCCATGGTATCCTTGGAGGATTTTTGTTTCATGAAGCTTTGCCCTTGCCTTTATCTTCCTTTCTTTCTTTTTTTAACTTACAGGTCTTTTGCATATATATTATGGTTTCCAATTTTCATAGGATCCTCTGTGTGTGTGTGTGTGTGTGTGTGTGTGTGTGTGTGTGTGTGTGAATGTGTATGTTTCTTCATGTGTATGTGAGTTATTTATTGGGTTTCTTCTTATTTCTCTCTCTGTTCTCTTCTTTAGTTGTTTTTTTCTGATTTTTGTTTTGTTTTGTTTGGTATTTGTACTATTGTGTTTTGATTTTTTAAATTGGCTGTTGATTTTAAAATGACAGAAAGAAAGAAGGGGTGTGGAATTGGGTGTGAGGGAAGTGGGAACAATCTAGGAGTTTGGGTAGGGGAAACCATGATCAGAATATATTGTATGAAAAATACATATTTTTAATAAAAAAGAAATACATACTTATAGACAAAAGCTTGTTGCTCTGAATTATATCAAATGGCTGGCTGCTGTGTTGTCTGTTGTTAAGGAGCAGGTGCCTTCTTTTCTAATTGAAAGTTCTCTTTTTGTTACACATGTAGCCAGAATATCAGACTGCAAGTTGTCTCTCTTCAGGATTTGCAGTATCACTACCTGGGAAATCCTGATTACTTTATTTCATTGTGAACTTTTCTTTCTTCAACTCTGTTTATCTCAGCTCTCTATGCAGATAAGCACTTATTGTCTGTTCACTGACAGAAAAATAAAAAAAAATTAATATTGAAAATGTTTCATTTTAGTTGAGCAAACATTTTCTCATATTCTGACTCTGACCTCTCAGTTTCATACAGTGTCAATACAGTGATGCACATGTTTAATATGTCTTTAGACTATGATCTCACAGATCCCACAACATAATTCCCTGGCCACAAACTAATGTTTATTGTATCTACAGGAGAGGAGGGGGTTTGGGGGAGCTCAGGAGCGGAGATGTGCTTAGGCCAGATGAAATTCTTCAAAGCTTCAAATCAATCAAAATAGATAAAAGTTAAAAAGTTGTTTTAGACTGTTTTGTAGCACAAAAAAGTATGTTTTTATTTTGACCTTCTGATTCTGCCTTTTCAGCATCTGGGGAATACTTTCTTAAGAGCAAAATATTAAAACATCGGATCTCTATGGATTTCAAATGAACTCTTGTTAGGAAAAAAATCAAAGAGAACTTTCATGATATTTCTTTTTGCCTAACTTTGCTTGAAAAAAGATAAGCTATAAGGGCACTCTAGTGTGCTCTAACTACAAAATTATATAGATGTTTAGAATCAATAATGTGACTTTTCATAGAGATAAGAAAGTTGATGTTGATAACTGTGAGTGAGTGGCTCAGGTTAACATTAATGAGACTTTTACATCAGCACTCTTCACATCTATAGACAGTCTTTGGAATAAGTAAACATGGGATTAGAAATTTGAACAATTAATCTTTATCTAGTATAGATAGTTTATGAAAATATATGTGCCTTTAATTGTGTATTCAAAGTTTAGTCAATGACTATGAAGTTTTGAAATGAAATATATGTTCTCCTATGGGTCTATGCATCTATAGTGATATTTAGTCAATGTTCATGAATGACTGATGTAATAAAACCATGAACTAGCTTGATAAGGTATAATATGTCTACTGATGTACTAATATATAATATTGTTTCCTTATCTAATAATAAAAGGCCACTTTTATTCTGTCAGAAATTATATATATATATATATATATATATATATATATATATATATATATATATATATATGAATGCATTTCAAGAAAAAAAACCTTATTTTGAGAGTGGAATTTGTATTTACACAAGAGATTTAATAGAATATTTATATCTTTAGTTGTTTAAATACTTCAGTTTCAATGATTCATTTTCACTTTCGTTTTATAAAATTATATCTGCCATACAAGAATTACTCAAACTATATTTTCTAAGAAAACAGCCCAGTTCAAACCCTGATTCCCCATTGCTATTAATTTCCAAAATATCATGTAAAATACTGACATAAACAATCAATTGGTTGACTACTATTGAGTGCTAAGTCATGAAAGGGGTAGATGTCAGTCGGTATACAATGTCTGAGAGAAGGGGTAGACTTGGTTCAGTAGCTAATGTGTATCACTGTCTCCTGTATAGGGTAACTCCAGTTAAACTTACATATACAATAAAATAATTATACTATTCCTTATATGTCTACTATCCCTAGTTTTCTTTAATTTAGTGCTTGAAGCACTAGGTAGAGCAATAAGAGCAGGAAAATGGGATATAAATAGGGAAGAAGTCAAATTATCCCAATTTGTACATGGTGTTATATTATATATGAGAAATGCAAAAAAAAAAAAAAAAACTCTAGTAGAAAACTTATAGATTTGGCTTCTTTGTTGAAAATCAGGTGTTCAACACTTGATTTTCAACAAAGAAGCCAAAACTGTACCATGGGAAAAAAAGAAAGCATCTTAAACAAATGGTGCTGGCATAATTGGATGTCAACATGCAGAAGATTGCAAAGAGATCCATTATCTGTCACAATGCACAAAACTCAAGTCCAAGTGGATCAAAGACCTTAACATAAATTCAGGTACTCTGAACTTGACAGAAGAGAAAGTAGAAAGTAGTCTGGAGCGCTTTGACACAAGAGACCATGTAGCATGAATCTTAAAAGGTCTTATTAATACAAAACAAACCTGGTGCTCAGTATTGGGGTGAATGCTAGAAGATCAGAGAAGCAGAACTAGCCACAGCCACCTCACCTTGCCAATTCCTCAGCTGATCCTGTTTCCTCATACTGGATGCCTCTCAAAACTGTGAGAATTATGCTGCTCAAAAGCCTAAATGCTTAACCAGCCAAAAGCTTCTAGTTTCTGGTCCTCACTCCTTATATAACTTTCAGCTTTTTGCCATCACTCCCTGGGATTAAAGGCTCTTGTTACCATGCCTGGCTGTTTCCAATGTGGCCTTGAACTCACAGAGATCCAGGCAGATCTCTGCCTCTGTGATGCTAGGATTAAAGGTGAGAGTGCCACCATTTTCTGGCCTCTATGTCTGTCTAGTGGCTGTTCTGATCTCTGACTCAAGATAAATTTATTAGGTGATATTGGGGAACACAATATCACCACAAGATCACTTCCTAAATACAACACTAGTAGTACAGACACTGAGAGCAACAATTAATAAATGGGACCACCTGAAACTGAGAAACTTTTGTAGAGCAAAGGACATGGTCAATAAGACAAAACAATAGCCTACAGAATGAGAAAAGATGTTCACCAACCCCACATCTGACAGATGGCTGATCTCCAAAATATATAAAGAACTCAAAAAGCTAGACTTCAAAATACTGAAGAATCCAATTTAAAAAATGGTCTACAGAGCTTAACAGAGAATTCTCAACAGAAGAATCTCAAATGGCTGAAAGGCATTTAAGGAATTGCTCAATATCCTTAGTCATCAGGGAAATGCAAATCAAAACAACTCTGAGATGTTATCTTACACTTGTCAGAATGGCTAAGATATTATATATGTATATATACTAAGTTGTAACTATAACTGCTAATCTCCAACCTCATCAAAGACCTGAGAAGGAATATAATAATATCTGAGAAATGGGAGAAGGATGCAAGCAACTTTCGGGAGTCTTGCAAGAGTAGACAGAGACAGCTAGCAGCCTGGACAGTCACCTAATGTTTCTCAGCAACCTTGGTGCATTCAAATTGGCTACAGGCCTAGAGTATCTGACAGACCATTATCAGAAGCAAGAATTCTGAAAGACCATCTTACCCTGTCTTGGCAAGTATAGTGGTTGCTTTCCTTGTGTCCCGCTTGTCCAGAAAGGACAGCATTTGTACTGTCAGCAGTTGAGGCAAGGGCAGTTCTTTTCCCAGTAGGCCATTTTGTGCCAAGAAGACAAACTTCCAAATGGAAATGTCTTAGAAGTCCAACATTCTCTCAGGATCAAATTGGTGCTGCCAGGAGCAATTGTGTCTCACGTCAACAGAATTCTAAGTTATTTAAATGCCATATTCTCTAGGTCCACGAAGTGTTTGAAGATTACCTGTCCATCTGACCTATGTATTTATAAATCTGGATAACCTAACTAACATAATTATAGAGATGACAAGCATAGGTGACAATAACTCTATAAGTCTTATCTACCTAAAGAACCTAAGGACTAAGGCTTCCTATAAATAAGGCAAACAGTCTGTAAGCAAATGTACATTAAAAGGACAATGACTTTAAATTGTGACAATACACAAAATATCTTTAACAGAGGTAGGAATGTATAGTGCAATATGCAATATGATAATAATCCTAAATATGTATCATTATATAGAATATCTTAAACAGAAGTACAACATACATACAGTATGACAGATATAAATTCACATTTGTATCAATATACACATATTTCAAATAAGAGTAAAAATATGTGTACAATATAACAAACATAGTTCTGTATTTGTATCAATATACAAAATATCTTAAATAGGAATATAAAGGGTTTATATTTGCATCAACATATAAGAATTCATAACAGTGCAAAGGCTGCTATATTACTAAATTTGTTTACTAATGTATATGGTAGTCTACAATAATATCTTATACCTATCCATTCCATTTCTTCTTTTCCTTTTTTTTTTGAGAGATATTTTCTTTCCTTAAGGAGAGTACTGAGTTTAACAGTTTCTTCCACCCCAACCCTAGAACCATTATCCATAACCCTGAGAAATATGAAACCTTAAGGATAATGGGCGTCGTTTTCTTAGAATTGCTTCCTGCTGTTTAGGGGGCGATGGTATCTCTGTTGGGTATTGTGAGAAAGCTCAGATAGTTAAATCTCAGTTAGACTAACTGTAGATTCTGCAGCAACTCTCAGAGTAATGGGTAAGATTGTTGGAAATTCTGGCAAGAAGTGTAGTATGATGATTATTACCATGGCATTATTCTGGATTGGGTAGAGTTGTTGTTGTTGTGGCCCCATCTTCCTTCTGGAGACTTCAGAGATTGCTATTGGAAAAAACTTATTTTTTATCAGAATGGAAGGTTTGGATTTAAAGATGTCATGACATGTAAGAAAGGATTCCAAGAAATCAAGAATAAGCATGGAGAGAATTAGAAACTTGAAGATAATGGTCCCTTATAATTGGTTTCCTTTTGTCTCACACCAGAGGGCTCTTCTGATATGGGACTGAAGAATCTCTCAACCTTTTCTTTTATCAATATGCTTGGGTTTAGAGAAGGAGTGAGCCAATTCCATCTCCAAAGCCAGCTTGGTTTATAATTAAATTGGAACCACAACTATTCTAGATTGATAGAGATATAGATGTTAGACAGTGATATCTTACCCTGTGTACATTGGTACCAATAGATTCTTTCTTTCTGCTATAAACATCTGGATATCCAAGGCCTTATGATTTCTGGAAGATGGGTATTTCCATTATCCTGGAAAGACAAAAACAGAACCCTACCCCAACCTATGATTGTTAAATTTTTCTTACAACCTGAAGAGATGTCACATTGGTGGATGATCTTTTACTTCTCCTCATCAAGGGGTTTCTCCTGTTCGAATCGAATTTTTATTAATTTTGTTGGCATCCATAGCTTTTCTTCTCCTGTGGAAACAAAAGCAAAACCCCTCCCCCAACGTAGGACATATCCAGGTTTCCATTCTGAGGTCAACACATCTTTGAAATAAACCGGTTGTTTTAGCTCAGGAGTTTTGTCTGTCGTCCAATGTCTCTCTGCAGCTGTTGTTCCTTTCTCATCAGCATTGAGAAGATTCAAGGTTAATAAAGCACTATGCAATCTATTTCTAGGAGTCATTGTTACCTGTTGCTGTTTATTTAGCATATCCTTTAAAGTTCGATTGGATCTTTCTATGACTGCTTGGCCTGTGGGATTGTGTGGTATACCTGTAACATGCTTTATATTGTAATAAGCAAAGAACTGTCTCATTTTATTGGAGACATATGCTGGGGCATTATCTGTCTTAATTTGTACAGGTATTCCCATGATGGCCATAACTTCTAATAGGTGTGTAATCACAGAATCAGCCTTTTCAGAACTCATAGGAGTTGCCATTGAAATCCTGAGTAGGTGTCAATGGTATGGTGTACATACTTTAATCTTCCAAATTCTGCAAAATGAAACACATCCATCTGCCAAATTTCATTTCTTTGTATACCTTTTGGATTGCTTCCTGCAGGTAATGGTTTGGTTATAGAAGGAACAAGTAGGACATTTTTTCACAATATCCTTAGCTTGTTGACAAGTAATGGAGAAATCCTTCTTCAAACCTTTGCTATTTACATGGTGTTTCTTATGAAATTCTGAGGCTTCTAGCACATTACCTATTAGTAACTGATCAATCTCATCATTACCTTGTGCTAGAGGTCCTAGAAGACCTGTATGGGATCTGATATATGTTATATATATATAGGATGTTCCCTTTTTCTGATGATTTCCTGCAATTGTGTGAATAATGAAGTTAATTCTGTATTATCAGGAATAAATTCAGCAGTTTCAATGTTTAAAACAACTCTGTCTGCATATTGGGAGTCAGTGACTATATTGAGGCGTTCTGTGAAGTTCATCAGTACCATAAGAATGGCATACAGTTCTGCCTTTTTTACAGAGCTGTATGGACTTTGTACCACTTTACTTAGGTCTCCTGATTTGTATCCTGCATTCCCTGATTTATTTGCATCAGTATAGAATGTGAGGGCTCCAGAAATTGGCTTGTGCCGTACAATGTGAGGAAGGACCCCTTCAGTCTTCTTTATGAATTCTATTCTCTTGCTTTTGGGATAATGGTTGTTAATCTCTCCCACAAAGTTACTGCAGGCTCTCTGCCAATATTCGTTATCTTTCCATAGTGATGAAATTTCCTCATTAGTTAAAGGTACTACAATTTCTGCTGGTTCACTTACAATTTTGATTGTTTGAGTATATTATTACCACCATTGCTACCATTCTCTGCTTGTAAAATCTGAAGCCAAGGAATAACATGAGGTGGAAATGTGGGTACTTTGGTTAACAATGACTGAAAACAGAGTGAAGATATCTCTCCAGATATTAAATACCAGATTACCTTCCGGGAGATTTAGGAGGTTTAATGGTAAGAGGAGTGGGTATGGGAAAAGAGAAAGAAAGTAAAATTGTAAAAAGAAAAATAAAGAAACAAAGGGAGGAGGGAGGAAGGGGGAGGAAACCAGTAAAAACCAGGAGAGAGAGAGAGAGAGAGAGAGAGAGAGAGAGAGAGAGAGAGAGAGAGAGAGAGAGAGAGAGAGAGAGAGAGAGAGAGAGAGAGAGAGAGAGAGAGAGAGAGAAGTATAATGCATGAAATTTATAGGACAATATAGGACAGCTGCAATGACCTGTTGTCCTATACAAATAAGAAATAGCTGTAGGAGAGTGATGAGAACTAGGTAGAAAGAGAACAGAACAAAACTCTTTGTCGGGGAAGGAAAGCTGATGGGAGATATGGAACATGAGATCACTAGCCAGAATGCTGCTTTTGTCTGCTTGGAAGAGCCACTGCTTTGTCCCTGTGGTCTAGGTCCTGAAAGTACTCTGTTGGTTTTCACTGGTTCCACTCTTCTAGAATTTTCTTGACTCTGTTTTGTGAGCTGTGGATATTGAGGCAAAGGCCACTATGTGGGGGTTGGGAACAGCTGTTGGCCCTTGATGCAAAAGCACTGTTTAGAGCTTGTGTTTATCTCCCACAGCACTGCCTACCTGAGGTGCCAGTGGTGGGCAGAGGAGCTCTCTGGGAGCCTCACTATAAAATCCCCACTTATGCAGTGCTGCTGTGGATTTCATGGAAGGAGGCTTTAAATTCTCTTTACCCAGGCTAAATTTCAGCAATGGCAGTAGTGCCTGCGTTTGTTGGAGCCCTTGCAGAAAATCAGTCCTATGGTGGGGAAATTCACAGGTATGATGGCAGAAGACGTTTGTCGAGGGATGGATCTTCTCGACATGACACAGCTATAAGAGTCATAAGTACACAGCAGCTGGGTTACCTCTTCAAAACCCACACACCATCAAGGCAGCAAAAATTCCATCCCTGATGAGGGCTCATAAGGCTCTACCCCTAGCTATTGACAGCTAACACCTGCTGGTAGAGGAAGAATCATTCTTTGAGGGTGTGGCCATGGGGAGGTTGCCCATGCTGTGGTGGTTGGCTCCATATCCTCCATATCCATGAATGCATGGACAGCAAAATTTAGATTTAGTGTATTGTTAAAAGTAAAAAAAAAAAAAAAAAAAAAAAAAAAGACTAGCTTGATGGCATAGGCCTTTAATCCCAGCAATCCGGCAACAGAGACAGGCGGGTCTCTGAGTTCAAGACCAACTAGTGCTAAAAGAGAAACCTTGTCTTGAAAAACAAAGAACAAAACAAAAACCATGAAGGCACAAACAAAAGATGTGAAGGCACCAGCTTCTGGAGTGGATGTGTTGTTATGTGTTGATGGAGGGCATCCAAGGGGAAAGGCATGGGAAATGTGGACGGTGAATATAATCATATTTAATCCTCTGTACATAGGGAACTTATAAGGAAAAATTTCAAAGGAAGATCACTGTATCTATTTAGTAATTCGTAAGTAACATCACTTTCCTGAATGAACTCCATAAGCTTGAGATAGAAACAGTATATTGAATGCATGCTTTAGAATAACCAAAGAAGAAAATTGCTTGAATATAAAAAGAACCAAAAGGCAGAAAACCAGTACCTGAATTGAACAAGTAATAAACACAAAGTTGAAGTATTTCAAACCATCCATATTTAAAATATATTGTTTGTATAATATAGGGCACTTATATTTTTAATATTTTTGTTTTTAAAACTATCATTTATCAACAGAAGAAGAAGAGATTATAAGAAAGCTGCAAAATCAAAGCAGGGTAATTTCATTTGCAGCTTTGCAGTAGAAAATGGAAGCTATTGATCTTCTAGATACTTCTGTTGTAGTCACTGAAAGGGTCTGTTACAAGAGGCTGCTGGTAAGTCATCTTCCAATTTGTCAACTTCCTTCTCAGAGGTTGGGCTGTTCCTCAGAGCTGGTAAGTCAGCTCCTTTTAGATTGGAAAAATCTATTTAGTTTCACATGCAACGCTACATTTAGGAATTCCAAGAATAAAGCAAAAGTGTAAAAATTACTGCCATCAAATTGGATATAAAGGTCAAGCTATTGCTTTTAGTCTGCAGAAAGTAATCCCAGAAGAACTGAGTTCCTATGAAGGGCTTGAAATAGCAGAGCTAAAGGAACATCATCTAGAGAGTCATTTTTAATTCTCTGGAAGGACAGTAGGTATAGCTAGAATGGTGAGAATCACCTTCATAAAGTTAATCAGTTAGTTGCAAATCTCACTAAGCACAATAATAGGATCATAACCCATAGTGTTTAAGGAGAGCAATCTTGCTGGTGTTAATGCTTCAGGGAGCTAGAAGTGGTTAACAGAAGAATCACAGGTCATAGGTTACAAGCATCTACTCATACACTTTTCTCCTAATTCCATAATTCTTTCTTTTTTATAAGAAATAAGAAAGACTACTGGCTTTGAGAGTTAAGAAAACAAAATACAATGGGAAAAAACAGATGCTTAACATCAAAATCACTTCATCACTGCCATTACTCAATAAAGATTCTTACATACAACATACACAGAAAACAGTTTCAGACAAAGTAGACCCTGTGTACTAAAATACGTTGTATATTATATTTTTAGCTGTATATTGGATCTTCCTCCCTACCATTTGGAGGATCTAAAGAACAAAGAAATATTAACATAAATTATATATATATATATATATATATTTCCATAAGAATTTGTCCCATAGTACTATAAGTATATATGGGAATTTTTTTTAAAAAATGAGAAGATTTTTGGATAAAAGTAATGCTCAAAATAATCAACAACTTAACAAATAAAATACCCTTCATATAGTTGTAAGAACATTGGTATCTCTGATGACTGTGTTTGATTGTCAACTTGACTACATCTGCAATTAACTAACATTTTTGTGAAATTTTTCTTCACCCTAAATCCAGATCTTTTGAAGTGGGAAGATAAATACTAAATCTGAGGCATACCTTCTGGTGGCAGCCTATATACAGAATGTGGAATAAGAGAGCACTTTGTCTTTGCTTGCTTGCCCCTCAGTCTTGCTGGAAAGTTCATTTCTTCACTGGCATTAGAGCCTACATCTGAATGAGCATTTAGATCCATCCCATCAGTTCTGCTTCTCTAGAGATCCCTAACTAGTACAGTATCCCCTATCAAGAGAAAGATAGACTTCTGTTATTACTTGAACTACAAGTGTCTTACATAATGCTTCATTTGCTTTTCCAATCTTGGTCTCAGCAATTCACACTCTTACAGTCCCTCCTCTTTCTTGAGCACAGGGACAAATAGCCAAACGAATGGAAGCACATGAATTATGAACCAAAGGCTGTGGAGCCCTAGCTGGATCAGGCCTTCTGGATAAGTAAGACAATTGAATAGCTTGAACTGTTTGGGAGGCACCCAGGCTGTGAGACCTGGACCTGTTCTTAGTGTGTGAACTGGCTGTTTGGAACCTTGGGCTTACACAGGGACACTTTGCTCAGCCTGGAAGGAGGGGACTGGACCTGCCTGTACTGAACCCACCAGGTTTAAATGAATCCCCAGGGGAGTCTTGGCCCTGGAGGAGATGGGAATGGAGGTGAGGGGATGGGGGGAAGGTGGGGGCGGGAGGGGGGAGGACAGGGGGACCCATGGCTGATGTGTAAAATTAAAACACAAATATAATAAATAACATAACAATTAATAAAAAAATAATTTAGTACTACTGACACATTGAAGACAAATATGATGTCATGGTTTTATTAGACACACACAAGATTTGTTTTCTTATTTTAAATAAATTATGTTTGTATGTTAAAAAATGCTTCATTTGCAAGCCTTGATCTCAGCTGGTGGATACAGGCATTGAGAGGTGAGTAAGCCACACAATCTTTGGCCTAACCAATAGAATAATTCATGGATAGACTTTATAACTTAATAGTATTATGGAGATGTAATGGAAGCTCCCAGGTAGAGCCTAGTTGGACACAGAGACATAGCTTCGCAGGTTGCATCTTGTACCTGTTCTCTTCTCCATCTCTTCTTCCCGGTGGCCATACAGTTAGGAGCTCTCCCCCTCTATGTTCTTCCACCATGATATTGTCTCAGTTAGGCCAACAACAATGGAGTCAGCTAAGTATTGACTGAAAAGTCTGAAACTGTGAAACGAAATAAATTTCTTTTTCTGAATTCACTTCTTTCATATATTTTCCAGGTGATGACCAAATAACAAATCACCCTATTTTGAATAAACAATTTCAATGATGATAGACAATCAGTAAACATTGAAAATACTCAGGTTTTGCTTTTGCTGGTCCAAACAACCAAGGTAGAATTAAGAAGCATTTCCCTACATATATTGGCAAAGACTTAACAGAATTGGGAAAAACCCAGAGGAAAACTGGTACTTTTCTCTATGAGAGCATTAAAGGCTGGAGGGTTGAGACTTCAGGTTTAAGAAGTCATGTGATCTCCAGATTGAAATTCTTCCTGTGTTAGCTATTTTCTTTATAAGCTTGAGATCACTGCTCCTGTCCCTTTTCACCTTTACTGTAACTGGAAAGGATCATATCAGCCTTGGCAGACTATGTGTGATAATTGTGATAATATATGTGGTATATCTGATGTGGTGAGAAGAAGAGATGCAGGAAGAAGAGATATGGTAAAGAGATACTGTGCTCATTTGAATGTAAGTTGGATAAATCTTTTATGAACCTGTTTGTATGCATATGTCTATAACATTTTTTAAAAATATGCTTCTAGAAATCTCTGCCTGAGTCAGAATATTGTCTTTATGTATACATTTATATCTTCAAAAATTCAGGTTTAAGAGTTCATATTCCTAGAGAAATTTCAAAGAATTAGCAATATGTATATTAACATATAGAAAAGATGATTTATAAAAAAACCCAGCAAATTAGAAACAACTACATAAAATATCTGAATAAACAGACTATATAATGTCAGAATGTACTGGTCTATTCTGAATTTTACATGACTTTTGCTTTCGTTCCTTCAAAGTCAGCTGTCATCAACCATGAGATTTTTCTAATGTTCTCAGTTTGTGTTTCATTTAATAAAAATTCATTCATGACTGTTGTCATTGGTACCTTTTCCCTACAACCTTTAGGAAGTGTATGTTGTTTGAATGCATAATGTGTAATATAGGATAACACCAAGCATTAGCACACTAATAATAACAACACTGTGTTACTAGGGTGTGTATGAATATTTCTCTCTGCTTTAAAAATATACTTTTATTATCTGAACTTACATTAATTTTGTATTTATATATATTTAATAAAGTAATAGAATACATATCATTCCTTTTTGTGTTAATGGGGATCAAATCTTGCACTTTCTAGGCCAGTGTGCTACCACTGAGCTCCATCCCTTGATACCAGTATCACTTTTTTGATGATGTATAAAGCATTTGAACTATGGAAAAAGGAAAAAAAATAGCAAAAATTTTACTTTGATTTTCTTAAGTACATTTTCTGTGCACAATGTTTTTTCCATACTTTTCAATGTTATCATTGTATATATGCTATTTGAGTGTATGTTTTATAACACTTTATTGTTTTATAGAAACAATTAGTCAATCTTGGTATTCACTCTGACTTTGAACCTCCTGCTCACCTTTTTTGATGTGACTCTTCATCACTGGTCCTACTTTGTTTCAAAATCATCAAGCAGATTTTCTTCAAGCATACCTTGCTCACTTTTGTGAACTTTTCCTCCAATTGCATTTGACAGATCCAAAGGAAACTAATGGCTGATGATGGTACATATTAGCACACCACAATGCTTGCTGGCCTCCAGGTTCTCTGGCATCACAAAAACCTGTTACAGAGTCCATCCCGATTCTTCCCACATTGCCCCTACCCTAATCACTTCCAAACTCTTCCAGCTCCCGGACTTCCCTCCCCCACCCCCACACCAGCTTCTTATTTCTGTATGACCCTACCATGTTGGTCATGTGCTCTCAGCCCTCTTGCCTTCCCTCTCCCTTGCCCTGCCCTAGGCAGTCTTTTTCTTTCTTGCATCCTCCCCACTTCCTTCATGGCCCTGTTCAGCCTACTGGTCTACTGGCCATTTTAGTCTACTGCTTTGTCTCCCTGATCTGAACTTGCACAGCTCACTCTGACAGTACTCTCTCCTATATCTACAGTAAAAACCTTTCCCCCAACCATACTTTGGAGCAGTCATATCCTCACTTTATAAAGTATTGGCCCTACCTGAATCACAATATGTTGTAACACCCTCCTTACGAAATGCCATTTGAAACACTACGTTCTGTACTATCTTCTGCCATCTTTAAATCTTTGGGAATTATAGTATTCCTAAGTGTGAAATACTGCACATTTTTAATCAATGACTCTGAAAATGTTAGCTACTACACAGAATCATAAACAGGGGATTAAGTCTATCATGAATAACCATTATTTTTCCATTAAGTAAAGGCTTCTGCTACCCAGGGGTTACTCTGTGTAGTTTGTGTCTGCAGTATCAATCAATCACTGTTCATGACAAATAATTGATGCTTAACAGTGTTTACCTGCTTAGTGTATACTTTCTTAATTTGGAAATTCGAAGGCATAACCACTGAAGGAAACAAAGGATCAGCAATTGTATTTGGCAAATAGAAAATGAATTATAGCACTGAATAAGAGTTTATTATAGCAATTAAAATAAGCCTCAAATATTCAGGATTATCAAATCATTTCACCCTATAAGATTTGTTAGCATTAAGTAAAGCATTTTTTTTTCCTTATAGCTTCTTTGTTCTTGGTTGTTATTGTTTTAAGAGGTAACAGTCTTACTAAGTTGGTCAGTCTGGCCTCTAACTTTCAATACTTCCGTATCACTAGGCCTGCTAGCTAGGCCTGTTGGCATGCACCATTGCACCTAGTCCAAGTGTAATGACATTTTCTTTGCTTTCAATAGAAAAATGTACTTGAATCAGGGGTTTGGCTGAGACATATTGATTTTCTGTGGTTTTGAAGGTCATCATAGATTTAAGAAGTTCTTCAAACATTTTTCCCAGGTCATTCTTCTGGTTGCAATAATGTCAATTGTCATAGCCGTGTTATGGTAAAGAAATTAATATTTAAGGTAAGCAAGTCATAAGAAGACATCATTTAATTGAACCTTTTATCTAATAGTTTTATAGCATTGTCATCTCAACAAATTTTAGAAAAAATAGTATTTCCATGAGGCAAAAGTTAGATTTCATAGCTGTAGACATAGTTCCTATAAAAATAAAAGTGTATGTTCATTCTTCTATGTGAAGCAGAGCAAAATGCTCTTTAAAGCTAGCATTCAAACATCAGTTATGAAATCAAACTATTTCATCAGGGAAGAGTTCAGACATATAGTAACAAAGCCAACAACCACATGATAAAATTAGATCAAATTTGTATGTACTGTTATTCTGTATAATGAGATCAAGAACTCTGTTTGGACTGTGCAGTTTACGGGTTGCCATTTTATCTCAGAAGCAGTATGAAGTACTACACCAGAGGTTTCATAGCATAATTTAATTGAGTATCTTGAGAAGAAATTTCAGTGGGAGAAAAGGGCACTGGATATTCTTTGGCAGTCTAATTAGATACAGCTCATGATTTCCAATACAATTATCATTGCAGCATGCATTCTTACAGCTCTGTTATATATAAATGTTTTGTCTGTTTTGCATAGTTGTCTATTCTATTGTTTTTCCCCACAAGGAGTAGGATAAGTTGTTATAGAATATAAACTGATGATTGTGTTTTACATATAATGACCTAAAATATTTGAGAAAGTGGATGTGGGGGGAGGTATATAGAGATTATTGCAAAGGAAAACTACACAATAGTCAATTGCCAGGTTTTGAAACTATCAGAATCTGATCAAGAAGAATTGACAAAACTTAATTTTAAATGTATTATTGCTATTTTCTCCATGCTCCCAGAGCCACAAACTATCTAAAAAGAAAAAAGAAACAACTGAAAAATCAAACAAAACAAACAAACAAAAGAAACCACCAATAGTAGATATGAGGAATCTTCTTTTTAGGTGTTGCTCAAAGGAGTACAAGTGACTGCTAAAACAATATAGGCTGTTGCTGATGACATTGGTTGCCTCGCAGAAGTTGAAGGTAAATCATAGTTGCTGAAGACACCGTACACTTTAGACAAAAGATTCAGAATTTGAGCAGGTTCTGAACTGAACAATTTAAGATTAGCTTTCAGGATCTATACCTGGTATATGAGCTGGCTTTCTGGAGCCCATTAGCTATGATGGGAAGCCTTGCTCAGCCCTGATGCAGTAGGGAGTAGCTGGGTCCTGCCTAACTGAATGTACCAGGATTTGCAGACTCCTCATAGAAGCCCTTATCCTTTTGGACAAGGGGATGAGAGAGGGGTCAGGGATGAGGAAGGCTGGGGGTAGGGAAGCAGGAGGAGGGATGAGAGGGGAATCTGTGGTTGGTATGTAAAATGAATAAAAAACCTCTTAAATAAAGAAAAAAAAGATGTTACATTTAAAGGAGAAAAAAAAAGATTAGCTTTCATAGTACTAAAGTGGCTACCCAAGCTACAAAGGAAGAGGTTCATTACTGAAACTTAGCTCAGTACTGAAACCTGGCCAACAATCTTGGCTAGGGACATCATGGAGGAGAGTCTCCTAGTGATACTTTACTAAACCAGGATAGTTTCTAACTGTATTCTAAATACATATTCTTATACCAACAGGTAACAGAGTTCTCCCTCTTCATCAAAGAAGCTTCCATTCATGGTAGAAAGAGATCATTGAAAAAAGCAAACAAGCAAGCAAAAAACTCACACACACACAGGACTCATCAGAATGGAGAAAATAAGTTATGGTGGGTGATCAGTACCAGTAGATACCTCCACTACACAGCTCTTGCCTCTAAAGCTCAAGAATATCACAGAATACGAGGCAGAAAGATTATAAAATCCAGAGAATCCTGGAATCTCCTGTGAAATTGTGTCTTCTAGAAATGACTAGGAAACATTTGTGATACCTTAACAATATGACTGACTAAATAAGACCTGAAATATGACATCATCTATTATGAAAGGGAAAATTCTCACATGGCTCCATCTGTAGACAAAGAACTAGAGAAAACAAACAACACCAAGAGTGAGAGAATTAGCTTTCCCTAGAGATGAGGAAGCCAAAATTGGCTATTTAGTACCATGTCACCAGTCCTGATATCATATTCATACAAGTAACAATAAATAAAATCAGCAAGTTGTATTATATTTATGTATTTGTGTGTGTGTCTGTGTGTGGGAGTATGTATATGTGTATGTAAATATAATAACTAAAGAAAAAAGAGGTCATAAATTGAGAAGCAATTATGGAGACATGGGAGGGATTGAAATGCAGAGACAGAATATAGATGAATTTCTAAATGGTCTTATTAAATGAAAAACATGACGGGCAGTGGTGGTGCATGCCTTTAATCCCAGCACTTGGGAGGCAGAGCCAGGCAGATCTTTGTGAGTTCGAGCCCAACATAGGGATGAAAGCCTTAGATTGGGGAAATAGGGAAAGTCACCAACTGTGGTGGTATTGTGTTCCCTGAAATATTGTGCACCCTAATAAACTTATCTGGAGTCAGAGACAGAACAGCTACAATATTAAACATAGAGGATAGGCAATGGTAGGAATCCTAGCATTCCAGAGGCAAATATCCCTCTTGATCTCTGTGAGTTCAAGGCCACATTGGAAACAGCCAAGCGGTGACTCACGCCTTTAATCCCAAGAAGTGAGCCTTTAATCCCAGGGAGTGATGGCAGAAGCAGAAAGATATATAAGGTGTGAAGACCAGAAACTAGAAGCATTTTGGCTAGTTAAGCTTTTAGGCAGCAGAGTTCAGCTGAGATCCATTTGGATGAGAACTCAGAAGCTTCCAGTCTGAGGAAACAGGATCAGCTGAGGAACTGGCAAGATGAGGAAGCTGTGGCTTGTTCTGCTTCTCTGATCTTCCAGCGTTCACCCCAATAACTGGCCTCCGGTTTGATTTTATGAATAAGAACCTTTTAAGATTCTGGCTACAACCAACCAACCTTACCTCACCAACTCAGCAGCTTCCAAATGTGAGTTACTTCCTGTCTACCCACGCCTTTATTGCCTTGCTGTTTTGCCCTCTCATTGGCTATCTTAGCCCAGCTACCTCACTTCTTCTTCCACAAAGCTCTGTCAAGGTCTATTGATCTGTACAGACCTCTAGGTCTCTATGGTTGGTACTGGGATTAAAGGTGTGTGTCACCATGCTTGGCTCTGTTCCATAGTGTGACCTTGTACACACAGAGATCCTACCTGCTAAGGGATTAAGGGTGTGTGCTGCCTGACTTCTTATTTACTTAAAATAGCTTACTATTTCCTCTGATCTCCAGGCAAACTTTATTATAGCACAAATAAAATATCACCACAACAGAAGAAGGCAATGAGGTGATTATATTTTAATTAAAAGTGATTTAAGATATTAAATGTTATTTAGTGATACACACCTTTGAGCCCAGTATTCAGCAGGTAGAGGCAGGCACATCTTTGTAAGTCTGAGGCCATTTTGGTGGGAACATAGTGAGTTGCAGTACAGCCAGAGCTACAGAGTGAGACCCTATCTCAATAAACAAACAAAAGAAATAAAGCATAAGTAAAATGTTGCTCTTACAAAGTAAAATAATCAATTAAAATATTTGAAAACAACTATATATGTGGCACAAACATGGAAACAATTCGTTTGTTTATGGGTAGATGAATGAATAAATAGAGTGTGTTTTGTATATAACATAGGACTAACATTTAACCTTCCAAAGAAAGGAACCCAACATTCATATACTAAAAGGACTATACCAGTCATGAAAGACATACACAATATGGTTTCACTTTCATGGATAGTCAAAGCCTTAGATTGACAAAGCATAACACAGGGCTGGAATGTAGCTCAGTCCTAGAATTGTATAGCATACTTTAGTCCCAATGTGCAGTCTCCAGTGACAAAATAAATGAACAAACAAGAAAGTGTAATTTCAGTTGCCAGGTATGAGAAGGAAGAATTACTTCTTTGCTGTGGAGATGGATAGTGATGGTGGTATACAAGATTATGTATCCATTCAACTATTTTTTATAGTTTTGTGTCTGACTAATATGTGTTAAACATTTATATCAGTGGGGTTATATATGGTATTTCAATACATTTCAGATTGTAAACTGATTACATCTAGCCTTCCTCTAACCCCCACCTCTCCCCACACACAATTTCTCAACTTTCAGTAAACTGTTATTCTACTGTCCTACATTTAGATTGACTATAAATATCTTAATGCAATTGAGGAGTACACTTAATGATAAGTTACTGCTTTCTTTATGTATGTATATTTGCCACAGTGAAAAATTGACCAAAAAGAAGACTTAACCAAAGCCACATTGCCCTTCCTGAACCACAGCTGCTTTCCTTTCTAGATACTGTTCATGGCTCTGCAAGATCCCATTGCAAAAGTCAGTCTCTACAGTTACAATTATTTGCTTCTTTCTAGAGCCAACGCTGCATAAATTGTTTACAGACCCAGTGCCTTCCTTGAAAAAATTAGGAAATATGAGTACTCCAATTAATAACCCCATTCATACACACAAAGGGGAAACCAGCAATTCACCTTTCTTTTGCCATTTTCTGATTAAAGGGGGATTGAGGTAACTGCCTTCCTTCCTCCACCAAGAGCCACTGACTTTCTCAAAGGTAGAAGTCACTTCTGGTCATTGGAGTAAGAATGTCCCCATGGCCTCAGATATTTGCCTACTTGGTCCCCAGTTGGGGGCACGCACTATTTGGGTAGGTTTAGGAGATTTAGCCTTGCTGGAAGAAGTTTGTCACGGAGAGGGTGCCGGGGAGGGAGGCTTTGAGGTTTCAAAGCTATGTGTCATTCCAAGTTATCTCTTTCTACTTTGAGCTTGTGGTTGTGATATGAGTGCTCAACTTCTCCTGTACCTGCCTCCACCCATAGCTGCTACCTGCTGCCATATCTCCCTGCCATGATAGACACCTCTAGAACCATAAGCCCAAATGTTCTCTTTGTTCTACCAGTTGTGTTGGTCATGGAATTTTATCACAGCAATAGAGAAGTCAGTAATGTATCACCTTTTCTTTATATACACCTGGCAGTCCACACTACTACTAAGAACAGAGCTAGCTACTGTCTTGACTATCTAGTAGGTACTTCTACTATTCTGGCCAAGCAGAGCATATCTTATTATTCTCTGTTTGGTGACTCCAGATGTAAGGTCTGAAGGGAAAACTCCTTTCAAATCAGGGGATATGATTTTGCCTCCTGTTCCAGCCCTGCACCCTGGATCTGTTCTAATTTACTGGCACCCAGGCTACAGGCATTGTTTTATCCTTTAAAGATAACTTTAAGTATAGTGCTATAGAAGTAAGTACCAAAAGAATGCATTTTTGTTGTCCATACTATACTATGATTCTAGGTTTTACTATATACTAGAGTTATACCATACTATAATGTTTCATATAAGCCTTCACAAATTCTGCAAATTTTTGCCATATATTAGAAAAGGCAATTTTCAATATTACCATTCTTCATGTTACATATACTAAATAACATAAAGTGTGTATATGTTTTAAAATAAAATATAATTTTAATAATTACATGCACTTTCTAAATATTTTTTTGCAAAATAAAATCCTGATTTGTTTTATCATTAATGATTAAAATTAGTTAATCAAGATTACATTGTAAAGGTAGTACTCATCAGGTTAAGTTGGGAGCACTGAATTTTACAAGTATTTGTATTCAGTTTTGCTGGGTCCAGAATAAAGCAACATGATCTCATAGAAAGGTCCTTCAATGTTAATACTCTGTTCATAGAGGCTATTAGTCAAATTCTAATAGTACCTGAAAGAGAACATTTTCATACCAGTATTGTGGGCATATTCATTCCATAATCAAATGTCTCATATTACTTTCCAAAAGGAAATACTTAAAGACAGCTGGAGCAATATATATGGTGCATAAAAAAACCCTGAGAGTATGTTAAAAATAAAAAACAGGGAACCACACACACAAAAGACACTCTATGTGTAAGGCAGCTAAGTATAATGTGCTGTATGAACAAGATTAATTCTCACTTAGCCCACCTGGTGGAGGAGAATGCCCTCAATATCTGCCCGAGGTTAGGAAAACAAGAAGGCATTTCATTAAAAAGAGTTTCAAATATTAATACCAGGTACAGATAAGTGGCAAACTCTTCTTTTAGAATGTGAGTTGAGGTCCACAAAAAGAAGATAAATATTGGGAGAGTCCAATATTCAAGACCCTATAGAAGGTAATTGATGAATTAATGTAAGGAAGTCAGGAAGCCAAGTGTGAGGGACTGTAAATCACAAGATGTTAATGGGAGGTATTAGAATTATGAATATTTATTCAGTAATTAGAAATACATATTTATGTTATGTTATGGGATATTAGTTCTTTGAGATAAGTAGAAAATGCTATTTAAAATATTTTAATTTTTTTCTTTGGGCAAGGGGTACAAAATTTAACAACAATGTATATAAATGTGCAACTAGATGACAAAGCATTATTAAGATCAGCTTTTTTAGGGAAAAAAATGTTTGATCAGAATTTTTAATCTATTTATTACTAAGTAGTCCAATTGAAGTCCAGTAATTCACATTGTACATTTGCACTCTGAATTATTTGTGAATAGTTTGCAGCCCAAGGCAGATTCTGGGAAGAGTCAAAGATGACCTATGACTATATGCAAATTTGAAAATTAGTAGATCATCATCTCTAATTCTTGTGCTTAACTTGGCTTTTCCTATCTTCCCCAAACATTCTATCTCATCATCAACTCAGTTGGAAGGCTGTTAGAGTACAATGATACTCAGGAGTCTCTAACTTTCATGGAAGAATGCACAGTTTTGGATGCACTTTCAAGTCATAAGTCAAATCCAGGTTATATACTCTGAAAGCCTTCTATATTTTTGTTTGTTTCTTCAAATGTAGCACTAATAAGTTAATCCTTGGGAGAAAGTTGGCAGATTCATGGTTAATTGGTGGTTCTAATTTTCTGTGACATACATTTTTCCCTGTTTTCAGAATACAGATTTTTTTTTTTAAATAGAGGTAAGTGGTGTGACTATGTGCAGCTGCTTACACAAAGGCCACCTTATCCATACAAATATTCCCTTTGAAGTAATTTTAAAAGACATTTTGAACTCCATATAACAACAAAAAGATGACAATATAAAATCTATCTATAACTGATGGCATTGAGTGATATAGTCATCTTTCATTTGCAAAGTTGTTTGTACGTGTCAGTGGGCCATAAAAATGGATAGAACATGTGAAATAAAATTTAAAGTTCAAGATAGCATCATTATAGTTATTTGTTTCAATGAACAATTTAATTTTGGATTATATAATGAATCATTATTCTATATATATATAATATTTCAGAGAATAGGAGATAACCAAGAACTACAACATGCATTTATAAGTAATTGAACAGTGTGATATTACTAAATTCCCCTAACTAAAAATGTCTATGGCACATAGAAAGTTGTGATTCAGTGTTGGCATGCATTTACTTTTATTATAATTTTTGTACCTAGCATAGAAAAGATGAAAACATGTATGGCTCATATATGATCTTGTTTTTTAAAAATTAAATTACCTTGAATATCATTGGTCTTGTTAAACAGATGCCCACCAACTAGTTTTATCCGAGGCTTTTAAAATCTCCACACTAATAAAAATTCTCCTCTTTAATGCTATTTGTTGTCCCAGGTGTATAAATAATACTCTGCAGGAGAAGTGAGCTTGCACTGAGATGCACTCTATAAACTTTGTAATTGGTAATCAGTTTCTGAGAAACAATAACAATACTTTGAAAAGGGCATCAAGTTTTGAATGACAAAAATTAAAAAGTATTTCAGCAGTTTGTTTCTATTATCTAGGTCCTGATTATGCTGTTTTTCAAGTGATTGATTTTGTAATTACAGGGCTTACTTGATAATTGCACATTCTTGCAAGCAATGTCCATTATGCAATGAAACTTGATGGGCTAACAGTATGCTAACTGAATTTATTTATATTTTTTCTTTCATATTTAATGGCATATATACACATGCATATGAGGGAACAAAATGCTGATGCCAAAATTTATTTTGTTGCTCTGATTGAAAATAATTTTCAGTTTCTGGTATTTGGTTACCATAAAGGAAATTTCCTTTTCTCATTTGACATGAGATTTTTTTTTAAAAAATTTAGTTCTGAGATAACAATATATTAAATCATTTCTCTCTTCCATTTCCCCCTTCCAAATCCTCCCATATACCTATCTTTATTCACTTTCAAATTCATTTTCAGTTCTTTAACTATTGTTACACACACACACACACACACACACACACACACACACACACACATAAATAGATAGATATTTTCCTGTAGAGGACTGCTTTACCTTCTCTAGGGATTCCATATTTTCCAGTAGTTCCATTGAGGCTCCACAGACTTTTCCCAAACCATTTTGACATGTCTTTTGGTCCTTGTTCAGTTCACATTTGGGTAGTCACATAGGTGAGACTTACAGCTGTAGCTTCTGACATTACTAGCTCACACAATCTCACAGCAATTCCTTGATCCTTTGGCTCTTGCATTTTCCACCCACTCTTCCACAATGTTCCCTGAACCTTGGGCATGGGAGTTGTTTTGTAGATGTATCCATTGGTAATGGGCTCTACAGCTCTGCATTTCGATTTGTTGTGGTTTTTGTAATGGTTTCTTCTGTTGCAAAGACAAGTTTCCTTATTGAGGGATGACAGCTACTTATGTCTTTGGATGTAAGGAAAGTATTGGGATTGTTGTTTTGGGTTTTCTGATTTAACAAAGTGGTAGGTATAGATCTACGATAGAACCAAACAGGACTGGCAAAAAAAAAAAAAAAAAAAAAAAAAAATCAATGAAATGATTCCTAATGATATTCTGCTATACTGGTAGACTGGTACATCATCAGAGTCTTCATCCAGCAATTGATGGAAATAGACCCAGAGACCCAAAGCCTAACATTAGGTGGAGCTCGGGGAATCCTACAGAAGAGGAGGAGGAAGGATTGTAGGAGTCAGAGGAGCCAAGAACACCACAAGAACATGGCCCACACAATCAATTAACCGAGACTCATATTGACTCACAGAAACTGAGCCAACAATCAGGGAGTCTGTATGGGTCTGAACTAGTTCTTCTGCATCTAAGTTATGCCTGAGTGGCTTGTTCTTGTGGAATTGCTAACAATGGGAACAGGGACTATATTTGACTCTTTTGCCTGCTTTCTGGACACTTTTCCTCCTACTGGGTTTGCCTCATCCAGCTTTGGTATGAGGGTATGTGCCTGGTCTTATTGTAGTATTTTAAGTAATGTTTGGTTGATAGCCCTGGGAGGCTGACTCTTTTCTGAAGGGAAACAGAGGAGAAGTGGATCTGGGGAAGAAGGAAAATGGGTGGGAAGGATTGAGAGGAGAGGAAGGTGGAAAAAATGCAGGGGACATGTAATATATGAGAGAAGAGCAAATAAAAAAAATAATGATAACGCAGGTTTCCTGGGTTGAAAATGATGTTGGCTTGTGAGTTTTTAGTGCTTCTACAATGACCTGTTCTTTAAAACAGAGCAGAACAATGATTCCAATCTTGTTCTCAACAATTCACACTCTTACAGTCCCTCCTCTTTCTCAACAATTGGTCTCCTGGAGCTCTATCCGGGCCATGGCTGAGGATCTCTGCATTCACTTCCATCAGTTATTGGATGAGAGTTCCAGCACAACAGTTAGGGTGTTTGGCCATCTGATCACCAGACTAGGGTGGTGCACGCCAGTAGGATTTGCTGAAGGAGGCAGAGGCAGGAGGATCATGAGTTCGAGGCCAGCCTGGGCTGTTCACACTTTTATAATCCAATGAATCCTGTTGCTTTCTGGCCCTTCTCCCTCCTCTCTCTAGGAGGTAATGTTTAGGTTTGGAGAAAATAGCTACATAAATGAGCTTAGGCTAAGACATTTTGTCTGTTGTTTTTTTGAACCAACTTTGAACTCCAGATCTTTCAAACTACACTGATCTTTTGGATGTTGGAAAATTAACCACATGTTGTTGGTACCTAGGCTTTTAGAAGACAGTCATTGTCAAAAAAATCAGGTCATAATAAATCCTTTATTTGTTATCTTTCAAATATATCTTTGAATATTGTGAAATTTTTGTGGTTTGGTTGGCTTATAATGATAGAAAGTAAAATGATGCTTTTGTTACATAAATGGCTGTACCATCACACTTGATGATATATTTTTTTGAACTTCCTTGATTAAGACTTGTCACTGGTAATAGTATAATAATAGTTATCTTAAGAATAACCACACAAATATTTTCTTTAATAATTATGACCAAGAGAAAAGTTTCATAGAACTTTCATGGAAATAGTAGCTCAATTACTATTATTACACAATTTGACTTTATATGAATTAAATAAACGAACAATATTTTAATGAGAGTAGCATTTTATTATTTTATTATTTTATTATTCCTACATAAATTCCTTTATAGAGAAAGACATGAAATGCTGCTTAATTCTGTTTGCCTCAGAGGCAGATTGTCCTATTAACAACAAAATTGTTTCATCCAAACAATGCCTATCATCAATTCAAAAGTCACTGAAAGGCAGTCTGAATGTACATCAGATTTATTGAGACATCACAATTTCATTTCATGTTGAACAGGTTTTAAGTCAAATTAGAGAACTCTTGGTTATCATCAAGGTACACATTCCAATACTAAACCTTGAAAGTTATTATGTCATGCTGGTTGAAGTGATTCATATGTGCAATGGCTTCTGGAGAGGGCTGTTGGTTGCTTCCTTCCTTTGGAAGCTTTCATAGTGCCTTCTGGTACCATGAAATCTTGTTCTCTAGGAGTAGTGATTCAGAAAAGTTCCAGCTCTGGGCACTCTGGACTTCTAATAAGAGATTTTTAAAAGAAATTTATTCAGTGCATTTTCTGTCCAAGTTTGCTTGTTAATATTACATGGAGCCTGATCAGCTCATCTTCCATAACAAGGAAAGGCTTACAGTGGAGGGCTTGGGACACCAACCCAGCCAAAAAGCTTTCGACTTACAATTTGTTCTGCCTACAAGATAAACAGAAATTGTGGGAGTGGCCAACCAATGATTGGTTCAACTTGAGATTCCTGCCACTAGAGGAAGTCCACGCCTGACGCTGCTTGGAGGGCCACGAACCAGAGGCTGAATAGCACACAGATCAGGGAAATAAGGAAAGCCACAAACTAACATTACCTCACCAACTCCACAGCTTCCAAAAGCAGGCTACTTTCTGTCTACCCATGCCTATATGCCTTGCTGTTCTGACATCTGATTTGCTCTCTCTGTCCAGCTACATCACTTTCTCTTCCTGCCCAGGTCTGTCACTTTCTGTCTGTCCGTACAGATCTCCAGTCCTCAATGGTTAACTAGTGTTTGAATTTAAGGTGTGTACCACCATGCCTGACTCTGTTCCCAGTGTGGCCTTGAACTCACAGAGATCCAGACAGATACCTACTTGCCAAGTGATAGGATTAAAGGTGTGTGCTACCATTGCCTGACTTCTATACAGTGGCTGGCTTTTTTCCTCTGACCTTCAGGCAAGTTTTATTGGGAGACACAATATATTGGGGAACACAATACATCACCACATACATGTGTTAGCAAAATCTTCAGAGAAAAACACTAACAATTATTTATGGAGGAAAAGATACTATCCAGGACACAACACAAAGTGAAGTACAAGGACTCCTTTCCAGTTCTACCACAGGTTAAACCCACAGCACAAATTCAATACCTTCAAAAACAAATAACAGAGAGACATTATCTTTCAATTAGAGAAATGAGTGAGAAGTGGGGTTTCATTGTTTCTCAGTCATCTAGGAAACTAGTATCATTGTGTGACTGAACACTATTAATGACCAAAGAAATTCCACCAAGTCTAGCCTTGGGGATTAATGGGTTTATTAGGGTTATTAAAGAAATGTAGGTAATTCAATGTCAGGTGCATCCCACCCCACCATGGGTGCTGACTCACAAGGGTTGATTCCCTGGAGTTCTCTACCTAACTTGTATTCAGCTTCATTGGAAAATCTCCTTCCCTCAAGACTGCTCACACTTTTACTTATTTATTTGTTTGTTTGTTTATCTATTTATTTATTTTTATCATAATTGTGTTTTAATTTTACACATCAGCCATGGATTCCCCTGTCCTCCCCCCTCTCACCCCAACACCCACCTTCCCCCCAGCCCCTTCCTTCCATTCCCATATCCTACAGGGCCAAGACTCCCCTGGGGATTCATTTAAACCTGGTGGATTCAGTACAGGCAGGTCCAGTCCCCTCCTTCCAGGCTAAGCAAAGTGTCCCTGTGGAAGCCCAAGGTTCCAAACAGCCAGCTCATGCACTATGGACAGGTCTCGGTCCCACAGCCTGGGTGCCTCCCAAACATTTCAAGCTATTCAATTGTCTCACTTATCCAGAGGGCCTGATCCAGCTGGGTCTCCACAGCCTTTGGTTCATAATTCATGTGCTTCCATTAGTTTGGCTATTGTCCCTGTGCTTTTCCAATCTTGTTCTCAACAATTCACACTCTTACAGTCCCTCCTCTTTCTCAACAATTGGTCTCCTGGAGCTCTATCGGGGCCATGGCTGAGGATCTCTGCATTCACTTCCATCAGTTATTGGATGAGAGTTCCAGCACAACAGTTAGGGTGTTTGGCCATCTGATCACCAGACTAGGGTGGTGCACGCCAGTAGGATTTGCTGAAGGAGGCAGAGGCAGGAGGATCATGAGTTCGAGGCCAGCCTGGGCTGTTCACACTTTTATAATCCAATGAATCCTGTTGCTTTCTGGCCCTTCTCCCTCCTCTCTCTAGGAGGTAATGTTTAGGTTTGGAGAAAATAGCTACATAAATGAGCTTAGGCTAAGACATTTTGTCTGTTGTTTTTTTGAACCAACTTTGAACTCCAGATCTTTCAAACTACACTGATCTTTTGGATGTTGGAAAATTAACCACATGTTGTTGGTACCTAGGCTTTTAGAAGACAGTCATTGTCAAAAAAATCAGGTCATAATAAATCCTTTATTTGTTATCTTTCAAATATATCTTTGAATATTGTGAAATTTTTGTGGTTTGGTTGGCTTATAATGATAGAAAGTAAAATGATGCTTTTGTTACATAAGTGGCTGTACCATCACACTTGATGATATATTTTTTTGAACTTCCTTGATTAAGACTTGTCACTGGTAATAGTATAATAATAGTTATCTTAAGAATAACCACACAAATATTTTCTTTAATAATTATGACCAAGAGAAAAGTTTCATAGAACTTTCATGGAAATAGTAGCTCAATTACTATTATTACACAATTTGACTTTATATGAATTAAATAAACGAACAATATTTTAATGAGAGTAGCATTTTATTATTCCTACATAAATTCCTTTATAGAGAAAGACATGAAATGCTGCTTAATTCTGTTTGCCTCAGAGGCAGATTGTCCTATTAACAACAAAATTGTTTCATCCAAACAATGCCTATCATCAATTCAAAAGTCACTGAAAGGCAGTCTGAATGTACATCAGATTTATTGAGACATCACAATTTCATTTCATGAATTCCAAATGTTTCAATTATAGCTTGGGGAATTTTTATGAGTCTTCTAATTTGATTTTGTGGATGTTGGAAAATTAACCACATATTGTTGGTACCTAGGCTTTTAGGAGACAGTCATTGTCAAAATATGTAAAAGAAAAATAACTGATATAACTGGGAAGCAGAGGCACATTTACCAAACCAATTTTGCATACCATTTAGTCTTTCAAATATACTTAGGGAACATGGGTCTGAGGATATGCCTCTACATGCTCTTTGACTGTGGTCGCTCCTCAGATGAAAGGACAATGAAATACTGAAAAAGTATATTACATTTATAGATTTGGTTATCAGTTTATCACTAGTCATTGAATATAATTATCAGTGATTCAAAAATGGAAAAGGTGAGAAAGAATGTAATAGTTCTTTATCTACATCAAACAAATCTCCAACAGCAAAAGCATCCAATAACATAGAAATTACCATGTAAATTATTTCAAAGGGTTATTTTTAATAGTGTAGAAGGCAATTCCCCATATGCTTACACAAATGTTATGCATGAGCATCCACGTATGATGGAAACAGAAAATGATGTTTTATTTTGTTTTGCATTCTGTTGTTTGAAATAGCTTAGTAATATGAAATTTTTGAAATTTACTGGCTTACAGAAATTAAATAGTCACTATTTGAGTTATTGTCTATGGCCTACACATTGCTTATGCAAAATAAAAAGGCCTGAATCTTAAAATAAAATTTGAAAAACACATTCAAATGTGTGGAAGGAATTTGTATCAAGTATCTGTGAAGGGAGGCTTTAGCCTCAACAGCCAATTGCAGGGTTTATAATCTTACTTAATGACCACTTGCATAAGAAAATGTTAAACAGTGTTTGTTTTTCATCTTCAATTGGGTGAAAATAATTTTTATCTCATAGAGCTTTTATATGCAGATTATATAGGATAGTAAATGTAGGTTTGTTATATAGTGTTTATTATACATTAAAATAAATATCAATTTTTATTTTCTTAACCAATTATTTCTGTGTCTCTGGGTGAATTAACTGTTTAAGTTTTTCATTTCGTAAAGTTCTTGTGTTTAAATCAGAGTAAATAATTAATATACTTGATGTACTTTTCTTTAAGAGTAGTAGATAGAAATATTAAAAGCAGAGTATACATGTCTGAAAAAAAAAGAAAGAAAATTATGAAGTCAGGTAATTCTGAGCATACTAAGATTGTGGAGGAATTCTTCAGAGGTTTATAATTTTAATAATTTACCAGGGCCAGGTACATAATTCAGCTGGTAGAGTACCTTTCTAACACGTAGGCTGTCCTAAGTTTGATCCTAGTACCACATAAAGTCAGATGCTGTGGCTCATGCTTATAATGTTAGCATTTGAGAAGTAATGGTGTAGGAGGCACAGAGGTTCTTGTGTTCACAGATAAGCACTAGGGAAACCTGGAAGGTTAAACATTCAGGGTTGTCTCTTCAAACAGAGAGATATATAACCTGTTTTGTTGTTGTTGTTGCCCAGAAGGCTGGGAACAGAGGCAGTTAATAGCATGGTGATCTTTGTTCTATCTGTGTGCAAAGGACACAATGGACAGTGGATTCCTCCTCCAGATCCTTATGAGCTCATTTTTTCCCAGTTTTTTTTTTAGAACCTATCTTTATGGAAGATGTTACATGTCCTTTACAAAGAGTTTCAATATAGTCATAATTTAAGCTTTATTGTGCAGTACACATTAATTATCACCAGGAAACATTTTCCCTAATTGTGCTGTTCTTAAACAAGCCTAAAATAAACTGCCAGGTGTCAGACTTTCGAAGTTGGAATGAACACTGGCTACTGAGTCATGTTGAACAGGATTCCCTTCTTGTCTCTGGCAGATCTTTTGGATGGGCCTCCTACTGGCCTTGGAGTTTGCAAAGATCCCCTCAACATGAAGGGGAAGGATCAGAAGTTCAAAGTCATTCTCAGCTACAGAATAACTCTGAGGCCAGACTAGGCTGCTTTAAACATTGTCTCAAACAAACAAGCAAGAATGTACCAGAGACAACATCAATGTTCATGAAGGCCTCTACCTTGTTACTGCCTGGGTGAACTCTGAGTTAGCTAGGTAAGTGGTATATGCAATCTAAAACCAGAAGAAAAATATCATGTCACTGTTGACCTATGAAGTGCCTGCCATCAAATCCTTCTTCTAATTCATTTTCCTTCTGCCCCCCATGTTGTGCCCACTTTTAATATGACTTCAAAAAGCAAGTAAAATGATTTAATGGAGTTGGTGATGTGATCTCCCAGCTCCCACCTCCATGCCCTGCTGCTTGCTGCTGTGCTTCCCACTGTGTTAGACTCTTATTCCTTTAGAATCATGGGAGGAATTGAATGATCTCTTCCTAAGCTGCCTATGGTCATAATGTTCCATTTTACCAATAGAAAAGTAACTAGTACACTTCCTTTGATATGTAGAATAACAAACTAAGCTCTTTAACAGTACTCTAAAGACTGTATCTTCCATTACCACCTTTATCTCTGATATCTCATGGAGCTTCTCCCTGAAACTTGATCATTTGTATCTAGTCACAAAGCCTTCCAACAGATGGAAATAGCACAATGAAATGCTGCATTTTTTATAGTTTATATGAACACATAGTTCATTAAGGTGCTCCTGACATTAAAAATTACAGAGATTAACAAATTTCAAACATCCCAATTAACTGAACAGAGTGCACACTGTTATATTGAATACATAAGAGCACAGGGTTAGGTACTTTGAAAAACATATAAGTTTACCATATTTTGAAATAAACATCATAGTTTGAAATATTTTGAACAATATTGAATAGAATTCAAAATGCTATAGGATTAGAGTATTTGCTAGAATTATACAAAGTTCACTGTGAACTGAGCAAAGTGATGTTATCTAGAGGAGTATGCCAAAGGCACGTCCTTGGAATGCTTGGTAAAAGAATCAAAAGGTGCCATTGCTTACATCATTGACCCAAGAAAGCCTCAAGGTGACAACATGAGAATGCATCATATCAAGGACAAACATCAGCCACTGAGCTTCACCTGTTGTTATATACTATTGTATGAGAGCTCACCCACTGACACCAAGTATCTGTTTATGAATTGTCCTTCCCTGTTTCTTTTGTAGTCTTCCTAATCCCCAATACTGCCATTCTAATCTCAACTCCTATGAGATAAATTTCCTTTAACTCCATATGTGTGTGAGACCATGGAGTATCTGTTATGTTATGTTTTGTTATGGTGTGTGTGTATTGTGTGTGTCTTATTTCACTTGGCTTAATGGTTCAAATTTTATTCATGTTGTCACTAAATAACATAATTTCTTTCTCTTCTTAAATAGATAAAATTCCCTGATGTATTCATACACACTACAGATTATTTATCTTCCTGTCTGTTGGCAGAAATCTATATGAGTTTTATATTTTTGCTATTGTGAATAGTGTAGTATTAGGTACGAGAGTGAAGATATTTTTTCCATAGGCGCACATCATTTCACTTGGATATATAATGGCTACAGGATTACTGAATCATATGAAAGTCTTATATAGCTATGAATAACCTTACTGCTTTTCCTAATGGCTGTATTCATTGCATTTACCCTGATAGATGCAAACTTTCTCTATTCTCTACATCTTTGTCTTCAAAGTTTTCATTATCATTTGGATAATAAATGTCTTATTGAATAGAGGTAGTATGACATGCTGATAAAAAATGTGCCCCGTCCTCCCTCGTCCTGCCCCCTCCCCCTAATCCACCCCCCATTCCTATCTCTTCCAGGGCAAGCATTCCCCTGGGGATTCAGCTCAGCCTGGTAGATTCAGTTGAGGCAGGTCCAGTCCCCTCCTCCCTTCACCCAGGCTGAGCAAAGTGTCCCAGCATAGGCCACAGGCTCCAAAAAGCCAGCTCATGCACTAAGGACAGGTCCCAGTCCCACTGCCTAGGGGTCTCCCAAACAGTCCAAGCTAATCAACTGTCTCACTTATCCAGAGGGCCTGATCCAGTTGGGGGTTCCTCAGCTATTGCTTCATAGTTCATGTGTTTCCACTAGTTTGGTTATTTGTCCCTGTACTTTTTCCAATCATGGTCTCAACATCTCTCACTCATACAATCCCTCTTCTTTCTCACCAATTGGACTCCTGGAACTCTACCTGGGGCCTGGCTGTGGATCTCTGCATCAGCTTCCATCAGTCATTGGATGAGAGTTCTAGCACGATAGTTAGGGTGTTTGGCCATCCTATCACCAGACTAGGTCAATTCAGACTTTCTCTTGACCATTGCCAGTAGTCTATTGTAGAGGTATCTTTGTGAATTTCTGAGGACCTCTTTAGCACTTTGCTTTATTCTATTCCCATGAGGGTCTTCATATATCATGGTCTCTTTTTCCTTGTTCTCCCTCTCTGTTCTTGATCCAGCTGGGATCTCCCACTCCCCTAAGCTCTCTTTCCCTGGAACCCTGCCCTTCATTAACCCCCCCCCCCAATGTCCAGTTTGCTCAGGTAGATCTCATCCATGTCTCTATTATTGGGAGATCCTGTGTCCTTAGGGCCCTCTTTACTGTGTAGCCTCCCTGGAGTTGTGAGTAACTCATTAGAAACAGTAGTATAGTTTCACTCTTCTAAAAATAGGTACTCTATTTCTTTACACAGTACTCATTATTAGAAATGCTATGCTTCCTGCAATGTATGCTGTTTACATCTTCAGGACACCAAATTGTGTTCCATTATCTCTAGTTTATTTTTTTGTAACAATATCTTGGCTTTTGAAGTATATTTTGAATCATTGTGTATTTTTATACTTTTGTTATTATAACACTCAGGAAAAACCAAAAAAGCCATATTGCTTTGTTATTTAGACCTTTAAATGTGGGTCCTGTTTGAATTTAAATGAAAGTACAAAATAGAATGGCATAAAATGATGTTGCTCAAAATTTTTTTATTATAGCTGAAATTTTAGAATATCTTTCAATAAGATAATGACATTTCCTCCTGCCCATATATCTTGGGAATATTTTCCAGTCCTGCCATCTACTAAGAATACCTTTGCTTTCTAATGCCATTGTGGTAAATCATCAATACTTTTCAATCAGTGTCACTGTGTCTGGTATAAAAGACTAAAGCTTTCTCATCCAAGGTCACCGAAGCATGAATTAGTACTTTCCTTAACATTGACCTACAGGGTTATAATTAGTGAAGTATTTCTTTTAACTCACAACCTTAATAATAATTGGTTAATGACTGTTAAAATATCTTTACTTAGTTTCTCAATAAAAATTTTTCAGCTTATGTATGGTTTATATATTTAGAAAACTTACTACCATTCTTCTCCTTACATGTATCCCTTATCAGGGGGTAAAACTGTGTGAAAATTGAAGTTTACCCTCCAGTTTCAGTAGCAGAACAAGCCGGATGTGAATATCTGATTTAAGCTGAGGGATTACTCCTCTAGAAATAGCCTTAGATTATGAGCATTACATTGCTAGCTATGAGCAACAAATTCTGGAAGATATTCAAGTTATAAGGCTAATTTTTCTACTTAGGAGTATCTGTAATAAGGACAGAAAAGAAGAGCAGTTGGTAGAGAAGCCACTCTGGAATATCAAAGAGAAAAATATCAAAGCAGAAATGTTCCATAGAAACTCTGTTTTCCTTGTATCTCTGTATTTCAGCATCTTTTTAAAGCTTTCTAGGCCAAAATTATTATCTTGTAATTATAAACTACTTGTCGTAAAGTCAAAATGATTTCTCTGGTTTGAGCATGTATTCTCCTTTGTGGAAATTCATTCAATTTTGATGTCCTCATTGTGTAACAGAGTGACTGTTTAATCGTGTTTTAATAAAAAAATAGATTATAATTTTCTTTACATACTTTACAATATTAGAAAATTTGAGATTAAAGTTATAATAATTTTAGTTTTCTATATGTACATTATTTTGTCAACTTGATGTATATTAGAGTTATCCTGGAAGAGATGCCTTCAATTAGGAAAATATTCCCACCAGATGGGCCTGGAGGTGAAATTCTGGGAGTATTTCCTTGATGAAGGATTGATATGGGAATACTTAGCTAAATGTGGGTGATGCCACCTATGGGAAGATGGTATTGTGATGTGTAAAAACAAGCTGAGTGAAAAATTGAGTTCAAACCTACTAGTAATCTGTGTTCCCTTCTGGCCTCTTTTTTTTTTTTTAAATTTTCTGCCTTGAATTTCCTGCCCTGACTTCCTTTAGTGAAAGACGATGGCATAGAAATGTAAGCTAAATAAGCTATTTCCTCTCCATGTTGATTTTAAAAGTAAACTATATAGGATTTGGTACTGAGATTATAGGGTTGTTGAGATTGAACTGACCATGTGTTTAGTGGGTAGAACTGTGTTGGTCTTTAAAACTTTGAGATAAAAAAAGTACTAAGAACATAGTGCACTGTTCTTCATGGAAGCTTGGAAGATGAGAATATTAGGAGAAATGCAAATAATGGATATCTGGCTTATGAAAATTCAGAAGAAAGCAAACTCTTTATAAGAGTAGTTTCTGAATTGATAATTTGTGGGCTTTGGTCAGCTTGAGCTAAAGAATCTTGTGATGAACAAGAGAAGAGCACCACTGAGGTGAAATCTTTACTGGGACAATTTATGCTGTTGAGCTGTGATGAAGAAGAGACCAGCATCACTGAGAGAAGTCTGATAGATAGTATTTCTCTAGAGTCAGTATATAGAAAATGTGGTCTAAATAAGGTTATGATGTGTTGCAAGTTGGAAGCCAATCTTTGTCATGAGTAAGAGTTGACCAAGTGGTACTAATTCTAGCAGCATGGAAGTTGCATGATTGAAGTTGTCCTGGAGAATAGCTGCAGTTTAGCACTGTGAGAGGCCAGGAGGAGACTTTGGTGATGGTTCAGCCTTAGTTGCAGTGCACATCACAGGACTTAAAAGGTCATGAAGAGAAGGTGAGGGTTAGTCCTCCTAGAGGACCGTTTATGATGGTATAGCCTCATTTTTACTGGTGAACCAAGCATATTGGTAATGCCTGGACAGGGGAATGCTACCAAGGAGAGTAGCAGATATGAGTGGCATCATCTACTATGAGACAAGTGTCATGTGCATCATGAGCTGAAGAAAGGGAGGAGCCAAAGACCTTTGAAGCCCAGAAGATACTGGTCTGACGTTGATCTAATTACACTATTGGAGTTTTGCTTTGACTGTGACCATGTTCTGGTTTTTCTCTCTTGGAGTAAGAAAACACAGGAGCTTACAGTTCAGAGACTTTGTACTTTGAAAGGGACACTGTATTTTAAAAGAGAAAGTGAAATTTTAAAGTGCTGAAATTATTAAAAACTGAGACTTTTAAAGTTGTACTGCATTTCATATTGAGAGAGTTTTATGAACTCTGGAGGATAAATCAGACAGGAAAAGTTATTGATACAATGATGGTGTGTTTTTGACAATCTGACAAAAGGTTCATTATGCTACTTAGGTTTTGTTAGCTTCACACAAACTTGGGTCATCATGAAAGAGGGAGCATCAGCAGAGAAAAACGTTTCCACCAGATTGGCCTATCGGTAAGTCTGTTGGGCATTTTATTTATTAGTGATTCATGTGGGAGGTCTCAGTTCATTGTAGGTGGTGTGATCCTTGGGCACCTGGATCCTGGGTTGTATAAGAAAGCAGCCTGAGCAACCATGAAGAGTAAGTCAGTAAACACCATGTCTCCATGGCTTCAGGTTCAGTTCTGGCCTTCAGGTTCCTACTTGAGTTCTCGCCCTAATTTCCCTCTATGATATATTGTGAAATGGAAGTGTTTATGGGGTCTCTGCAAATACTAGGGCTGAAAGAGTAACTATCTGTGTAAGGAAAGAAGGAAATCTAGTTCAACATGATTCAGTAGACAGTGTTCATTCAAGCTTCTAGATCTGAACACCAGACATTTTATTTTAGGCATATTTAAGTACAGTAAAATTTGGTTTATGTAACACAATTCTGTATGTGCAATAAGACATAATTACATCAAAATTCTTTTCAAAGTACACATCACTTATTCCATGAAGTTGGATTCTGCACATAGGCTACATGTGTTATCTTAAGGGCCTGGCTCTACAGATTTTCACAGAGGTAATCTATCCTATTAATCTCCTCTGTTTCCAGTCTTCTGGGCAGTAAATAGCTTACATTTCTCCCTTTTTGAAGCAACAATGGTGAGTTTTCAATATTCCCAGTTTTCCTGGTGCTTCTCTGTGAGTGCAAGGGTCATTGAACTCCCAATAGAAGTCAAACAAATCCTTTCCTCTCCAAGTTGACCTTTTGTCATAGTACTTATCACAGCAACAGGCAGCAAACTAAAACACTGGGTATTTTAGTCAATTAGATTTTCAAAAGGTTGATATGCTTCCTGTTTCCATTAACATGGAAGAATTCTTTTATCATATGCTTACCATATTTTCATATCAAATTTCTTTTAAATGTTACTGGAATAACAAGAGCTGCTTTTAAACATGTGTTTTCTTGAATGCTTTACTACTTCCTAAATTCTATACTTAGTTTTTCAATCATTTATTGAAAATTAGCATATTCAATAACACTGTAAGAAAAAAAATTAATTTAAACTAAATTGAAAAGTATGGGAAAGGGGTATAAATCAAACATTAGAAAGGGTTTACAAGTGTTCACAACTTCAGTAACCTTTAAGAATAGGTAATTTCTAGATATTGTGAGATTTGACAGTCACATCCACATTGATACAATTGTAATTGAGAGATAAGAGTGACCAATAACTGTTGATTCATGTTATTCTATTGTCATTGTTAGTGGTGATAGTGCTCCCTGTGTGTGTGTGTGTGTGTGTGTGTGTGTGTGTGTGTGTGTTTATTTTGGTGTTATTTTATTATTTATTCTTTCTGTCTTGGTTGTAGTATCCTCCTTAGGCTGGAGTTTTCCTTCTATCACTTTCTGTAGGGCTGGATTTGTTGTTAGGTATTGTTTAAATTTGGCTTTATCATGTAATATCTTACTTTTTCCATCTGTGATGATTGAAAGTTATGCTGGGTATAGGTGATTGTGCTGGCATCTGTGCTCATTTAGAGTCAGTAGCTCATCTGTCTCATCACTTCTGGCTTTTGGAGTCTCTATTGAGAAGTAAGGTGCAATTCTAATAGGTCTGTCTGTCTTTATATATTACTTGGACTTTTTCCTCTGCAGTTTTTAATATTCTTTCTTTCCTCTGTATGTTCAGTTATTGGATGAGAGTTCTAGCACAACAGTTAGGGTGTTTGGCCATCTGATCACCAGACTAGGTCAGTTCAGGCTTTCTCTCATACATTGCAGTAGTCTACAGTGGATGTATCATTGTGGATTTCTGGGGCTTTCTCTAACATTTTGCTTCTTCCTGTTCTCATGTGGTCTTCATTTATCATGGTGTGTTATTCCTTGTTCTTGATATCCCTTTCTGTTCTTGATCCAGCTGGGATCTCCTGCTCCCCTAAGCTCTCTTGCCCTTCATTACTCCCACTGTCATCCAGGTTGTTCATGTAGATCTCATCCATTTCTCTGTCATTGGGTGATCCCTGTGTCTTTCTTAGGGTCCTCTTTTCTAGGTAACCTACTGGGAGTTATGAGTAGCAGTCTAGTCATCTTTGTTTTATATCTAGTATCCTCCTATGAGTGAGTATATACCATGTTTGTCTTTTTGAGTCTGGGTTACCTCACTCAGGATGATTTTTTCTAGATCCATCCATTTGTCTGCAAACCTCATGATATCATTATTTTTTTCTCTGCTGAGTAGTACTTCATTGTGTATATGTACCATATTTTCTTTATCCATTCTTCAGTTGAAGGGCATCTAGGTTGTTTCCAGGTTATGGCTATTACAAACAATGCTGATATGAATATAGCTGAGCAAATGCCCTTGTGATATGATTGAGCATTCCTTGGGTATATGCCCAAGAGTGGTATAGCTGGGTCTTGGGGGAGATGGATTCCCAATTTTCTAAGGAAGCACCATATTGATTTCCAAAGTGGCCGTACAAGCTTGCATTCCCACCAGCAGTGGATGAGAGTTCCCCTTGCTCCACATCCTCTCCAGCATAAGCTGTCTTCAGTGTTTTTGATCTTAGCCATTCTGACAGGTGTAAGGTGGTATCTCAGAGTCAATTTGATTTGCATTTCCTGGATAATTAGGGATGTTGAGCAATTCCTTAAATGTCTTTCAGCCATTTAAGCTGCCTCCGTTGAGAATTCTCTGTTTAGTTCTATAGCCCATTTATTATTTGGACTGTTGGGCATTTTTATGTCTAATTTCTTGAGTTCTTTTTATATTCTGGATATCAGTCCTCTGTCAGATGTGGGGTTGGTGAAGACCTTTTCCCATTCTGTAGGCTGTCACTTTGTCTTGCTGACCATGACCTTTACTCTACAAAAGCTTCTCAGTTTCAACAGGTCCCATTGATTGATTATTTCTCTCAGTGTCTGTGCTATTGGTGTTGTATTCAGGAAGTGATCTCCTATGCTAATGTGTTCATGACTACTTCCTACTTTCTCTTCTATCAGGTTTCGAGTAACTGGATTTATGTTGAGGTCTTTGATCCATTTTTACTTAAGTTTTGTGCGTGGTGACAGATATGGTGTTTTAATTACTATTTGGTGGTCAGACTTTCTTTTCTTGCCCAATCTATTTATTTTTCTTTATACTTCTTGTATATTTCTGGTATTGGGAGCTGACATTAAGAAATGGGGATGGGCTATAGCTCTGAAGGAGTTTACAGGAAGAAGGAGAACTGAGTGTTCCATCAGGATCTGCTTGTTTTATCTCATTGGAATGAGTGGAGAAAGTGAAAAAAAAAAAAGGCCACCTAGAGGGTCTGGCATAACACTCAGATGGAGCCTGGGCTAGGGTGGGTCTAGAGGAGCAGAAGGGGAAGAATAGATCTAGAAACCACCTACTACTTGCTTCCCTAGAGGAGTGGTCTACAGGTTAGCATAGAATTCCTGCTGGAGTTGAGAGCTGGGATAAAGCAACAAATGTGAACATAGCAGTTAGAAGGGGAAGGTCTGTGGGATCCACAGGTTATGTGAGCAGAAGGGAGAAGACTACAAAAGATTTTTTTCTTTTTTTTTTTTTTTTTTGCAGAAATTGTGGATACTGGAGGATTACGTGAAAGTGAAAGTTTTCAGTTAGCTTATCTGTTTCACTGGCCTGTTTAACTGGTGCATTCCCATGGAATGTCTGCTGGTGTTGGAGGCTGGGATACTGGGATGAGTTAGGGGAGGGAAAATTGGAGGAGTAGATCTTTGTGATCCATTGGGGATAGGATCAGAAAGAAAGGTCAGAGACCACAGCAGATGTTCTGCTACAGAATTAGAGATGAGATTGTGGGGGAGCTGATTGGGTCTGGAGGAGCAGAAGGATAGTTGAAATTCTGCTGTCAATCTATGTGTTCCATAGCAGGAGTGGCCTTTGACTTAGTAAGGGGTGCCTGCTGGAGTTATAGGATGGGGTAAAGCAACTAGCTGGGATAGGGACTCTAGAGGGAAAGATCTTTGGGTCCAGAGTAGATGAGGGTAGTTGGGCAGGAAAGGCTGCAACAGGTGTTCTATTGAAAAGCTAGGAGTGAGACTCATTCCAAATTCTTTTTATGAAGTCAATATTTTGTTAATACTAAAACCAGAATAGGAACAAAAACACCACAGAGACTCATAGGCTAATCTCCCTATGAACATAACTGCAAAAATAAATAAAATAGTTCATAATCCTTTCTTCCTTAATCTTCATATACATACCCTGTGCATTTATATTCTTAAATACAAACACACACACACACACACACACACACACACACACACACACACACACATATATATATATATATATATATATATATATATATATATATATATAATATACATAAATATAACCTTTCAGTCCTTATGAAGTTACCTACATGCTTATAGACAAAGAGCTGACCAGTTGGTATTGGATTAAGCATTGGAGGCTCTGCCCTAGGGAAGATCATTCTTCTTGATCTCAGCATTCCCTTGTTGCCTGTATCTTCTTAATGTTGAGCATAAGCATATGAGAATCAGATCAAAATAATGGTAGTAAGTCTTATGAGGGCAGAAGATTTACATTATATGTTTGTAGGGTTTGTTTTGACCACCTGCACTTAGGATAATTGCCCTTTAAAGGAAAGTATCTTGGGAACTATCTGGTTGAAGAATACTCAAGATTAGCTAAAAAGGTCTTGACTGTAATGAAATCTGGTATGTCACTTACACCATTTGAAGTAAGATTTTAACAGAACTACAGCAGCTCTGTTGCCCTGAGAACAAGAAATAAGCACAGTATTTGGAAGCCACTCACATTTTTTGACGTATCTTTAATGTTAAAAAGTCAGATTCTTATTTTTATTTATTTATTTAATTTTTGGTGTGAAGAGCTAAGTAAGTTCATCACCCTCCTCCTCCAGCACCACCATACACATTCTCTTTCTATTTCCTTTTTTCTATGATATAGGGTCTCAAGTTTCATAGAATGGTCTCAAAATCACCGTCTTGTCAGTGTTGAACTTTTAGTCTTCCGGCCTTTACTTCCCAAATGCTAGAATTACAGGCAAGAACCAACACACCTAGTTTATGTGGTGCTGGAAGTTGAATCAGGACTTCATGCATGGTAGGCATGCATTCTACCAACCCAGAACCAGTCCCAGATCAATAAGTTAATTTGTTAGTCAATGTTTTGTTGAAAATTTAACATAACTAGATTTTTGCAATTTTCTTTTCTTTTATTATTTTAGTTATTATGTATACAGCATTTTGGCTGTCTGCATACCTGCACACCAGTAGAGGGCACCATATCTCATTATAGATGATTGTGAGCCACTATATGGTTGCTGGGAATTGAACTCAGGACCCCTGGAAGAACAGCCAAGACTCTTAACCTCTGAGCCATCACTCCAGCCCCAATTTTTGCAATTTTCTACTATTGAATTTTAAAACTCATTGTTTAAAGACTGAAGATAGTATCAAGCCAAAACTAAGTTTTCCAGTGACTTCTTGTTAAAAGAACACAAGAAAACAAGTATTAAATACATTTACTTTATTACTTCCTAAAAGTGTTTTAGACTCATAAGACCCTTTCCATGTTAAAGTGTAAAGATATTACATATAAGAAATAATTGTTACATATGAATATTTTATTACATAAATTAGTAATTAATAGGCACAAAATGTTCAGAATATATGCATACATAAACATATGCATACATAATATAGTTACAATGTCTGAAACTCTCTGCAAAGACACAACTGAAATTGATTTCATTTTATGTGAATGATATATACATTTACCAATGTCTAATGGTTAATAAAAGCAAAAATAGAAACATTGTGAATTATACCATAATTGAACTTATCATGTATATGTTGAAGGTATTTACATTTAGTTATCACAAAGAATTTATGAAGGTTATAAGAAGCCGCTATTGTGTCACCATCCTAATGTATTGAACAGTGCATGAAATAAACATTTTTACAGGCATTAGCTGCTAGGGTTGTTATCTTGCCATAATATATCAAATCAATTCATCTCATAATATCTGTCCATCAGCATCCTCCGTTTCATGACATAGAGCAAAAACTTTCTCTAAATAATTTTAATCTGTTCACACTGAGGCCAATCCCATTTCAAGATAAGATGACAGTAATCTTTTGATTACTTTCTCTAGTAGATTACATTCTATTTCAAACAAGACACAACAAAACCTTACAAGAAACATAATTAGAAGTGAAATTGCTTTAAAGCACCTTTCTCTCTAGAGGAACCTCTTCACCCTCTGTGATGTGCTGGGATGTATCTAATCTAATGATCAGCGGCCACCAAGTAATTGAATGTCCTTGAGTTTGGCCCACTAGAAAACCTATGCATTTTACTTCTTTTGGCTTTTCCTCTATATAAAAGGGAAAATGGACCTGCATAACATTATATGATCACTTTTGATGAGAAGGTGCTTATACTTGTAATCTGTTATCAGGGTTGATATAATTATGGCACCCAAGGCCAATGCTTGAAAATATATTAATCAGAATGAGCATGCAAGGGTTTGAAAAGAATTTTTAAATAGTTTTAGAACTTTGAGTTATAGCTTCAGGAATTTATTTATCCTTACTTATTATGAAATATGTCTTTTTTAATGATACAATGATCTCTAAGGGAATAAAATGATTAACAGCTTACTATCTGGCAGGTGAATAGAAATTTTCATACTGAGGACTTTTACTCACTTACTTTGTCTTGTGGTAAGGACACCCAGAGCATTGGCCATGTAAAGCATATGTTTTACCACTAAGTTAAACCTTAATCTCATATGAACTGTAGAGACCCACAGTTTTTTTCCTAGTGAGAACTTATTCAGAGTCTAAGAATCTGAGTTTGCTTTAACCAGCAGGACTGCATAAGGGGATGCTTTGACCACGGGCATGGTTACCAGGTTTGGAAGGGCCTACACTTTACTGTGTGGTGTGCTTTGATCTAGCAAGGGGGAGGTCTTTTGCTGTGCCCCTTGGTATTGTTATAAAAAGCCCCTTTGAAGCGGCAGAAGGGACCACTGGGTTTTGATCCAGGTCTTCCTAAAGCTATCCTGTGTTTTTGTATTTCTTCTCTTCACGATCTTTCTATCTAAAAGTTTCTTATCCCTCTCTCCTCCTCATAGGAACCCTTTTAAAAGGTGGGAGCTGGCCTCCCACAATCAACTAACTTTTTCATAGGATGGTGTTTCTTGTAATATGTTAATATTCAAAACTAGGCTATAGCATATTTTTCCATGGTTTATAGAAAGAAGTGGTTAGTGCTGCTTGTTCTGAAAATAGCACAGGTGACTTAAAATGAGATTTTGAAAACGCATAAAGCTTACATTGCTTAAGAAACCCTCTCAAGACCTCAGTTATTCTTTATCTTACCTATCCATTCTGTGAAGATCCCTGTCTCACATATAATGTTCTCTTTCTTAGCAATTAGCAGACTTGCAGTCTGCTTGTCCCCCAAGGGGATCACAATGCTGTTTCCAAGACAGCTTTGGAGAAATATATGAGCAATGCAATCTTTCTTGTCTCTAAGACCATTCAGTGCCTAAATAAGAAACATTGTGATTTAAAACATCTAGTTTCCAATACACAAACTTGCTGACAATAGCTAAGCTCCTAATTAAGTTATATTATATTCTTGGCACAACATTTTGGGAAAGCCATTTCTAAGAAGAATCTGTTAGTGCAGTTCTCCATATGATCAGTTTCAGATAAAAAACCAGGTGTTTCTGAATTAATACAGTTTGTTAAAAGGAGGTAAGTTAGAGCATACCTACATACTAAACCACACCAGTTGGTATCACATAATAAATGTAAAAATGTTATGATTTTGTCTATAAGACATAATTTTAAAAAGCCCTCACTGGTACAGAATGCTACCCATTCTTTTATGATACAAAGAGAGAAAACCTGTAACGAATTATTGAGATTGAAGTCATTGGTGCATAGGTGGCCAATCTATACGGGAATGCTTTTTTTTTCCCCCACAAAGATAGAAAAGTAAATACTGACAGGGCACTTTGTGCCTCACATTTTCTCCTCCTCCTCATTACTAGAACCATTTCTTATGTCCTCATTCCTTTGCATTATCTTCCAGACCATTTCATTCTTGTCTATCTTAGTGTATTCATCTTTAAATGACAGGTGATTGAATGACTGCAGTCCCTCTACATCTAGGTGATTCCTCTCCATCTTTGAACAAAAATTTCTTTGTACTAGCATATTCTCTGCCATCATTCCTCTCTTAGTAATTTCATAATCTATGTGTATCATTCTCCTTGTACCCATAAAACTCTAGGTTTCTCATATCTTTTTCTACACCAGTCTTGTACTTCCATATTTATCCCCTGAATATTGTTATTATAATCAAATTAACACCTTCATAATCTTAATTTGATTAACATCGCAATATTTTTCTTCTTTCTCAGTACTGATTCCTTGACACAAACCTAGAATGACAAATCACATTATCATATCCTGCCTCTAATTCTATGTCAAACTTCTATCAGTGACATCACATTCTTGTACCCTCTCTTTTGCCTCTCATACATTTTGTTCTAAATTTGAGGTAAACCATGGTTAAGTTCAACTGTGTATTATCCATAATCCAACGAATATGTTACTAAATGCAGCCATAAAATAATTTAGTCCCTGTGGCAGTACTATTATCATCAAGCACATGGTTTTTAGGCATTCATGATGATCATATTACATTTTAGATTCAATGAAAGTTGAAGAAATTCATAAATTTTATTTCTCTATGTATTTTATGTCTGTAAGAAACTAGAAACATTTTGCCGGGTGGTGGTGGTGCATACCTTTAATCCCAGCACTCGGGAGGCAGAGCCAGGTGGATCTTTGTGAGTTCGAGGCCAGCCTGGTCTACAGAGCAAGATCTAGGAAAACAGCAAAGCTACACAGAGAAACCCTGTCTCGAAAAACAAAAAACAAAAAACAAAAAAAAGAAAGAAAGAAAAAAGAAACTAGAAACATTTTGATGATTTATAAGATAAATTTCTTGACACATCACATGACAGATAAACCTAAATTTAGTCTCTCTTGGTACAAGACAAAAGTAATAGTTGACCTATTCATCTTTTTCAAAGAAAAATAGCTACATAGTGCTTCATTTGTGTACATAGATAAATATAAGCCCCTTTTATACAGCAGTACCTCAACTTTAGAAAATAAAGTTTTGGCTGGGCATTGTTGGCACACACCTTTAATCCCAGCACTCGGGAAGCAGAGGCAGGCAGATCTCTGTGAGTTCAAGGTCAGCCTGAGCTACCAAGTGAGTTCCAGGAAAGGTGCAAAGCTACACAGACAAACCCTGTCTCGAAAAACCAACAAAAAAAGAAAAGAAAGTTTCATGCATCAATAATAAATTGGCATTAAATTGATTGTAACCTATTTCTAGGTTTAATGATCTTCACTCCAATTTGCCAAATATATGCATAATTTGTGGAAAAATGAGACTGAAAATACGCACATACTTTGCTGTGCTACATCTGGGTGCGCTATAAAGGGAGAGATGCTAATTCATTCCTAAATCTCAAAATACACAAACGATTGGAAAACTAAGCCCATCATCTGAAAAAGAAGATGTAAGAACAGTCCAGATGTTCATACAGACTACAAGTGTACACAATATTCATCAACTCAGTATGTCCATATGACCTATTAACATTTCAATAAAAATAACTTTTTGGTTCTCCACAGACTAGTTTTTAATACTTTATATTATTTATAAAATATTTTAAATAACATTTTACATATTTTATTTTCTTAGATAAGTAGTCTCACAGGAACGAAAGTTGTTTTATATAATATATATTTAATTTACTCAAGGGAAAGATACACATTCTTTTTGTAATTATTTTTTAATTTGTATTTTGAGTCATAAACATCAAAGGAAGTTTGGACTTAAAAGCCAAGGATACCTTACATCTGTGGAAAAAAAAAAATATATATATATATATATATATGTGTGTGTGTGTGTGTGTGTGTGTGTGTTTCTGTGTGTGTGTGTGCAACTTTGTGATGTGCACCTAAGGCAGTTTTGTTTCTTTAAAATTCTGAATGTACCTTCCAAAACATAGGACAGGATACTTATGAAGAACCTTCACAGCAACAGCAATCTATTCACTCACTCAATAGGTAAGCAGTCTTTGTAGTCCTGTGTAGTAGTATTTTCTTATTAGGACTGCTAGCGCACAAATAATGACACAGAGACTTATTATTAATTGTGAAAGCTCAGCCTTTTTTGGCTTGTTCTCAACACGCTCTTATAACTTAAATTAACCCATGTATATTAATCTATGTTCTGCCATGTGAAATTGCCTTTCACCATACTCCCCATCCTGTTTCCTCAGCATTTGGCTGGCAACTCCACCTTTCTCCTTCCTAGAGTCCCCTCTGTCCCTAAAAGTCCCACCTAACCTCTTCCTGTGTAGCTAAATGACCATTCAGCTATTTATTATACCAATCACAGGAATATATCTTCATACACTGTACAATCACAGCAAAATACCTTCACACAGTGTACAAGCACTCTAACATAATTTTGATTTAGGCCTCCATTTATTAATGATTATTTCTTCATCTCTCTCTATGTATTCATTTCTCTTTGTGCATATTTCTCCCCTTCTGACTGTAGAAAATCAATAAAATTAAAACATTTCTTGATTTGCATATTCTCCACTTTATCATGAATGACTAGTTGGTTTGAAACCTTCCATGGATTTTACTATAATTATCAGATATTAAGTCTTTTGACTGTTGTGCATCATACTATGTTTCATGTCCTACTTTCTAAAATATGACTTTAAGTAAAGATTTGGAGAAAGATTTCCCTGAAGGAATGTAACAAAGTTTAGATTTGAGCATCAAACTAAATGGACAAATCTAAGTGAAGAATGCTCATGACAGTCAAGGCTAAGGTAAACTAATGTTGGCAAGGTGTAGAAGACTTGGAAGTAGCAGTCTCTGAGCAAGAGAAATGCTGTGCAAAATCTCTGAGGCACAGTCCTGACTGAAAACATCACTACCAATGAGGCTGTGTAAAGTGAATCTGTCTCCTTAACATAGAGACAGTAACATGGTTCTGTGTTCTCCCACATTTCTCTCCTTCTCTGTCTCTCTGTCTCTGTCTCTCTCTCTGTCTCTGTCTCTCTCTGTCTCTCTGTCTCTCTGTCTCTCTTTCTCTCTCTCCTTCCCTCCTTTCCTCTCTCCCCCTCTCTCTTTCTCTGTTTGTTTTTTGAGACAGGGTTTCTCTATGTAACAGTTGTGGCTGTCCTTATATTCTCTCTGTAGACCGGGATGACCTCAAAGTTGCAGATATCTGCCTGCCTCTGCCTCCCAAGTGCTGAGATTAAAGATTTGTGCCACCATCACCTGGCTCCTTTTTTGTTTCTTACACTGTCAATTATTCTAATGTCTGTAAATAATTTTTGCAAGTATGGAAGACAGCTATTTCAAAAGCCCTAAGGCATTTCTACCTTATACTAGAGTATAATAATTTACATCTTTATTCCTAATACACAATGGGTAATTTTTTAAACCTCTTGTGTTTATGATCATCTATGTATGTGTGTACACTAAGGAGAACCACATAAAAATATGATTAAATAAATACTTTATAAAGATTGTTGTTCATAAAAATGAGTTTACTGTTCTGAAATTTATCTAAATAGAATTAAAAACTAATGAATGAAATTAGAAAGCTGCTCAGTTTCAGAATCATAGAGTATTTACACTGAACACAACAAATCTATCAACTCTGCTTTATTGTTAATCAGGGCACTTTTTGGAGTTCAAATCATTACAGCTCCAAAAATGGAGAAATTGGATATAACACTTTCTGAAGGCCAGAAACTATTTAAACTCTTATTCCTTAGGCAATAAACTTCCTTCAGAAAATTACAAACATCTGCACTTTTATAAAAACAGCCAGAAGATATGTTTTGTACATTTTTCTATTAGCGTTACTTTTGGTTATCTACTTTCATTCAAGGTAAAAACTTGCAATGGCACAGGCTCATACATTCTGATGACCAATGTTTAGACACAGATAGTGTGTACCTCAGTCTGTTTGAGGGGTCCCTGGCAGTGGGATCTGGATCTATTGCTGGTGCATAAGCTGCCTTTTTGGAGTCCATTACCTATGGTGGGACACCTTTCACAACCTTGATGCAGTGGAGAGGGGCATGGACCTGCCTCAACTGAATATACCCGGCTTTGCAGACTCTGCCAGGGAGGCCTTACCTTTACTTTTTCGGAGGAGGGGATGGGGTGGGCTGGGAGAGGGAAGGCAGTGGGAAGTAGGAGGAGGGATGAGAGTGGGATCTGTGATTGGTATGTAAAATGGATAAAATATTTCTTAATAAAAGACCAACATGGTATGTAATCACTCACAGGTGGATACTAGATGTAAAACAAAGGATGACTAGACTGTTACTCACAACTCCAGGGAGGCTACCTAGAAAACAGGACCCTAAGAAAGACACAGGAATCGCCCAATGACAGAAATGGATGAGATCTACACAAGCCAACTGGACGTGAGTGGAGGTAATGAAGGGAGAACAAGGAAAAAGAGGCCATGCTAAATGAAGACCTCATGGGAATAGGAAGAAGCAAAGTGCTAGAGAGGTCCCCAGAAACCCACAAATATACCTCCATAATAGATTACTGGCAATGGTTAAAGGAAAGCCTGAACTGACCTAGTCTGGTGATAGGATGGCCAAACATCCTGACTGTCGTGCTAGAACTCTCATCCAATAACTGATGGAAGTGGATGCAGAGATCCATGGCCAGGCCCCAGGTAGAGCTCCAGGAATCCAATTGTCAAGAAAGAAGAGAGACTGTAAGAGTGTGAATTATTGAGACCAAGATTGGAAAAAGCACAGGGACAAATAGTCAAACTAGTAGAAACTCATGAACTATGAACCAATAGCTGAGGAGCCCCCAACTGGATCAGGCCCTCTGGATAAGTGAGAAAGTTGATTAGCTTGAATTGTTTAGAAGGCTCCTAGGCAGTGGGACCAGACCTGTCTTTAGTGCATGAGCTAGCAGTTCAGAACCTGGGGACTATGCAGGGACACTTTGCTCAGCCTGGGCGAAGGGAGGAGGGGCCTGGACCTGCCTCCACCAAATCTACCATGCTGAGCTGAATCCCCAGGGGAGTCCTTGCCTTGGAGGAGATGGGAATGGGGGATGAGCTGAGGGAAGGACGACTGGTTGTGGGGGGGGGGAGGATGGGAATCCGGGCTGATACGTAAAATTAAATTAAATTATATTAAAAAAAAACTATCACTAATTTTAAAAAAAGAAAAAATGTATGTGTTCCTTCACCTTTTTGAGAAGAATGTGATTCATCATATCCTATACATTTTACTTATTGTTAGCAAGTTCTTAAATATATAATATAAAGAAAATTCATGACACACCTCAACTTTAAAGATTTCACTAAGACAAATGGAAAGTGCAGAGAGAATTTTTCTCTTTGTGTTCATCTTCCATGGCATACTAACTTCTGAAGAGTTCCTGATACAAAATGTAAATTAACTGGCATGCATATGTTTATGTATATATGTGCACATTTGTAATATATATATTATGGTAATGTTTAGCAGTTTTGAGAAATGATGCAGAAATAAAAGGTAGTTAAAATCTTAGACATATTTTAATGTAAGTGCTTATATTTCAAGCATTAAAATTATAATCATTGATACAAAAAATAGTCTTTGCCCAAGGGACATACAGATCTCAAAAAATTAAAAAAAAACATTTATTTTCTATAGTACATATCAGGACTGCATGATAAATTAGTAAACTTTATACTTGCAAGTACTCTGGAAATTTCTAATTATTGTATTGAAATTAGTTCTGGTTAGATAAATATAGATTTAGAAGAGTGAACAGCTAACAGGATTCTACAAACAACTTAAACAAAGGAAATCAGAATTCTACTTTACATAAAAACATTATTAAAAACATAAACTCGGATCAGGCTACAGAGATGGTTCAGTGGTTTAAAGTACTTGCTGATGTCTCATAAGTCCCTGGTTTTATTCCCAGTATACTGATGACAACTCACAGCTCTCTGTATGTAACTCTGTTTCTAGGGTATCTGACACTTTCTTATAGTCTCTACAAGCATCTAGCATAGCAAATGATACACAGACATACTTGAAAGCAAAATATATTCACAAATAAAATAAGAAATATGATAAAAACCAAAACAATACAAGCTGGGATAGTGGTGCTTCCATTATAATCTACTAGTTAGAAGGCTGAGGCAGGAATAATTGATCATGGGCTCAAGACCAGGCTAAGATACTTGGTGAGATCCTACCCCAATAAAAGATGTTAACCAGGTTATCCTCAGTCTACCCTACATTGTTGGTGTTTCTGGAAATTAAGATCAATTTAGTAAGCTCATATAGTTCTTCTTGAAAGTGATTGAAGTATCAAATTTGTTTTCTAACATTTAAGTGTCACGCTAAATGTGCTTGAAGAGATGTTAAGACAGAATAAATTCCTTTCTGGATGTTATTAGAATTTGTCATGACAATTCATAGTCTTGAAAATAGAAATTTATTCTAGATACCAATGATCTACACATTAATGTTCCAATCATAAAATATAATTCATGGCAAAAATGTTTTCTGAGTAGACCTGTGAACTATATTTGTAGTTAATTTAAAATGCTGAGACAAAACAAATGATGAAATGATTAGTAATAAGTTGTTTGGCTGACTCAATCCTATAAAACTGTGGAATGTGTGGTCACTCATTGTTCTTCAGTATTCTCCCTATTGTCTCTATAGAGAGTGATGGACCCATAATTATTTCTATTGCCATTTACTAATTGTGGTTGTGACAGAGAAAGTGTTTCTCATTATTCATCATATTTAATAAGAGAAGTGTAAACCTATGGATTGTATATCATCTTATCTCATTGCAGCATTGTAGATCTGGAAGAAAAGGCTGTATAGTTAGTTTAAACAGACCCATATACTAGTAAGTTCATGCCGTGTGTTCACAGCCACACATACATCAATACACAGCTTGATAACATTTTGGAGTAGAAGAAAGGACTGAACTTTGCTTTCAGATCGCTGGACTGCAGTCTCTAAAGTTGGGCATTCTTCTGTGCCTCCAAAATGGAGCCTATCCATTTAAAATTAAAGCTAATGTAAATGCTGTCACATTCTCTTTAAATAATGTTCAATCACCTCGAATACTCCAAAGAATTTTCATTTGGAGTAGTTATCCTGGAAATCAGAGATGTGGAAAACAAGGTAAGCTACTTAGTCATTCTGATTATGATGCTATACCAAAGCTCACCTCCAACCCCAGACAAAGAACTACTTCTCCCCAGTTACTGGGTTCTTTGTACTGTTTCATCCTTGTCATATTCGTTTTACACATCTGAACCTACATCTGCTGTCTAATTTTGTAGTCATTAACACAGATTTCCTTTTTCTTTGAAATGGTTGCTTACCACTTGCAAGAACAAAGTTATGTCAACCCATCTCATTAACAATATAGTAACTTCAGTCAATTTTCAAATTAGTTGTCCTGTGGCTGCAGATGCCTAAGGGCATCAAATCCATGTATGTGAATATAAATGCAGTCTGATGTGAACATTTTTATGACATCATGTTCTCTTTGTTTTTCTCAACTTTATAAATTACTATCTCATTCTTGAAAGTGAAAAAAAGACATCCCAAATGACAGAGTGTAACACTAAAACTCCTGATTAAACAAAAAACGTTTTTCTTTAAAATTCTTTAGTACTCTTAAAAATATCATCTGGGAAGATGCAGATTAGTTCTTTATTATCTCTGGTCTCTGTGATGTACCTGCTATTTTGAAATTATTACTTTTAGTCTATTAACAACAAAAAGCATTTCATCTAAGATCCACAGGCAAACATATCCTCAATTTTCACTTTCTTAATATCTTAAATGTCTTCTCTTGCTCACATAAGGAAAGTGAAATGCATCTGGTTTCATGCTTCCTCATGAAAGGACTGTAGCTCCCATGAGTGTTTGGATTCTTTCCTGTGTTTAGTTCCTCTGTTTTCCAGTTCAGTTAAATACATTCTAGAGAAGACTTCTGATACTGAATTATCAGCATAAATAATATACTTATATGGGTGTTACTGATGTTACTCATCATGGACATACAATCCAGTAGCTGGCACTAAACTTGAAAACTACCCTGCCCCTAATGGGAGTCTATTTAGAGAGAATGCAGAACTTTTAATGTGACCTTACATGACCCTGAATAATATTCAGGTAACTGAACATGATACAAGTATAAAGTAATTCAATCGCTTATTATATTTTATTGCATTTTGTCCATTTTTTGTTGAAATATAATTTTCTAGTTATGCTTTAAGAAGAAATTTTGTAGGAATTTTTGTCTCTACTCTTTAGGACAACTAGTATCTTTTACTCTAAAGATCTCTTATTCAATTCTGATTGCTTAAATGTCTCAAGTAACTATAATCTAAGATGACATCAAAATATGAACTTTCATGTAGTCATTTAATGTTGTCTAGACCAAGCTTTGGGTTTCTGGGTAGCAGCTGGCTGGTTTCTCTTCGTGAAGAGCTGAACCTATAATTGCCTGCCTTACTGAGTCATTACATCCAGGCCTATAGACCAGCGCTAGTCAGTCAGTGAAACTAGAAAACAAACTATAGGTTCCAGACTGAACTGCAACTACTCAGACGGCCCACCTGTTAGCCCTCTTCCTGTACCTGTTCCATTCAAAGGAAAACACCAGGGCTTGTCATCCACCATTCTTCCTCTCCACTCTCCCTCATGACTAACCCTTGTAATTTTCATAGTAGGTCCCTCCCCACCACCATGCCCATGTCTGGTCCATTTCCTCTTCTCAAATATTTTCTCTTCTACTTTCTTGTCTCATATGTGTTTAGAAAACATTCCACATATGAGCAAAACAAGCAATGTCCTTTTGAATTTTGTTAATTTTGGTTAGCAAGATGATATCTAGTTCCCTCTATCTTCTGCTGAATGACAAAATTTCAGTTTTCTTTATGGCTGAATAAATCTACTCTATGTGTGTGTACACATGTACGTACACACACACGTGTGTGTATGAGTACATGTATGTGTGTGCGTATTCATGTGTGTGTGTATCGTCTTTTGTTTTGTTGGCTCAACATACATAAATAATAAGACCAATTTTAAAAAGTGTTTGTCAAAAGAATGGCTTTCAATATTCTTCTATACCATCAGGTTCAAAGGCTGAGTAATATTCATTATATGCATGTTATAATTTAACTCTGAATATTAGGTATTTAAATACCTTAAAATCTTTTCTCATTTTGATATGCATCATTTAGTGGAGAAAGACTGTATGAAAATATGTATTTGATCCTATTATTTGAAAAATGTGTGGAAAAACATTTGAAAGAGTTGAAAGAAGACTTTTAAGAATCATTACCTTTTTATTAATGTTAAAAAAAAAAGAATGGCTTTCTCTGACAAATCATTCAAATCTCTGCCTGTAATTCTGTCACATTGTTTCTAGCAAGATGATATGCCTACCACATGGTCTTTTTCATTTAAAGTTAGCATGTATTGTGTTGAGTTTCAGTGACAGACTTTTCCATATATAAACGCCATTTCATTATATCTTACTACTCTCTCTCTCCTACTGCCTTCTCCATCCCCTTCTGCCTTTTCCTTGGTGGCTCCTACCCCCCTTCAAAGAGTCTCCCTTTTTATTTTTATGCCACATATATTCCATCACTAGTTCTTTTTTCTCCTTCCTTCCTTCCTTCCTTCCTTATTATCTTTTTACCCTTCTTACACTGAGTTGTATTTCAGAGTCCAGAGTGCTAACCATTACACGATGGAACCCCCTCTACACTGAGTAGTATTTCAATGAGAATCAGAAATTGTTAACAGACTGCTCAGATTTTATTGAAAACTTGTTTTATAGAATTTTACTGAGGTAAAGGAATTTTTGTTTTCAATGTAGGAAGATACACATATTCATAACAACACAAACATATATAACTATATACATGTATATGCACTTTACTTTCCATTTTAAACTATAATTTAGTCAAGTATTCTATATTTAAACTGGCCAACTTTCCTTTTCACCCCTAAGGTAATTCAGTTCTGATGTTTATGAAATGATTTATTTTATACATTCCTTTCATAACTGCTATGAGACTTGTTTCTACTCTGAGTCATTCCCTTCTTTTGTTTGAAGTTTTCTGGAATGCTGTTGGATAGTGGTAAGGGACATAGGATGTAAAGGAGGATTATTACTAATGGAATTTCTAGCCTCTGCTAGAACTAAGATATTTTAGAATTATAACATGAATAGTGAACTTTAAAATGTTAAAATGACCGACAAAGAATGGTATGGTGCTAAACTAAACTAGCCTTGCATATTCTGTAAGCATCAAGAACGCCCTGGTGGTTTAAAGGTAAATCAACTAAAGCTTTGTGTGACTCAGGAGGGATTAATATACTTTGAATTACTTTAAGCCTTTAGGCTCAAAGTAGTTGTTATACCAACTGCATATGAATCCCCATGGAACAGAAATTCCTGTTTTGTTTCTTTTTTTTTTTATGAATTTGTAAAATGATCCATGTGGTATCCAGAGAGCAATGTGAATACATATTGATTCCTCAAGCTCAAACCATATCTATGTCATTCATTTAGTTTTCCACATGGTACATACTAAATTGAAACTACCTTATGTGCCTAGCATAATTGCTGAGATGGAGCCTTCCTTGTAGTCTGGAGGGGTCCTTGTTTCAATGTATGAGTTAGTTTTAACATAAAACTAATTATTTTTAATGAAACAATCCTGCTTCTTCTCAGTGGATCAGGTGTTTATAACTATCTTGAGGTCTCATGTCCTGTTTAGTGTTTATAACTATCTTGAGGTCTCATGTTCTGTTTTATTGTTGTTTCCATGGTCAGTTCCCATTTTCCATTGGTCTAGGCAGTTATTTAATAGTATACATACTGAAAATCTCATTGGAGAACTTATAATCACATGTATTGTCTATTTCTCAGGTGCTAGTGGATGGAATTGAATAGAACAGGCCAAACCTTACAAAGTGTTAACTGAAACTGTTTTTGAACCAAGGATATATAGCATACACTAGATTTTCCAGTATCTTTGTCTGTGGTGATGAGATAGAGATACAGTTCTACACTGTCACCCTCAGCAGCCCTAGCCGTTTTAATATTTTAGGAATCCTGACTCAGGTCAACCAGGATTGATGGCTTCAGTGCTGAAAAAACTTTCAGGACTAGTCAGTATTTTAGAACAGTCAGATACTTTATTAGACATATTCTAATGTGGTTCTATGTGGTATCTAGAGGAGAGGTGCATAGGGAAAAATACACCCAAGAGCATGGGTCTTGGCTTCCATGTGAGAGACCTGCATGAAGTAAGACAGCCAAGAAAGTGGACTTGCAATGTAAAGTCACAATTAAATTTTAGCATTCACCAGTATGTTATATCTTGAAAGGTTGCTCATAAAACCTTTTTCTATTTTTCTCTTTTTAGATAAGTAAGATTTATAATGAGATTCCTTGATGAAATTATAATCTAGTAATGTAAAATTGTAAGATACTATATTTACACAAATGATTTAGAACATCACTTTCCCCTGTAACAAGGTTTCTGTTATTTTCCTAGCAAATAACTTCTTTCTAGCTGAGAAAGTAGAAAACCTTAAAAAGCTGCTAATTTGCCAAAATTATTTTATTTTTGCCACTCTTTAAAAAACTGAACATAGTATTTTTCATACAATTTATTCTGATGATGGTTTTGCTTCTCACAACTCCTCCCAGATGCTCCCTATCCACCCTTCTCCCTTCCTCCTATCTTTGTTTGGAAAACAAAGCAAACAGGTAAACAAAAAGCCTGCAAGCTTGTTTTTGACTTGTGGCTCCTTTCACTCCATCATGTCAGCACATTTCCCCTCCTTTTATTTTCTGCCTCATATTGATCTTGAATTTTCTAGCTTCCAGAATTGTGAGAAATAACCTGTTGTTGAAGCCACATCATTTATGGAATTTTATTATAATAGCCTGAACAACTAAAACAACTCTGTACTAAAGTATATAATTGTTTTAGTTCAATAATTTTAAATCTAAGAATCAATTTTTAAAATACAAACAAAATATAGTTTGATGGGTCCAGGATCAAGGTAGGAGGAATGATATGAATCTTACAATTGTAAATGCTAAGAATGTCTTTCAAATATTGATATTTCATTTAAGTATCAAGTATCTTTGTGCAAGGAAGAAACAAAGAGTCTTGTCTCTATCACTGGACTGTGAAAGATGTTCTATGATAATAGAATATTGAACCAGATTTTCAGAGGCACAGAGTGACAAGAGAGACTGTTCCTAAATTTCTCATCAAACTCTCTGTGGTCCAGATGGAAGCTCTGTCTGGGCGGGATGGGAGCTCTGGACCCTAGGAAAGACACAGGGATCGCACAATGACAGAGAAATGGATGAGATCTACATGGACAACCCAGATGACAGTGGGAGTAATGAAGGGCAAGGTTTGAGGGAAAGAAAGCTTAGGGGAGCAGGAGATCCCAGCTGGATCAAGAACAGAAAGGGAGAATGAGGAATAACAGACCATGGTAAATGATGACCACATGAGAACAGGAATAGGCAGAGTGCTGCAGAGGTCCCCAGAAATCCACAATGATACATTCTCTGTAGACTGCTGGCAATGGTCGAGAGAGAGCCTGATCTGACCTAGTCTGGTGATCAGATGGCCAAACACCTTAACTGTCCTGCTGGAACTCTCATCTAAAAACTGATGTAAATAGATGCAGAGATCCTCAGCCAGGCCCCAGGTGGAGCTCCAGGAGTCCAATAGTCAAGAAAGAGGAGGGACTGTATGAGCATGAATTGTTGAGACCAAGATTGCAGAGGCACAGGGACAAATAGTCAAATGAATGGAAGCACATGAATTATGATCCAAAGGCTGTGGAGCCCCCAGCTAGATCAGGCCCTCTGGATAAGTGAGACAATTGAATAGCTTGAACTGTTTGAGAGGCACCCAGGCTGTGGGATTAGGACCTGTCCTTAGTGCATGAGCTGGCTGTTTGGAACCCTGGGCTTACACAGGGACACTTTGCTCAGCCTGGAAGGAGGGGACTGGACCTGCCTGTACTGAATACACCAGGTTTAAATGAATCCACAGGAGAGTCTTGGCCCTGGAGGAGATGGGAATGGAGGAGAGGGGCTGAGGGGAAGGTGGTTGTGGGGGCGGGAGGGGGGAGGTCAGGGGAACCCATGGGTGATGTGTAAAATTAAAACACAAATATAATATAAAAAAAATTCTCATCAAACTTGTAATTGAAGAACACTTGGTTAAAGAACACTGGTGATTTAATTGTGGGCAAATGGTGAATAGTAAGTATCTACTGTTTTCTGCTTGATAGAACACAGCACATTACAGAGAGAGGTTGACATATCTTACTTATTCTTGTGAACTCCATCTGTCCCTCAGATTCAAAGGCATTTCATTTCAAGTGCAATGGCATGCTCCTTCCTATAAAGGCAGCACTCAGGGGACTGAGAAAAGACAGTCTGCAATGCATAAAAAGAAGAAAAGAACCCCAAGGCTGCTTACCAGGATACCAGAGTCAGCAGTTGAAGATAAAAAAAATACTAAGAATTTAAATACTTAACGTTTTTGGTACTCATTAATTTTTTAAAAAAAACTTTTAACTTTTTAATCCAACACAATTCAATCTTCCTTAAAAATTTAGTAGGCTGTACAAAACGAAAATAAAAGATAAGCATAATTTCCTATACTTTTTATTTGCTGACATGAGTTATGTATGACCTTTTCTAAAACAATGTCTTAGAATATGTGCTTTCTATAATCATATTTTATAAAGAACCACTTTTCACTTTTAAGTCAAAAACAAATGCACAACCACTATTTATTTTAATACTTGCACAAAACACATTTTTTTTTTATAATTTATGAACTTTTCTAACTGAAATGATTTCCAATATGAGCAAAGACTGATTTGCAACCTCATCTTTAGATGCCAAGTTTAGATAATTTCAAATTCAGAAGCTCCCAGCACTATTTTAGACATTATTGCTTAATTTAAGAGCATTGCCAGAGATTAAGTATGAGATTATTCTTCTGTGTGACATGAGTTTTAAAAAAATCAAATGTACTACTGTAGGTGTACACTAAAACAGAATCATGTCTTAAAGGCAGGAGCAAAGTGGAGAGCCCCTGAGGAACACTTACTCTCTGTGGTTGAAGTTTTCTCAAGTCCTGCCCAGCCCCAGAGACCCTGCAGCCGCTTATAAGATAATCACTCAGAAGCTTACATGAATTAAAAGTGCTCGGCCATTAACTCAGGCTAACTGTTGACTAGCTCTTACACTTAAATTAATCCATAATTCTTATTTATGTTTAGCCACATGGCTTGGTACCTTTTCTCAGCTCTGCCTTCACATCTTACTTCCTCTGTGACCAGCTGGCAACTGTTGACTCAGCCTTCCTCTTCCCAGAATTCTCCTTGTCTGCTTATCCCTTCTATACTTCCTGCCTGGCTACCGGCCAATCAGCATTTTATTTGTCAACCAATGGGAGCAACACATTCATAGCATGAGCACCATCAACTCTCACTTTTTCCGTAGCACAGAGCACATCCACAGGTCTATTTTCCTGTGGGTTTTGAGTTAGAATTCCCTCGATTCTGTATTGTTTCTATTTTTTTTTTTCATTTCAAAGAGGAGAAAGCAACTGGTTTCTGTCATAACCAATTATGTTTTAGTGATAACCTAAAAAATTCTCATTTTTGACTTTATATAAAGGAATAATAATTTCCACAACATGTAACCCATGGAAGTATTAAAATAAAACTCCCTGAAAAGATTAAAGCACTGCTCTAATGAGAGGGATAGGTGTTATTCAAAATAAGCATGCTTAGTGCTTAGTAAATAGTTTTTTATTTCAAGTTCTTGTTATTGTATCAACTTTTTTTCTTTTAATGAGGCCATAAGATAGTGGGTGGTGTGAAAACTACAAAGAATACTGGCTGAGCAAAAAATCATATACATAGCTGGGCAGAGTTGCACTTACTCCTTTAATCTCAGCCTTAGGAGGCATGAAAATGCAATTCTTAGCCAACCAGGGACACACAGTGAGGCTCTGCCTCAAAAGCAAAACAAAACACCTAATTAAGAATGACTGCTGTGAATTTAGTTTTATTATAATATTTAGTATTATAATATTTAATTATAATACCCTTTATTATCTATTATTTATTATGTATTGGAACAAAATATTTTTGTTTGTGATCTGGAAAGATATACCATAGTATTTAGATAAATGTTTAGTTTGAATCTTATTTCCTACATCAAGCATCTCTGAATTTCTTTCTTACAAATACATTTTATTCATTTATTCTAAATGGGCTACAAACACCTTTAAAGGCACCCAGGGTCTCTAGAGATCAATAAAACACAAATTGAAATAATTTTGAACTTACCTTTTCTTACCCTTCACCCCAGTCAGAATGGCATCATCAGAAAAACAACTGACAATAAATTCTGTTAATGATGAGGGAGAGAAGAAAGTCTGATGGGAGTGTAAACTGGTGCAGCCTGTGGAGAAAGCATTGTGGAAGCTTCTCAAGAAATCCAAAGGACTCCACACTCTCCAGCTAGCCAATTTCTGGACCTTTGCTGAAAGGACTCTATAGCCTTCTACAGAGATGTTTGCACATTCATGTTTATCACTGTTGTTTTCACAATGGCAAGGAGATAAAACCAGCCCAGATGCCCATCAATGATGAACAGATAATGAAAATGTGTTATATATACACAATGAGATTTTATTCCACAATAAAGAAAAATGAAATGAAAATTTCTAGAACGTTGATGGGACAGATAAACATTATATTAAGTGAGATAAACCAGGCTCAAAAAGACAAATGTTGTACATTCCCTCCTTCATGTGTACCTTCTACCTTCTAATTGTTAAATATGTGTATTTGGATGCTTTAAGGGATGGGATGGAGAAGACAAGAGAACTCATGAGATTTTAAAATGTGGCAATATTAGGGGAGATATAGGGTCCAGAGGGGAAAAAGGACAATGGAAAAAAGAAGATGGACAAGTATGGGAAAGAATCAAACACACACACACATATATATATATATGACATTATGAAACATATTACTTTGTAAGTTGATGAAAAATAACTATTAAAATATTTTATAGATGTACAATTTTATTCCTTTAGGTCTTGAATTGTACTTTCCTCAGAGATATATAGTATGTTGACTAGAGTTGTCTAATTTATACCCTACTTCGAATGTGTAAATCTGTTTAATTCATATTTTAATCTTCCATAATGTAATGGGCCTCTTAGAGGTATTTTTAAATATTGTACCTTCTTTAGAGCTTTACTTGCAACTTTCAAAAATTAGAAATTTCTCCAATATTCTTATATAAAATTATAGAAAGATAAATAAAAGGTATAAAAAAGTGAAGATATATTCACAAAAGTATTCAAATAATTGCTAATATTTTTAAATGCACTTTATTTTTTATACATATTAACACAATACATTTATATATTTCCTGACTTACTATGAAATAAGCCAGAGACAATGTGCCTGTGAGGTCTTTCAAATACTTAGGGACAAAAGGCCACTCTCATGTCTTCTAAAATTGGCAAAAATCTTAGTATCAGCTTTTTCTACTTTGCTTTCATTGCTGTGGGAAACTGATTTGTCCAGATCTGAACTACATTCAGTAATTTTCCCATTACCTTTCAAAGGAGAAAGCAGGACAAAAATGTATGACCCACTTTTGTTTTCTTTAGTTCCTTTTGGTTTGAGTTTTGTTTTGAACTAGGATTTAGTTGTGTAGCCCAGGCTACCCTTTATTTTCTCTCACTGTGCTTGCCTCAACTTCATAATTATCTTTGCTTTTCCATCAGATACTGGGATTACAGACACATAGACCCCAGTCAGTTCGCATGTACCCATAGCTTTGCTTTTAAATTTATGATAGCAAAGATTTTATGAGATCAAGTCTATTATTTTATTTGAAGTCCCACAATTTTGTTCTATCATTGTGCCACTATTTAAAGAGTTTATCTAGTTCATATATTTTCTGTAAATTATATATAATCTCTCTAAGTCAACCTGGACACTTTATATTACATCAGTTGTATTCTATAAAATGCCATACTCTATCTGCTGATTGACCCATAATTATTAATGTTTACTTTGTTTGCTTAAGGTAGAAACTCCCAAACTGCTTAAAGTAAATATAAGATTATTTTCTTTCAAATTATTTTGAAGATGCATGCATGGTTTTCTCCCATGTCTTTCAATTATGATTATAATGATTCATAAATGAATACTTATTTTTTTAATTCTCCTATCATTTATTAGCTGGTGTTCTGTAAGGAGGAGCTTCCTTTCTTCAACTGAAGATAAAAAGCAGTTTTCTTTTAAAACCAAGGAGACTGTCCTTTGCTTTCCCTTTAGAAATTACATTTGTATTTATATATAAATTCACAAAATTTGGACTGAGATAATATGAAGCTGAATTACATGTATATGTCAAGTGTTTAAATAACATATAACACACCTTACTTCTCACACATGTATCATTTCTGTATGATCAAAACTTTACAAGTCCTTTCCCTGATTTTCTGATATGAGTACAGTTATCTATAATAATCTCATTACAATATGCTGTACTAGTACTTCTTTTCCCTAACTGTCCTTCAGAGATTCTTGATCAACCTTACCCTAGTATCCTCCTTTGAAAACTGTTAACAATTAAGTCTCAGTTCCTATGAAGGCAACGTTTTATAGTCCACATCTGACTGAAGTCAGTGTAGACTTACCTGTGTGGCCCTGGCTTGCTCCACCCAGTCTAGTGCTAGTTCTGTCTACATTGTGGTGAACAACGGGATTTCACATCTATGCTTTCTCAATGCTATTCTATCCTGTGTACCTACATTTTCATTACCCTTTCTTCAGGGGGCAGAAATTCACTTTGATTGTTTTCATATCTTGGTTATAAACATGTTGTTTCCATGTCTGTGTGACTTAAGAAAGATGTCTGACATCCTAATTTTGTTTTCTCTGCATATTTATGTATCTAGGATTCCTTAGTCACAGGTAACTACAGTTTTTTTTAAAGCCCCATACTGTTTTCCATGATAGCTCTTGTAATTTATATTCACACCCACAGTGTGCAAGCAAGTCACTTCCTCACCAACACTTGTTTCCTTTAGTCTTATCAAAGCATGAGTGTATCTTACTCACTCTGTGTTTTATTCATATTTCCCTGCTCATTAGTGAAGTTTATACACACACATACACACACACACAAACACACACACACACACACACACACACACACACACACCACATGCCAGTTGTGTTTTCTTTTTAAAATACCTATACAGTCGTTATTTGTTTTGCTACTGAGTTTCTTGAGTTCCCTATACACTAAACTTTCATCCCTTCTCAGATATGTGTATGTGTATATGCTTGAGCAATATATGAATTTATAATTTTTGTCCCATTCTATATATTTCAGTTCACTATGTTTATAGGTTTTTTGTCATGAAAGAAAAATTTTAGCTGGATGTAATCTCTCATTTACTCATTTTCACTTTTATTGCTTGTATCTTCAGATTATATCCAAGAATTCTTAGCCTGAACTAATGTTCTATGACATTTTCATTATATATTTTTCTAATAGTTTTATATCTCACATTAAATCTTTTTTTAATATTAAATACAAACTGTTTGGCCTATTGCTCAGGCTTATTACTTACTATCTCTTACAACTTAAATTTACCCATTTCTATTAATCTATGTTTTGTTACGTGTCTCATGGTTTTATCTGTGTTCTAAGACATCTAGCTCCTCTGGCAGCTGGCTTGCTTCTGTCCCCAACTCTGCCCTTCTTCTCCCTGTATCTTGGCTTGGATTTCCTGCCTGACTCTATCCTGCCTTGATATAGGCCAAAGCAGTTTCTTGATTAAACAATGGTAATAAAACATATTCACAGCATACAGAGGGGTTATCCCACAGAATTTCCTCCACAGGCAGCCGGATTTCTATGTTATTTCTAGTCTTTTGAAGTTACTTGCAATGCACTTCCTGTTTACTCAGGTGCTATTATGTACTTCTGGGGTCTTTGATGGAGTTGAAGGCTAGATAGTTATATTTTTCCTTAGTTATGATAAAAGGTAAATTAGATATGAATCTTTAGACTCACAAAGATAGGATTGATTAGAGTATTTTCTCTGATTTTGTCAAATACAAATAGACTAGATATTGTAACTGTAATTCTTACCTGGTAACTGTTTTGTGATATGTAATTTTAACTTGTTAAAGTTAAAGCCTTCCTTTTTGGTTAGACATTAAATCTTTAATGCAGTTTAACTTCATACTACAACTGGTAAGAGGAAAGGATCTAGTCATTGTGTTCTGTGTGTAGCTATCCAATTTTCCAGGAACGTTTACTTCTCTACCGTTCTCCAACCATCCCCATTTCTCTCTCTCACTCCTCTTGTGTGTATATTATCAACAACTAGATACAAATAAGTAAGGTTATTCTCAGGTTGTCATAATGTTCTACTTCTCTGTGTTTCTGGTTTTATTAGGCTCCATGATGCTGCATTTTTATGCTTTAGTCCAGCATCTATCTGTGTGTTTGGTTTTAGTAGGCATCAGGAAGCTATAGTCACAGGTCTGTGTTTGAAAGCAGATCATAGCATTCTTCCAGCCTCATTCGCTTTGCTGGAGATTGTCTTGTTTCTCTGAGGCCTTCTACATTTCTATACATTATCTAGGATTATCTTTTCTATTTCTATGAAGACTATCATGACATTTTTAATAAGGCTAACCCTAAAATTGTAGATAGAGCATGGAATGGGTGCACTTTAGCAGCCTTCATCTAGTTTGTGTACAGGGATCATCATTAACATATATTCTTTTGTGTGTTTCTCTCTTCAGTGTTTCACAGTATTCATTGGAGAGATTTTTTTACCTTCTAAAATAAACCTGTTTGTTTGGAAATCTATTTTTACAGCTTATGTTTATTTCAGTTTTCATATTTCATTTTTACTTTACATAAATATTGAAGACTGAATTTTTTCTAAATACAAATATTAATATATTGTAAGATAAATAATAGTTTATTGAATCTTAGGTTATATCATGCCATTTATTATATAACAATAAATTTAACTTATCTTTTTCATTAATCTCAAGTGTTGATTATTAGAGAATTTTGAATATTATTTTTTGAAATAAATGTTATTACTGTTTGTTTGGTTGCATTTATTATTATATTGTTAGTATTTCATATAACTGGAAGTTCTTTTATAGGAACATCTAAAATATTCTTTTGTGTTATAATTTACTTTTTGTGTTCATATGAGCTATTTTAGACATAACAGAATGTTATAGCTGTTTGGAACTACTTTTCTTTCTGCTTTATATCTCACTATTTTAAAAGTTCTTCTCTAATAAATTCCCACTAGCAGTTAAATGTATTTGCATTCCTAGCTGTAGTACCTCATTGTGATGTGGGCTCATTTTTTTTTAAAGAATTACCAAGCATTGTCTTCCCCCTTTTCCATCCTTTTATTCTAAATTCTGACATACTAGCCACTGGGATCTAATCACCAACTTGAATTTTACTTTGTTCTATATTTTATTTTGAGACTTTATGAATCATTTCATTGTCATGGTATCATTTTATATGTCACATTGTAGGATTTCATTTTCTGAACTAATTAAAAGTATTTTCTTTTAAGAAGGGGAGATGAAAGCTTGGTGTAAACAGGTACTGTAACCTAACACCTTGGAGACCAACACAGAAGAATCCCAACTTCCAGACAAGCCTGAACTATATAGTGACATTGAAGTCAGTCTCAGGTATGTGGTAGGAAATAAATAATCAAACTCTAGTTTGAGTTGAGATTTGAATTTCTAGTAAAATAGATTGAGAGGTTTCAGGAATTTCACAGTATTGTTTGTCCTACTTGCTACATTTTCCTCTATGTGTCTTATTTTACTATACCAACAAATGTGAAATAAACTTTTTAGTTGGGAAGGCTTTTTTTTTTTTTGGAGTCCAGTGTTGTAATGTTGTCATGTGTAGTAAGCTTTCTCAAATATAGTCAGACTTTCCTTTGTGGGACTGCTAGCTCCCTAATAATGACATGAAGACATTATAAATTATAAAATCTTGGCCTTTACCGTAGGCTTTTTCTAAGTCACTCTTATAATTTAATTAACCTACTTTTATTAATCCACATTTTGCCATGGGGCTTGGTTCCCTCTCCTTTGTACTATATGTCCAACTTGCTCAGAGTCTCACAGGTATAGATTCCTTTTCTTCCTTCTTTCTCTCTCCAGAAATCTTGCCTATCCTCTCCTGCCTAACTATTGGCCATTGAGCTCTTTATTAAGCCAATAAGAAGGCTCTTTGCCAAAGACACATCTTCACAGTGTACAAAAAGTTTATTTCACAATAGTCACGGATTAATACTTAAGAGCTTTTTTATTTAGGGTTTGATATTTTGTTTGCCAATGTTACAGAATTTTGTTTGATACCCACTTATAACCTACATGACATTAAGTGTGTTACTCTGTTTTTGCTTTGCTCTTTGGACAGTTTTTGTTTTATTTCTTAGGATTTATACAATCATGCTTCATACAATGTTTAACACCTCCCTCACAGTATCTTCACTGCAAATCTGAAATAGTGACTAACTTTAGTTACCTTTCAGCGGCCATTGTCCTATTAGTTATGTTCTAAATTCTTAATTGTAATTTCATTTTCTAAGTTTATCATATAGCATTTATATTTGAAGGATGGTTTCTCATTTATTATTGAATTAGTCCTATTATTTCTGTGCTTTTAGTAAGTTTTTTGTCAAATTATATTTAAAATGACTTTCTTTTCATTCTTTTATTTTTATCTGAGACAGGTTCTCATGTTACACAGGCTGGCCTAAGACTCTGTAAAGCAGAGGATGAACTTGAAATTCTGGTCATCCTGCATCTCCCTCTTAAGTGCTGGGATTGCAGACACATGCCCAGTTCATTGAATGCTAGAGATGACAATCAGGACCTTGTATATGGGTAAGCAGTTTGTCAACTCAGCTGTAACCCCAGCTCCCAAAATGACTTTTTTACTCTGTAAATAATTGTCACATTTTTGTTTAGATCCTGAGAGTGTTTTTAAACTGTTTTTTTTTTTTTAATTTATGAAAACCTGATGGGAGTTTTAGATAATTTTTGAGTTATCCACTCTTGTTACCTTTCTTTCCAACTTCTCTATACATATTTCCCCTTGACTGTATGCGTTTTTCATCTGAGTTGAATTTCCTTGGCTCCTTTTCTTCTATTCTGTGATGCTTATTGAAGTATTGGCCTTGCTGTGCTCCCTTGTGTAAACTGTAATTTAGTTTTCTCTGAGAAGATTGAATCTTTTACTTTTATAACTGCCTTGAAATTCTATTTCACATCTGCCTGGCATTTGCCCATTTTTATTCTGAGATTTTAATTTCTAATGCCTACAGTATGTGATTCTTTGTTATTTTTATTTTTTATTAAGGAATTTTTTATTCATTTTTACATAACGATCACAGATCCCCATCTCCTCCCTCCTCTTTTCCCTCCTCTTTTCCCTGACAACCCACTCCCAATTCTCTTCTCCAACAAGGCAAGGTCTCCCATGTGGCACCCACAGAGCCTAGTACATTCAGTAGAGGCAGGTTCAAGCCCCTTCCCATGCATCAAGGCTATATGAAGTATCCCACCATAGCTAGTGGGCTCCAAAAAGCCAGCTCATGCATCTGATATAATCATTGTATTATAATTTTTCTCTATTTTATATCTTTTAATGAAGGCTTTACAGTAGAGTTCATTATTAGCTGTTAAATAAGTTTGCTTCTTTCTTTCTTTTCTTATTTCTTTCTTCTTGCAATTTTATATAAATATTTACTTTTTTTCTTTGGTTCACATTCATGAAAGTTCAATCTTTCCCAAAAATTATAGATAGGATGAAGTGAAAATCACAGTGTGAAGTGGTTGGTATCTTAAGAGAAATGATCTTTTTCCATTGGTATAGTGGCACGTTATCTTTAATAAATAAATGATTTTGCTTTGCTGGCATTAGCTTATTAGATTTTTTTCTGTGTTCAATGCTTTGTATTTTTTTATTTATTCTCCCCTTTTTTTATATTATATTTGTGTTTTAATTTTACATATCATCCATGGGTTCCCCTGTCCTCCCCCCTCCCGCCCCCACACCCCCTCTTCCCCCCAGCCCCTCCCCTCCATTCCCATGTCCTCCCAAGGGGATTCATTTAAGCCTGGTGTATTCAGTACAGGCAGGTCCAGTCCCCTCCTTCCAGGCTGAGCAAAGTGTCCCTGTGTAAGCCCAGGGTTCCAAACAGCCAGCTTATGCACTAAGGATTTTTGATTGCCTACATTAACCATGAGCATTCTCAGTGGCTTATTTCCCTGCTGGGCACTTAATTTTCTACCTTTTCCATCTTTCATGGTAAGCAATTGGCAAAGTCCTTTATTCCTAATTCTCAGGTACTCAGTGCACCACCTCTCAGATGTGTTCCCTGATCCTCTCTCATCAGACTCTTCTTTTGCTATGGACAGGCTTTGGTGGACTTTATATCACTCCTACTACCCTGGTCTCCTAGTACACCTTTCCCCTTCCCATGTGACCCTTGTTGAAGTTCTTCTGCTATGTAAACATTGGCATCCATTACACTGGTCTTGTATGTTTATGATTACTTATATGTAAATTTCATATTCCATTGTTATTCTGTTGGCAAGATCTGTGAATAATTGCACTTGTTTTACCTCAGTGGCTTCATATTATTGATCTACATGTTTTGATTATTCTTTTTTTTTTTTTTTTGAGACAGGGTTTCTCTGTGTAGCTTTGTGCCTTTCCTGGAACTCACTTGGTAGCCCAGGCTGGCCTTGAACTCACAGAGATCTGCCTGGCTCTGCCTCCCAAGTGCTGGGATTATAGGCATGCACCACCAACCACCCTGCCTTGATTATTTTAATGCTGCATGAAAAGGTTATAAAAACTAATTTTCAGTTTTGCAGGGCAATGGCAGTGCACACCTTTAATCTCAGCACTTGGGAAACAGAGGCAGGCAGATCTCTATGAGAGCTAGCCCAGCCTGGTCTCCAGAGGGTATTCCAGGACAGGTTCCAAAGCTACCCAGAGAAATTCTGTCTCAAAAACAAAAACAAAAACAAAAACAAAAACAAAAACATTTTTCCCAGTCAACAACCCTTGTTGTTGTGAAAGACAGCAGTAAACCCTCAGAAAAATTTCTAATGGTAAGCATGTTTGTGGAGTTTCTGCTGAAATGATGATTTCAACTCTATGGTCCAGTATGTGAGTTCCAACATTGGTTCAGCAACTATTGCTTGTATAGAAAACCTATACCTGTAGCTTTAGCATTTGAATTTATTTGTAAGCAATATTCTGTCTTTCTAATAAGACTCATTGTTTGAGCAACTTTCAGAGAGAGATTATTTTCTAATATACTAATTTTCTCATCTTCATTATATTTATGGCTAGAAAATGTCAGTTAATAGAAGAAATGGGCAAAATAATAATTCTGATAGTCATAGTTTAAAGTTGACCTATGTTTCTAATAAAATTCTATCTATATTATATTTTATTAAGATTACTATGAAATACCACCCAATTTTATAAATATAAAATAATTAATCACCTAGTAGAGCAGAGAAAAACACTATGATTGTTTTATGTAGTTTGCAGGGAAATGGATGCAAACAGAGAAGAATAATATTAACAAATTGAATCATATTCAAAGACAAATATTAGATGTTTTCTCTCTTCTGTGGCTCCTAGATTTTATGTAGACACATAAAATAATGTTTGAATAAATGACATGAAAGTAGAAGGGAAATTGTCTAGCAGAGAGGAGCCTGGGTTGGTAGGGATAGGATGTGCGGGAGAATGCTCAATGTGCATCATATAGTTGAATGACGATGGTCAGCAAGCCAATATAATCAAATCAAATACAAAGTAAGTTTAACTAGGAATATTTACCATTGTCTACAAACTAAATTCTGTAATATAGCTTTGAAGTAAATGTCCCACAAAAATAAATTATTAATAAGTACTATTTTTCCATCATCAAGCCAAAAGAGAACAATTTATATTTAAGTTGAAATAATCTATTCTAGGACCAACTTTCTGGTTCTAACCTGTGAATACTCTCCACCACTGGGCCGATTTGCAAGAATAAGCAGATATCTCTAGGTAACTTTTCACGTCAAGAAATATGATCAGTTTATGTAAACTCGCCACCATGCATATAATCATCCATACGAGACACATATCTATCTATATTTAGCCTCACAGCATGGAGCTATTTTGGGAATAGCAGTCTGGAAAGAGGAAAACGGTCAGTGTTGTTCCTAAGCTGTGAGTTCTTTCTGTTGTTTCTGTTCCATGGAAGACCTCTGATTCTGTTTGTTCATATTTTTTAATCTTCCTTTACTTCTCATGCAGTATTTTTCCCTAAAGATATCAAACGAGTCAGTTTTAGAAACCGTTGATTTATAAATTGGCATTGATTTTCAAAATGTCTTTAAAATGCTTAAATTTTGGCATTTATACTTTATAGAGGGTAACATTTTCATATTGGCGAAGTAGGTACCAACAACTGGCTCCTAGGGAAGATAATTTGATAGATTTAATGCTACCACTCCTTCATAAACCTCAAAAGAAGAAATTTTCAATAGAGAACAACAAAGGTTTAAATGAACTCAATTTGTTTTCCATCATAAAGAATAGATACTAAATAATTTAATGAACATACTTACCAAAATAAGAAATACAATGTGAATAGATGAGTAGATTGTAAGGAACTTGTGACATGTTTCTCAAATTATTTTCTTTGGGTAATATTGTAGTAAGGTGTTAGTGAGAGTAAAGAAATCAATGTAAGTCTGTCATAATTTATTATCATAATAATTTGACTAATGTGGGGCTCTTCTGAACCTCTTTTTGGCTGCACATAGTGAGCTTCTCCCTGGGACATCATGTGGTCTTTTGCATATGTCTACTTCCTAATCTCTTCTCATCAGTGAATTGGCCACAGATGACCATAGTTCATCTTAATCATCATATTAATCTCATCAAAGCTACAACTTTTAAGTACAGTCACCTTCTGAAGTTTTAGGATTAGGAACTAACATATTACTTTAAAAAAGACAGAATTCAACACAAAGCAATCAGTAATTTATAATGAACAATGTAGTTATGAACTCACTATGAATAACCATAGATTCATTATGTTTGTAAATATCCAATTAGAAGTTGAAGCAGAGGAACTGATACTGAGTGAAAACTGTGCTTTAAAAATTAATCCTTCCCAAGAATACTTTTATAACAATTTTCACTTAGACTAATAATTTTCTGTCCCTAAGGCAGCAATAGAAAAAGTTCAGAATAAAAAGTGGGCATGTTGTAGGAAAGGTGACCTGGATAGCTAGTCTCACTAAGATGCTTTCCATGCACACAACATGACTGTCTGGTCCCTGACATCCACAGTCATGAATCCCTGGGCTACTGTTCTCTGACTGCAGCTGAGGTGACACTCCACAGTGCTGGATTCCTAGAGTCATTTATCAACATTGGCTGACATTAATTACAAGGGACTACTTTTCAATCTTCCATTTCATGCACAATTAAAAATAATTATAACACTCTGGAATACATATGCAGGTATGAGTTGAAGTAATTACATACACATTAAACTTGAGAAATACTATTTAAGCATAATACAGAGCAACAGCATGTGAACTCAGTTAAGTTTTGATAATATTTTTAACCCTGTTTGCCTTTGTTCCTCAGAAACGTAGTTCATGTTAACTTAACCCATAACCACCTTTCCTAAAGACAAACTAAATTTCTAATCCATGAAATTATGGTAAACCATTAGTAAGTTTGCCATTGCAAGCATATAGTTATATGGACTAATTATATTTATGCACATGTGTGTCTCAAACTATTGCCAACAAATTCTAAGACAAAAACCACCTGTTACTATCAATGATTATAAGCTTTGAAGCAAGCTCTGTACTTGTGTTTTGGTGTCTAAAGTTCTACACAGATATCAGTTGCTTGAATATAGAATCCCATATTACTCTAACATGACTCTATCCTCCCATAATTAGCTATATCCACAAAATGTAAATCCAAATTAGAACATTATTCTGAGATATGTTTAATAACCTGAATTAATTTTGAGTGACTGGAATTCAACTCAGATCTGGTCGTATGGTGAGTATATGTTCAGCTTCTTATTGTCACACCATTTGCTGTATCAACCTTGCCCAATCCTTGCAGAAGGTATTCCGTACTGACAGACATTGATTTCAGAAATTCGAATGAGTATATATTGAGAGACCACTTTCATAATTCACATTTCCTTGATAATTAGTAAATTATTTTCCTACCTAAAATTGTGTTCCTTTGTTACTGAATTGTAAAAGTTCTTTGTGCATGTGTGGTAAAGTTTCTTTAACCATATGCATGTATTTGCTATGGATACATAGGTGTGTGTGTGTGTGTGTGTGTGTGTGTGTGTGTGTGTGTGTGCATATCTCTTTGTGTGTGATATGTATGCATATAGATAGTACATAAAATGTGAATATTTTTCCAGTATGGATTAATTTTTCATTTTAATTTATTTTCTTATTATTTGTATGTGTCGATGTGAGTATTAAATGTGAGTATATGAATCAGCTGTTTGTGGAGGCCTCATAAGGGGATCTGATCACCTCAACCCGGAACTACATGTAATTGGGAGCTATGTGATTTGAAAGCTATGAAGCAAATTCAAGTTCTCTGGAAGAGTTGTATGCATTCTTAAATATTGAACTATCTCTCCAGCGCAAACTTGTTTTCTTCTTTTAAGAAATCTAAATTATTAAATTTTCTTCTATGATAAGTACTCATTTGTGTTACTTTCAACAAAATTTTAGCTCAAGTTTAGGATTTTTTTCTGTTTTCTTGTACAAATTTTACAGCTTCGTTTTCTAACTTAAGATCTAGGACCAGTTTGAGTCATGTAATCATCAATGTTTTCTTTTGTATTGTGCTGAATAGATATATGTCAGTTTCACACAAACTAAAGTCATCTGAGAAAATGGAACTTCGGGTAAGAAAATGCCTTCATAAGATGGGACTGCAGGCAAGCTTGTAAGGCAATGTCCTAAATACCAAATAAGGGAGGGGGTGTGACTTCCCTGGGCTGGTGGTCCTGGGTTCTGTAAGAAGCAGGCAAAACAAGACATGATGAACTAGTCGGTAAACAGAGCTCCTCCATGCATCTATACCAGCTTCTGCCTCCAAAGTTCCTGCCATGTTTGAGTCCCTGCCCTCCCTGCTTCTGATAATGAACTGTTATATGGAACTGTGAATGAAATAAACCTTTTCATCAACAACCTGTTTTTATGGTCATGGTGTTTCATTGCAGCAATAGAAACCCTAAGTCACATCTGTTTGATCGCTGGCTATTACTATATAATTTCTAAAGATAAGATTTTGAAACTGCAGTATGCTCTATCTTTGTGCCTCTAATTTATTTCCACCATGCACATGATCATATTCATGCACCCACAACACTGTCCTCATTTACATAGCTTGAGAACAAACTGTAAAATTGCAAGGTTCAAATCCTCAAATTCAAATCTGTTATAATTGCTTTGAATATTTTATATCTTTTGTAATTCATATACATTTTAAAATCATTTTGTCAATTTCTATATAAATAAACTGCTGAAGCTAAATTGGGATTTAATCTAATCCAGGAGCCATTTGGAAGAAAATTGGCATCTTCATTAAATATTCTGTGTATGAGATATAGCTTCACATTACCAGAATACTTCTTAAAATTCATCTTTGAAATGATTCTTTACTTTAAAAATTTTTACAGTATAGTTTTTAATTTCTACCATTTATTCATTTATCATTTTGGAAATCATTAAATTGTTATATTTTTGCTTTGTGGCTACTACTCCATCTTGTCTTTTTCTGAGGCAGTATGTTAAGATAAAGTTAATAGCAGAAGGCTCTTTAATTCCATTTTACAAATACAAGCAATGCTATATTTTGCAATAAAATTTGTTATGTTTTGGTTGCCAAAGAGCCTGACTTCTAGCCCTTGGGTGTTCATGATAGTTACACATAACCTGGAAGTCTTTTGTTTTGGCTAAAGAAGCTGTACAAGTTGCTAGTGGTGATGATTAGAAAAACCAAAATAGTTCACTGCTAGGTACTGTTGTGTTTCAGCTATCACATGTAGGACAACAAAATCATTTGAGCTACATATCAAAAAGCACTCATTGTGTTCCTTCAAAAAATACATGCCTTACATATAATCACATGGAAACAACAGACAACCCGTGAACTGAAAGATGTCATTTCAAATAAATGCTCTGTATTTTTCAAAGAGTAATAACACAAGACAAAGACTGAAAATTGCCATACTCAAAGAACTTAAAATATTTGACAAATAAATTATTCCATAAATCTGAACAATTATTTTTCTTCCTTTTGTAGTTAAGAACATTGATGAGACATTTAATAATAACTCATATCATAAATATATCACACTTAATTGTTTCTATTATATTACTATGGTTATATAAACTTAAGATATATATACTGAAGTATTAGGGCAAGGGTAAGTAATATACACAAATTCCACTGAGGGCAATATCCTTCCTAAGCAAAAGAACCTTAGGCATGTAAGAAATGTACTGAGCAAGCCTGAGGGAGCAATCTAGTAAGTATTGTTCCTCCATGGTTTCTGATTCAAACTTCTGCCATGAGTTCCTGCTTCAACTCCCCACAACTAGAACCTGCAACCACATAAACCCTTTCCAAGTTGTTTTTGATCGTGCTGTTTGCCATCACAGTAGAAAGAAAACTAGAGCAGGTGCTCTGAGCACAAATACACATGGACAACAATAAATGGTGGTTAAGTTAATTGATTTGACCAGACCAGTTTGTTCCTAAACTTTGTAAAGTATATTAAGGTTTCTATGTCAAAATGGAATATCATATTCGTTAAATACATGCAATAAAACTTTAGAACCAATTTGTAGAATTGCTTTTACAGTTAGCTACAGTGAGTTTACTTTAAAATTGTGAAAATGCTTGGTAGTTGTAGTGTCAGCTTTCTAAACAGTTTTTGGTGAATGTTGAAATGTAGATACCACTTGAATGAGTTACCAAGTAGCAAATTGTTCATCAAGGTGCATAGTTTACCAGTTTCAAAAATGAGAAAGATTTGATGTAGGCATCAACATAGAAATTAAAATTTTTAGCTCACGCTAAGGACAAAATCTTAAACAACTCAGTCTTTCTTTCTTTTTTTTTGATTGCTTTATTTTTGTTTTTCATAAAGACAGGAAGAGAATAACAATTTACGTTACAGATTAGCTTTCCTTCTTCCTAGCTCCACTTTTTATGCCAAGCCTTCATAGTGCCTGAAAGCACCCCTTTGCCTTCCTCCTGCAGAACACTGTCTAAACTCATGGGCCTTTCCATGGGCCTTTTCTACTAGTTCTTTACTTGTCTATATTTCCCAAAAATTCACTGAAAGCTAAGGCAATTGATGGGATTTTTTGTTAATGTTAAGATTCTATTCCCATTTTTTTAAAAAGATCTACAGTCTTAGTTCAGATATGAAAAAGTTTTAAGTGCTAATGTTAACATTGATTTTGCAATAGAAAGTGCTTAAATTGAGTAAACTAAGGCTTACTTATGATTTTATTTCATTTCATAAGTGTCTGCCTGCAAATATTTCCACATATCACCAATTTCTTTGCACTTAGCATCACCATGCAAAAGTCTATTTGGCCAAGAAAAGTTGTAATTTACAAATGCTCTGCCATATAATTGGGAATTTCTCATCATTTTACTTGAGGGACAGCTTCTAGCTGGGCAAGGAAGTATTCTTTAATTTCACTTTAAGGAAATTGCTACACTTTTTCTCACCCACAAATTTGTATAATTTCTGTTTATACCACCCACACTAAATGAGACAGAATGATACTCATGCTTTTATTTCCTGATGATACTTGGGTTTCCATGGTCCCTCCTGACCACATACATATACCATGGTCATTGCTAGGCTTCATGCAGCATTTTAGAGATTTGTACTGTAAAAATGAACAGAATTTATTATGAATCTTTCTTGAAAAGTAATATTATACATATACCTATACAGGTGTGTGAACATAATTGTGTACATATATACAATGTTTTCACACATGAACATACTCAAAAATGCAGTAGAACAGCTATTCAATATTGCATCAAGAAAAAAGAAATTAGAAACATAAGTCAGCTAGACTTTGACTGGCTTTCTAATCACAAACTGAGAATGCCCAGCATATCAACAGATTAGAAGGTGAAGAGGCAATAAAACATTAATTAAAATATCATCATCAAGACATAAAATCAATGTCTCTTTTAATATGCTCCAATTGCCCCTTTTCTATCCCATTCGTAAATCAGTGTATAAGTCTCAGAAGTAGACTCAGAGAAATAAACTAAAATGAATAGACAAAAGAACATTGACACTCCAGTTTAGCAAGGGTAGTCATTTCAACAAATAGTGTTACGACAATAGGAGGATTATATGAAAAAAATGAGTTTATAGCTGTGGGCTTTATAAGCCTCTACAAAAATCTTATTTAAAAAAAAAATCACATTTTTGTAAGATGGACATGTAAGATGGAAAGAATAAAGTTTAGAGGGAATATAGGAGAAAAGCAAAACATTAAATCAGACTAAATATATAAAATAAATAAAACACTAAAAGTAAAATACATGAAATAAACAATTGATAACCTTGACTTAATTAAAATAAAACATATGTTCTATAACACACAGTGTCTAGGATATGAAGAAAAGACACATACTATGAAGAAAAGAAAAAAATATGTACCTATACACATAGCTGATGAAAATATTTACCTAGAATATAAGAACACTTTAGAATCAACAATACAATAAACTAAAATACTTTTCCATATCGAAACTGATTAACTCATTCCAGATGATTCAGAATTAACTTTTTAATTTATTCCACTACAACAAATACTAAGAAATAGAAATAACCCTTTGTATAGAACATATATCAGATCCCGTATAGGTCTACCAGGCCCTCTGGCACATAGTAATGATGATATTGATCAATGATTAGTAAGAATTTGCTAGAAGCCTCAGAATTTCATAAGAAACACCCTGTTAACAACAAAGGCTTGAAGAAAGATTTTTCTATTACTTGGCAACAATTCAACGATATAAGAAAATTGTCTACATATTCTTTGTATAATCATACTCTATTACCTGCAAGAAGTAACCCAAATGGTGCCTAAAAATGAAATTTGGCAAATGGATGTGTTTCATTCTGCAGAGTTTGGAAAATTAAAATATGTGCACCATACTATATATACATATTCAAGATCTTAATGGGAACCTCTTTAAGTTCTGAAAGGGCTGATTCTATAATTGCACATTTATTAGAAGTTATGGCCATTATGAGGATACCTGCACAAACTAAGACTGATAATGCTTCAGCATATATCTCTAGAAAAATGAAACTTTTTTTGCTTATTACAATAGCAAGCATATTACAGGAATACTACATAATACTACACAATCCTACAGGACAAGCAGTTATAGAAAGATCTAATTGCACTCTAAAAATGAGCTTAATAAACAGAAAGGGGTACTAAAGACACACAGAGTTAGATTGTATGATGCTTTATTGACTTTAAATTTTTTAAATGATAAATGAAAATGGAACAATGACTATGGAAAGACATTGAATAAAAGAAAAAAACTGCTGAATTGCATTAGCCTATATATTTCAAAGATCTGTTGACCTCAGGATGGAAAACAAGATATGTGTTTTGTTGGGGAAGAGGTTTTATTTTTTCCACAAGGGAAGAAAAGCTAGGATACCATCAATTTTGAAAAATATTAGATTTGATTGGGAGAGACCTCTTGATTAGGAGAGGCACTAGTTCATCAAACAGCTTCGTCATTCAATCAAAACTAACTTATAAGACTAACAAATGTCTTTCATTTGACCAGATAAGAAAGAAAATATTTTTTTACTATTAAAAGGGTATTCTGTTTCTCTTGCCAAAAAACAACAACAACAACAACAATTTTTCTTAACAAAGATATAATGAGACAAAAAAGGAACTTCCCAAAAGTAGGGTGGGGGAAGATTTTGTTGTTGTCTTTCCAGGAGAATAGAAGCAAGCAACTAAGCTATCTAAAGACCAGTGGACAAATAAATGAGTCATCTGAAGAAGGACAAATCATCCAGAGAAAAATATCCCAAGAAAAAGAGTAAAATTGGTCTAATGATACCACACATTTCCAATTGGAGAAAAATTCATAAATCTCAAATATTTTATTCTGCTGCTCTCTACAAACATAAAAAGCAAATGGTCTTCTTGTAATTCCATTTTAATTAAAAATTAAAACTGGCTTTGGAATATGAACATGGCTCTTCTCTTTAGAGCAGGAAACTTCTCTAAACCCAAGCATACTTGTTAAATAGAAAATCCAAAATCTCTGTCTCATGTCAGCAGATTCATCTGGTATGGGACAGAATAAAAACCAAAATTAAGTGACTATTCTATTGTGATTAATCTCATTATCTTTTGATTTTATTTTGACTTTTCACAATTTTTCTTCAGGTATAACTTAAAAATACCTATGAAGATACCAGAAGGTTATAGAACACCTAATAGTCTAGACCCCCCACCCTGCAAAAAAGTCCCCTTGCTACATAATAATTAAACCACTAAACATACAAAATTAAAAAAAAGAATATTAAGAGCAGCAAATGAAAAAGGCCAAGTGGCATATAAAGGCAGTCCTGGCAGAATAACAGCTGACTTTTCAAGGGAGACTCTGAAAGCCAGAAGGTCCTAGTCAGATGTGATGCAGACAGTAAGAGACCATGGATGACAGCCTAGTAATATACCCAGCAAAATTTACAATCACCATAGACAGAGTGAACAAGACATTCCAAGACAAAAAAATACCTATCCACAAACCCAGACCTACAAAAGAACTAAAAGGAAAACTCCAACCTAAGGAAGTCAGATACACCCATGAAAACACAGGCAATAGATAATCCCAAAGCAGCAAATCCCAAAGAAGGGAAATAAAAGCACACTACCAACAAAAGAAAACAGAAATTAACAATCATTGGTCATTAATATCCCTTCAAATCAATAGACTCATTTTGACTATAAAATGACACAGGCTAACAGAAAGTATGTGAAAATAGGACCCATCCTTCTGCTACATACAAGAAACACACCTCAACTTCAAAGACAGACACTACTTCAGAGTAAAAAACTGGGAAAAAACTTTCCAATCAAATGGACTTAAGAAGCAAGCTGGTGCAGCTATCCTAATATCTAACAAAATAGACTTCAAATTAAAATCAATCAAAAGATATCAGGAAGGACATTACATATTCATCATAGGAAAGATCCACCAAGATGAAGTCTCAATTCTGAACATTTATGCCCCAAATACAAGTGCACCCATAAATGTAAAAGAAGCATTACTAAAGCTTAAATCACACATCAAATCACACACATTAATAGAGAGAGACTTCAACACCCTAATCTCACCAATGGACAGATCTACCATACTGAAACTTAACAGAGAAATAAGGGACTTAACAGATGTTATGACTCAAATGGACTTAATCAATAAATATAGAACATTCCACACTAACGAAAAAGAATATACCTTCTTTTTAGCACCCTATGAAACCTTCTCTAAAATCAACCACATACTCAGTCACAAGGCAAATCTCAACAGATATATAAAAAAAATGGAATAACCTCCTGTATTTTATCAGACGACCATGGCTTAAAGTTAGGTTTCAACAACAAAAATTACAGGAAGCCTGCAATTAAACAGAAATTGAATAATGCCTGAAAGAAGCACCAATGGGTCAAGGAGGAAATAAAGAAAGAAATTAAATACTTCCTAGAATTCAATGAAAACAAATGTACTATATACTCAAACTATGGGACACTATGAAATAGTGCTAAGAGGAAAATTCATAGCACTAAATGCCCACATAAAGAAGTTGGAGAAATATCACACTAGTGACTTAACAGCAAACCTAATAGTTGTAAAACAAAAAGAAGCACTGTTACCCAGGAGGAATAGATGCCAGGAAATAATCAAATTGAGAGCTGAAATCAATAAAATAGAAACAAAGAGAACAATACAAAGAATCAATGAAACAAAGAGTTGGCTCTTTGTGAAAATCAATAAGACAGACAAGCCTTTATCCAAACTAACCAAAAGGAAGAGAGAGAAAGAGAGAGAGAGAGAGAGAGAGAGAGAGAGAGAGAGAGAGAGAGAGAACATCCAAATTAACAAAATCAGAAATGAAAAGGGAGACATAACAACAGACAAGGAGGAAAATCAGAGAAATAACAGGTCATATTTCAAAAACCTGTACTGCACAAAATCAGAAAATCTAAAAGAAGTGGACGGTTTTATGGATAAGTACCACATACTAAATTTAAATCAAGACCAGATAAACTATTTAAATAGACCAATAAACCTAAGGAAATAGATACTGTCATTAAAAGTCCCCCCCTCCAAAAAAAAATAGCCCAGGACCAGATGGTTTCAGTGCAGAATTCTACCAGATTTTCAAAGAAGAGTTAATACCAATACTCTTTAAATTGTTCCACACAATATAAAAAGAAGAAACATTACCAAACTCCTCTTATGAGGCTACAGTTACTCTGATACCCAAACCACACAGATATGCAACAAAGAAAGAGAATTTTAGACCAATCTCCTGGATGAAGATTGATGCAAAAATACTCAATAAAATATTGGCAAACATAATTCAAGATCACATCAAATAAATTATCCACCATGACCAAGTAGGCTTCATCCCAGAGATGCAAGGATGGTTCAACATAGGAAAATCTGTAAATGTATATTGATACCATATAAACAAATTGAAAGAAAAAAAACCCACATGATTGTCTCATTACATGCTGAAAAAGCCTTTGACAAAATCCAACACCCATTTATGATAAAGGTCTTGGAGAGATCTAGAATAAAAGAACATACCTAAACATAACAAAGGCAATGTACATCAAGCCAACAGCCAACATCAAAGTAAATGCAGATAAACTGAAAGCCATTCCACTAAAATCAGGAATAAGACAAGGTTCTCTACTTTCCCCATGTTTATTCCATATAGTACTTGAAGGGTTAGCTAGAGAAATAGGACAACAAAAGGAGATGAAGGGGATATAAATTAGAAACTTTTACTATGTGCAAATGATATGACAGTATACATAAGTGACCCCACAAATTCTGCAAAGGAACTCCTATAGCTGATAAACAACTTCAACAATGTGATAAGATACAAGATTAACAGAAAAATCAGTAGCCCTCCTATACACAAATGATAAATTTACTGAGAAAGAAATCAAAGAAAAATCTCCATTTACAATAGCCACAAATATTATAAAATACCTTGGGGTAACTCTAACTAAGCAAGTGAAAAACCTGTATGGAAAGAATGTTAATTCTCTGAAGAAATAAATTGAAGAAGATATCAGGAAATGGAAAGATCTTCCATGTTCATGGATTGGTATAATTAACATAGTAAAAATGGCAATCTTACCAAAAGCAATCTACAGATTCAATGCAATTCCCATCAAAATCCCAACACAATTCTTCACAGACCTGGAAAGAAAAATATTCAACTTCATATGGAAAAACAAAAAACCCAGGATAACTAAAACAATTCTGCACAATAAAGCCATATCTGAAGGCATCAACATCCCTGACCTCAAGCTCTACTATAGAGCTATAGTAAAAAAAAAAAAAAAAAAAAAAACAAACAAACAAAAAAAAAAAAAAAAAAGAACCAAACAACAACAACAAAAAAAACCAGCTTGGTATTGACATAAAGACTGACATGTGGTCCAAGTGAATTAAATTGAAGACTCTGATATTAACCCATACACCTATGAACACCTGATTTTTTGAGAAAGAAGCAAAATCTGTACTATGGAAAAAAGAAAGCATTTTTAACAAATGATGCTAGCATAACTTTATGTCAACATGTAGAAGATTGCAAATAGATCCATATCTGTTGCCATTCACAAAATTCAAGTCCAAGTGGATCAAAGACCTCAACATAAATCTAGCTACACTGAACCTGACAGCAAAGAAAGTAGGAAATAGTCATGAATGCATTGGCACAGGAAATCACTTTCTAAATATAACAATGGTAGAACAGACACTGAAGGCAACTATTAATAAATGAGACATCCAGAAAATGAGAAGCTTCTGTAAGGAAAAGGACACAATAAAGAAGATAAAATGGCAGCCTACAGAATGTGAAAATATCTTCACCAACCCCACATCTGACAGAGGGTTGATCTCCAAAATATATTTAAAAAACTCAAGAAACTAGACAGCAAAATAACAAACAATCCCTCCCCCCCAAATGGGCTACAGTGCTAAAGAGAATCCTCCACAGAAGAATCTCAAATCACTAAAAGATATTTAAGGAATTGCTGAACATCCTTAGTCATCAGGGAAATGCAAATCAAAATGACTCTGAGATACCATCTTACACCTGTCAGAATGGTTAAGATAAAAAACACAGTCTACCAGGTTTAAATGAATCCCCAGGGGAGTCTTGGCCCTGGAGGAGATGGGAATGGAGGGGAGGCGATGGGGGGGAAGGTGGGGGTGAGGATGGGAGGGGGGAGTACAGGGGAACCCATGGCTGATGTGTAAAATTAAAACACAAATATAATAAACACACACACACACACACACACACACACACACACACACACACACAGAAGACAGCTTATGTTGGAGAAGATGTGAAATGAGGGGAATAATTCTCTACTGTTGGTGGGAGTTCAAACTTATACAGCCATTTTGGAAAACAGTATGTCGGTTTCTTAGAAAATTGGGAATCAATTTTTCTCAAGACCCAGCTATAACACTTTTGAGCAAATAACCAAAGAATGCTCAATCATACCACAAGGGCACATGCTCAACTATGTTCATAGCAGTATTTTTTTCTTTTTGTAATAGCCAGAACCTGGAAACAACCTAGATGCCTCTCAAACAAAGAATGGATTAAGAAAATGTGGTACATATACACAGTGGACTACTACGCAGCAGTGAAAAACCATAACATCATGAAATTTGCAGACAAATGGATGGAACTAGAAAATATCCTGAGTGAGGTAACTCAGAAAGACAAACACAGTATGTACTCACTCATAAGTGGATACTAGATGTAAAGCAAAGGATAACCAGACTACAACCCACAGCTCCAGAGAAGCTAGCTTACAAGGAGGACCCAAAGAGTGACACATGGATCACCTTGGGAAGGGAAAATAGATGTGAACTCCATGAGTGACCTGGGCTGAGAGGTGGGCTGTAGCAGTAACGCCCGCTACCACCACCCATTCACCATGTCTGAGTGAGCGGCTGAGGATTAAAGAACAGAGACAAGACAGTGGGTCACTTGTCTCAGCAGAATGCTGAATGTCATTTATTGAAGGAGGGAGGAAACCTTAAATACAAGTTTACAGCACAATGGGAGAAACCCGGAGGGCAGAAGTTTGCTACCAATGTTTTATATTCTTGCATTCTAGCTGTTTATGCCAAATGCAGGATACACAAACAAAGAACCTTCAGTGAGCATTCAGAAGGAAGGAAATCAGCAAGGAATCAGCACAGAGAGGACATCTCGTCAAGGTCAGCAAGCAAGGCAACAGCTACTCAAGTAATGGGGGCCCAGGGCCCAACAGTGGGCAATGGAGGGTAGGGGATGGAGGATGAGAATAATAGGGATCAGGATGGTCGAGCTGGAAAAAGGATTGAGTGGGAAAGCAATGAAAGAGATATCAAGATAGAGGGGAGACATCATGGGCATAGGGAGAAACTGGGAAAGTGCTGGGAAATCTCCCAGGATCCACAAAAATGATCCCAGATTAGACTACAACAATAGTGGAGAGGGCACCTGGACTGCCTTGCCCCAGCAATCAGATTGATGAATACTCAGTAATCATAGAGCCTTTCTCAAGTATCTGATGGAAGCAGATGCAGAGATCCACTGCCAAACATCAAGGCAAGCTCTAGGGGTCCAGTTGAAAAGAGAGAAGAGGGATTCTATGAGCAAGGGAATCAAGATCATGATGAGGAAACCTACAGTGGGAACTCATAAAATTTAGATCAACATCCATGGAGCCTGCAGGAGACTGGACTAGGCCCTCTGTATAGTGAGATAGTTGTGTAGCTTGATCTGCTTAAGGGATCCCATGACAGTAGGATCAGAAGACATCCCTAGTGAATGTGCAAGCTTTTTGGAGCCTACTACCTATAATGGAACACCTTGTACAATCTTGAGTCAGGGGGAGGGGCTTGGGCCTGCTTCAACCAAATGTACCTCTCCATGGGAGGTCTTACCTTCTTGTAGGAGGGGATGTGAGGTGGGGTGGGAGGGGTTGGCTGGAGGACCAGGAGGAGTGAAGAGGGGGATCTTTGATTAGTATGTAAAATTAATTAAAAATTTTTAATTAAAAAAGTTTATTCATCTATAATAATCAAACTTTTAGTTATGGTAGGTATGTGTAAGATAAATTGCTAAATGGTCCTTTTAATAAAAAATCCAGAGCCAGATATTGGCATTAAAGCTGAGAGATCAGAGACAGAACAAGCCATACTCACAAGTTCTTACCCTAAGGAACACTCAGCCCAAGAGTGGGCTACTTCTTATATTCTTACAGCTATATCCTTTCTATCTCTGCCATCTCACTTTCTCACTCTACCCAGCTACATCACTTCCTTTTTCTGCCCATGTCTATCACTTTTTGTCTGTCTGTACAGATCTCCAGACCTCTCTGGTTAACTAGCACTGAGAATAAAGGTGTGGACCAGCATACGTGGCTCTGTTCTCAGTGTGACTGTGAATTCACAGAGATACAGATGAATCTCTGGTTCCTGAATGCTAGGATTAAAGGGATTTACTACCTTTGCCTGACTTCTATGTTTAATATAGTGGCTGGCTTTTTCCTCTGATCCCCAAGTAAGCTATATTTATTGTTGCACAAATAAAATATCACCACAGGTATGTTTTTAGGTTAAACAGATTTATATTTTAGATAGGTGACCTTCAAACTATTCAGAGACCTACAGAATATGGCATTTAAGATGTTTTAATATTCTAAGGTTTTTTTTTTTTTTTTATGACAGTGAGATATATCTTCTCCTGGCAGCACAAATTCACTTCAAAAAAGGAAGATGGGCATCAAAGCATCACCATATGGAGTTAGTTTTTATTGTGGCAAAGTTAGTCACTGGGCAAGAAACTGCCCTTGTCAGGACTGCTGAGAGTATGCTGTCCAAATTGAATGAGGACACAAAATAAAGTGACTGCCAAATTTTGCCTAGACAAGGTAGGACAGTCCATCCAAATTTCTGCTTCACAGAAAAGTCTGTCAGATATGCCCCAACATTGCAGAGGAGTCTTCAGTGACTGTTAATGGAGCCAGCTACTTCTGTCATTTCTATAGTTTTAGAAGTTATTTGCTTTGCACTTCCTGTTTACTCAGATAATATTATATCCTCCTAGGTCACTGATGGAGTTGAAGATGAGATAGTTATAGTTACAGTTTTCCTTGTTACCATATTCAAAAAAGAAATTCACAAAAGAGGTATAAAGTGTATAATTTTGAGAGACATAAAAGCTTAAATTGTTTATCTAAGAAATGTTTTAGAGGTCTAAAAGGATAGTTTTGGGTTAATAACACAAGCTGGGTTAGAAAGTAAATTAGGCATCAAACTTGGACTCACAAAATAGGATAAATAATGGAGTAGTTTCTCTGAATTTGCCAAATCAAGTGGATTGGACATTGTGAATGTAATCCTTACTTGATAACTGTTCTTATTGTATATAGCTTTGCTGTGTTAGAGTTAAAATCTTTACTTTTTACTTAGAGATATCCACAGCAGTTAGGGGATATTGAATCACATTGCAAATCCTGAGTATGCATTTGCATTAATTAAATATAATTAACCTTGAATCAGGAGGATGAGTTAGCAACTTGTTGACAGAAAGTAATCATATAGCACCATAGATAACCTGGAAGAGATAGAGAGATGCACCAGAAGTAGTAGGGAAAGATTTGGAGAGGCATGGCTTTTTTCTTTGTTTGTTTGACATAGCAATAGAGTGCTGTCTTTCAATGATGCCAGTAAGGATACAAGGTTAGCTAGGTGCTACTCAACCTCTCTGTGCTAGCAGGTTTTCACCCCTGCCTTTGAATCTCAAGTCATATTTATAAAAAGCATGATAGAGATTTAGGTAAAGCTATCTTTAGCAGCAGTGACAGAACTGATGGCTGTGGGAACAGAATTCCCAGGAGGCTGTGGCCCGTGTGGCTAGCCTGCTGCCAGAGAAGCAGGTTGGTATCTGCAGAATTGTGAATGCTGGCTGAAATAGCAGTGGTTTAGCTGTGCTAAAGTTACAACAACAAAACACAATTTTGAAAATAAAGTTTCATTCTTGACAGATACCTTAGTTAAAAACTATGAAGAGTGGGAACTAATTGCAGGGAATGATGTCTCTTATTATATTTCATCAAGAAAAATAAAAAATTTAAAAAAGTAAAATAGTACTTGACACATGTTAGAGTAGTCAATGTACCAAACATGATTACCAGTAATTTTTGGTAAGAACACAGAGCAATAACTCATATACATTGTTTGTGGCACAGATGTTTTGTCAGACAGTATGACACTTACTTGTAGAAATCAACATATTTTTATAGTACAATCTAGTAATCATGTTTCTGGGAAATTATCCAAATGAGCTAAAAATGTAAGTATATACAAATGTGTGAACATAAGTTATTGCAACAGGGTTTTGTTTTGTTGTTGATTTGTTTCTAATTGCTCAATCTTGAAAGCGGCCAAGATACACATTATGGACTGAATCCGTATGTTCTCCCCAAGATATATATTAAAATGTGATCACAGATAAGTATTATGTCATGATGGTTGAGTCTTCACAAATAAGAATTGTGATCTTGCTAATGACAGATGCCCTTAATCCCAGCACTTGGGAGACAGAGACAGGCAGATCTCTGTGAATTCAAAGCCAGCTTGCTCCACATAATGAGTTTCAAGACAGGCAACACTATGTGAAAAGACCTTGTCTGAAAATCATAACAGAAGTATTTTTGCCCTTTTTAGAGGGGAACCAGAGAGCTGACAGGACCTTGGCAGCACATTCAATGACTCAAAAAAGTACCACATTTGAGAAGAAAAACAGATACCACCAGATACAGAACTACTGAATAACTTCACAGAGTTGTCTTTGAATTTTCTAGGACTATAAATGCATAGTTTGATTAGTATGTCTGAAGAAAAACAGACCTTCAAAATAAGAAAGGGAAAATCATAGAGGATTTAATAGTGTCACACATAGCAATGTGTCTTATATAGGCTACACTGTTTCCTACAGGTCAGAGATGAAAGTTTGGAGCATAAAAATGATGTTCTGAATTCACACCAAAAGAATGGATGCAGCATTTGAATTAGGGAAGGGGAAACCCAGGACAGCTGTGGCTTTAAGCCACTGACAGTCTTTATGCAACATCAGTTAGCACATTGTCTTTTTTATTATTTCATTAATTTCTTTTTGATTGATAATATAATTATATCATTTCCCCCTTCCCTTCCCTCCCTCTAGGCTCTCACATAACTCTTTGATCTTTTTTAAATTGATGGCCTCTTTTTGTATTAGTCCTTCTTAGCTACACCAGAATGTGCTCCTGCATGACTGGGTACCCATGAGCTGAACAATGAAGCAGCAATAGATGTGCTAACATGAATGGCACAAAGCCCTAGAGACCTCAGCAGATGGGCACCAATCCCTGGGGTTGAGAAAGTGATGATGAGGCACAACATAGTGAATGTCTAAGAGATTGTGTCCATCAGGCTGAGTTTTCGAAGAAAAGGTAGGAAGATTGTTTATCTTGATCCTACAGAAAGAGGGGAGCCCAGGATCTCTCTGAAGTATTGTGCTGAGCAGCCAGAATCATGGAAGTCTCATTTATAGAATTAGAAATGTTGCTGAGCAGCAGTGGTGCATGCCTTTAATCCTAGCACTTGAGAGGCAGAGCCAGGCAGATCTCTATGAGTTTGAGGCCAGCCTGGTGTACAGAGTGAGATTCAGGATAGGCAACAAAACTACACAGGTTTCAAGAAAAAAAATAATTAGAAATGGCAAAGCATTCAGTGCTCTTTACAGGTAAGTCACATTTTAGGAGCTCATTCTAAAACACACTACAGTGGTAGTGTGGATCAACACAGGGCCTTGTACATTTTAGGTAAGCAGTTCGGCAAAAGATATTCACCCACTTTAAATCTAGGTAGGAGATGCAAAATAAGTCATCAACTACCTGAAACTGGAGTTTAAAAAAGAACTTTTGCTGTAGAATAAAAACTAAGCTTTGTCAACATTTGGATGCTACTTTAGGAATATCCTAAGATGAGATCATCGGAGAATGACTGAAAATAGCAACGAGATGAATGCCAAGGATAAAGTCTGCAGTCCTCCAGAGTTTAGAAACTGGGCAAATGGGGAATAAATAGCAGGAAAGATTCAACTGGAGTAGTGTGAAAGCCAAGAGTAAAACCGGGCACCTGGCTTTGTTCTTTTGGAATCTAAATGAGTCAGGGTGTGCTACAAAAGCAGAAGGAAGATGCAGAGAGGAAAGGAAGATGAACAGGGGGTAGGTTAGGAAGTTGCCTCACAATCTGTAAAAGTTGGAAAATTGGAAACCTGAAAGGAAGTCTAGACCCAGAGGAGAGGGATGAAGGAATGATGTGGCTCAGTGTAGTGTAGTCTGGAGGCAGAATTTCTCTGCTTTATATCTTGGGGTTTTCTTAAAGCCTTCAGTTGAATAATGATAGTATCCTATATGGTGGATCTACTTAACTCAATTTACTAAGTTTACATTTATTTTTTCCTGTGTTGTGTGCATTTGTGTGCGTGCATGCGTGTGTGTGTGTGTGTGTGTGTGTGTGTGTGTGTGTGTGTGTGTTTGTGTGCACGCATGTGATTGGAGATCAGAAGACAAATTGTAGGAATCTGTTCTTTCCTTCCACCATATGGGTCCCAGAGATTGAAATTATGTTGCCAGCTTTAGTGGCAAGAGCCTTTATTTCCTGAATCTTCTTGCAGACTCTCATCTACTGATTTAAATATTAGTATTTCTAAACATGCCAATATCATGATGACCTATAGGCATACAACTGAAAAACTATCTCAATATTGTAGCCTAGATAAGGAAATACCTAAAATTAAACATATTCAAAACAGAATAAAGACTGGTAAAGGTAAAAGGTAAGGTCACTATTGTCAAATGCTGTGATAAGTGAAATAAGATTGAGTAAGGATTTAACCTTAAACTGTCCTTTTACATTAGCCAAACAATGTCTGTGTGGCTCAGGGGATAACTCACAGGTAGCATGCAGGGCAGGGTGTGAATAAAGAAATTCAAAGAAAGAAAGGAAGGAAGGGAGGGAGGGAGCGAGGGAGGGAGGGAGGAAGAAAGGAAGGAAGGAAGGAAGAAAGAAAGAAAGAAAGAAAGAAAGAAAGATATAGACCCACTAATGCCAAAATGTTCCTTCAAGGAACTTCAAAGTGATATAAATAGCAGAGAAGCTTGATTAAATGGCAGGGCTGAGAGGTCTTTGGTTTATTTTTTACTAAGAGAAATAATATGTTTACTGATGGAAATGGTCTGGCTGAGAGAATAGAGAAATTAGTATTTCAAATAGTTGGAAAGAAAGAGAAGATTAAATGTAGTAACAAGAACAACAACAATAAAGCAAACAGACTGTTCACCAGAATAGGCTGGAAGATAAGGGTACAGTACAGGGACATAAGGGGATTATGTGTGTTGGTGGATGTAAAAAGCCCTCATCTAATTTTTTCTGAGGAAATCGCATAGGGCTGTGCAGGCTGTGCAGGTGCACAATTCTCTATGCTGAAGAACTGCCTATGAACTCAAGTTGTTTGCTTTACATAATACTTAACAATTTTATCTTTGACTTTTCATTTTGTGGAGCTTGGTAAGGAAAAGGAACATGAATATATTCAGAGGAGAAATATGATTTTGTACTCTTCTTTGTCAGCTCCTCAGCACATCCTTAGAGCCACACTGAATACAGAATTCCTGCAGACTCCCCCCATCCCAGTCTATGAGACTTAGACAAAATCCAAAACCTGTGCAAAGTAAGGTATATAGCAAGCGCAGATTCTGTCACATGTTTGGATTGTACAAGTACTTGCTTTCACCCCCAAAAAGGCAGTCATATGCTAAAACCAAACTTGATTTAGTAACCCTATCTTCCCACATCTTTCCTTATTGTCTTGGCTGTCAAAACTACTGTAAATTATGACATAAATATGAAAGAAAAGACTGAACAGCCTATTGTTTCATTTTCTTTTAGTCTTCCCTTCCTTATTAGTAAACCACAGAGAGTGTACAGATTCTACCTGGGAACCTCAGTGATTACACTTACCTGGGACCAAGTCTTTTTACCTAGCCGACCTCTATTCATCTCTTACATACATTAACCAGCAGAAGTACTCCCTATGCAAAGCCACCACACTTTCCTAAGATCCAGAAAGTGCAATGGAAACCAGGGAAGGGAGTGCCTACCCAACAAAGATAAGGCCCAATATCAACAGATAAAATCACCTCAGTTATCCTAACTCCAGATGACAAGACACTAGCACAAAAAGATAAAGATTAATAGCCAAGACAATATGCCTCCATCATAAACCATTAACCCTAGCACAATATAGCTAACTCTGTCCAATTCAATATAGCTGATGCACAAGATAAGGACTGCAAAACATGTGGTCTTCATTTATCATGGTCTGTTATTCCTCGTTCTCCCTTTCTGTTCTTGATCTAGCTGGGATCTCCTGCTTCTCTAAGCATTCTTTCCCTCACATCTTGCCCTTCATTACTCCCACTGTCGTCCAGGTTGTTCATGTAGATCTCGTCCATTTCTCTGTTATTGGGTATCCCTGGGACTTTCCTAGGGTCCTATTTTCTAGGTAGCCTCCCTGGAGTTGTGTAGCAGTCTAGTCATCTTTGTTTTACAACTAATATCCTCCTATGAGTGAGTACATACCACGTTTGTCCTTCTGAGTCTGGGTTACCTCACTCAGGATGATTTTTTCTAGATCCATCCATTTGCCTGCAAACCTCATGATGTCATTGTCTTTCTTTGCTGAGCAGTACTCCATTGTGTATATGTACCATATTTTCTTTATCCATTCTTCAGTTGAAGGGCACCTAGGTTGTTTCCAGGTTCTGGCTATTACAAACAATGCTGATATGAACATAGCTGCGCAAATTCCCTTGTGGTGTGATTGAGCATTCCTTGGGTATATGCCCAAGAGTGCTACAGCTGGGTCTTGGGGGAGTTTGATTCCCAAATTTCTAAGGAAGCCCCATATTGATTTCCAAAGTGGCTGTACAAGCTTGCATTCCCACCAGCAGTGGAGGAGAGTTCCCCTTGCTCCACATCCTCTCCAGCATAAGCTGTCTTCAGTGTTTTTGATCTTAACCATTCTGACAGGTGTAAGGTGGTATCACAGAGTCGTTTTGGTTTGCATTTCCAGGGAGGCTACCTAGAAAACGGGACCCTAGGAAAGACCCAAGGATCACCCAATGACAGAGAAATGGATGAGATCTACATGAACAACCTGGATACAGTAATGAAGGGCAAGATTTGAGGGAAAGAAAGCTTAGGGGAGCAGGAGATCCCAGCTGGATCAAGAACAGAAAGGGAGAATGAGGAATAACAAACCATGATAAATGAAGACCACATGAGAACAGGAATAGGCAGAGTGCTTGAGAGGTCCCCAGAAATCCACAATGATATATCCTCTGTAGACTGGTGGCAATGGTCGAGAGAAAGCCTGATCTGACCTAGTCTGGTGATCAGATGACTAAACACCCTAGCAGTCATCTTGGAACTCTCATCCAATAACTGATGGAAGTGGAGATCCTCAGCCAGGCCCCAGGTGGAGCTCCAGGTGTCCAACAGTCGAGAAAGAGGAGGGACTGCAAGAGCGTGAATTGTTGAATCCAAGATTGCAAAAAGCACAGGGACAAATAGCCAATTGAAAGAAAGCACATGAATTATGAACCAATGGCTATGGAGCCCCTAGCTAGATCAGGCCCTCTGGATAAGTGAGACAATTGAATAGCTTGATCTGTTTGGGAGGCACCCAGGCTATGGGACCAGGGTCTGTCCTTAGTGCATAAGCTGGCTGCTTGGAACCTTGGGCTTACACAGGGACACATGCTCAACCTAGAAGAAGGCGACAGGACCTGCCTGTACTGAATCCACCAGGTTTAAATGAATCCCCAGGGGTGTCTTGGTCCTGGAGGACATGGGAATGGAGGGGATGGGCTCAGGGGAAGGTGGAGGTGGGGGCGAGAGGGGGAAAGACAGGGGAACCCATGGCTGATGTATAAAATTAAAACACATAATAAATTAAAAAAAGAACTGCAAAACATTAATTATGAACATATTCACTGACCTTAAAAATAATATGAATAAGTGCCTTAATGAAGTCTGTGAAAACACAAACAAATGTTGGTATGAAATAATGAAAGCAGTGCAAGACAAGAAACTAGAACTAGAAACACACACACACATACACACACACACACACATACGCATAAAACTGAAATAAACTGAAAATGAAAAATTTACGAAGTCAAACAAAACTGCCAGAGGTGAACCTCAACAACAGAGTACAAGACACAGAAGAGCGAATCTCAGGCCATGAAGAGAAGGTAAAAGAAATGGATACTTCAGTGAAAGAAAATGTTAAATCTGAAAAAAATAAACAAACAAAAAGGTACCAAACATTCAGGAAATCTGAGACACTATGAAAAAGCAAATCTACAAATAATAGGAATAGAGGAAGGAGATGAAACCCAGGTCAAAGGCACATGAAATATTTTTAACAAAATCTTAGAAGAAAATTTCTCCAAAGTAAGAAAGTAGGAGCTAACCAACCAAGGTACAAGAAGTATACACAATACCAAATAGGCAGGACCAGAAAAGAATTCCACACAATGCATACTAATCTAAACATCAAATGTTTAGATCAAAGCAAATTATTTGATCTACGTGGGGCACACCGGTTGGATTTACTGAAGAAGGCAGAGGCAGGAGGATCCTGAGTCGAGGCCAAGTGGCCTAGGAGGCTTGCTAAGGAAAAGCTAAGGCCACCTGGGGCCAAGCCACAAACAGTGGCAGTGGGACCATGGAGGTAGCAGCTGCTGCTCCAAGTTACAGGCTGCTTCTCATAGTGTTGGTGACTGGGGTGATGCTGCTTCCTGGGACAAACAGTTTACCACAGCTGGTTCAGAGAAGAATTGCCTGGACCATCATGTTACAAGAAAGTATCGGCAAAGGTCAGTTTGGAAACATTTGGCAAGACAAATGGTGGGGAGAAATTGCTGTGAAGATATACTCTTCTAGGGAAGAACATTTGTGGTCCCGAGAAACAGACATTTATCAGACTGATTGTTCCAAATCACAGAGGAGGCACAAAAAAAAAAAAAAAAAAAAAAAACTACTCGGTACAATTTTGAGATGGCTAGCTGAGATGATCCAGCCTGACAGGCTATTTGAACAAGGAATTGAAACAAGCCCTGTACTTTCTCATTATGCAGCGGCTGGACAAATGATACAGGACTTGACAATTAACCCAAAAATAGAGTTTTTGTTTAAAAAGGAAAAAGGAGATTATAGATATGAGGTAGATCACTGAATCTATCCCGAGAAAAAAGATAAAGAAATAATAGGATAAATGGGTAGATCATTGAATCTACACTAAAAGGTAGATTACTGAAGCTATTATGAAAAGAAAAGAGAGAATATGGATATGATAAGATAAAAAGGGAGATTATGGAATCTACTTTTAAAAAAAGGAGCTACTTGTTTTAAATAGAATAAGTACTGAATTTTTTTTTTTGCCTGAATTTATCAAATGTTACTGGACTGGACATTGTTATATATTAATGGAGTTTTTCACCTGAATCTATTAAATGTTAATGGACTAGACATCATTAATGTAATCTTGACTGTGTGTATTGTACATACTTACTAGATATGATTTTTCTTATATTAGTTATAACCTTTTTAAAATTTTAGACAAAAAAAGGGGAAATGTGGTGGTATTGTGTTCCCCACAATATTGTACACCCTAATGAATTTATCTGGGGTCAGAGAGCAGTCAGCCACTAGAACCGAGGCAGAAATGGTGGCTAGAAAATGGGTCAGAGCAAGCCATAGCAGAAGTTGGGTGGTGGCAGTGCATGCCTTTAATCCCAGCACTTGGGAGGCAGAGCCAGGTGGATCTCTGTGTGTTCAAGGCCACATTGGAAACAGCCTGGCATGGTGACACATGCCTTTAATCCCAGAAAGCAAGTCTTTAATCCCAGGGAGTAGGGGCAGAAAAAGGAAAATATATAAGGTGCGAAAACCAGGCACCAGGGTTAGTTAAGTATTTTGGCTGGTTTAGTATTCAGGCTTTGGAGCAGCACAGTTCAGCTGAGATTCATGTGGAGGAGGATTCAGAAGCTTCCAGCCTGAGGAAACAGGATCACCTGAGGAACTGGTAAGGTGAGGAAGCTATGGCTTATTCTGTGTCTCTGATCTTCCAGCATTCACCCCAATACCTAGCCTCAGGTTTGTTTTTATTAATAAGACCTGTTAAGATTCCTGCTACATCAACCTGCAAGGGAAAAATACTAAATCACAGGCATGCCCATTAGAATAATGCCTGACTTCTCATTGAAGACTCTAAAAGCCATGGACACATGTTTTACAAACTTTACAAGGATGCCAGCCCAGACTACTACACCCAACAAAACTTCAGTCACAATAGATGGAGAAAGAAAAACATTCCATAAAAACAAACTTAAGTCCAGTTTTGCAGAAGGCACTAGAAGGAAAACTTCAGTCGGAAGGGGTAAACCAAACCAAAAAACAACAAAACTAAAGGAATAAAAATAATCTCAGATTACACCATAACAGCAAAATAACTGGAATCAACCAACACTGCTCATTGATATCTCCATACTTGAATGATCTCAATTCCCAAATAAAAAGACACAGACTGTCAAAGTAGATGTGAAAATAATATTAATCCTTCTGCTGCATACAAAAATCAAACTTTATCAGGAAGTATAGATATCACCTCAGGGTAAAGACACTGAAAGAGAAATTTCAAGCAAATGGATCTAGAAACAAGCTGGTATAGCCATTTGAACATCTTTAAAGCAAAATTTATCATAAGAGGTAAGGAAAGACACTACATACTCATCAAAAGAAAAACCCACAAAGAGGATGTTGTGACTCTAAGTATTTATGCACCAAACCCAAGGGCACCCACATTTGCTGTGGAATGTCTTTCTGTATGCTGTGAATATATGCTATTCCCATTGGTTAGTAAATAAAGCTGTTCTGGACTATGGCAAGAAACATTATAGCCAGGTTGGAAATACAAGTGGAAGGACAGAAAGAAGGGCAGAGTCTGGACAGACATGAGCCACCACCAAAGGAGCAGCAAGATGCCAGTAGTAATGCCACAGCCACATGGCAATTAATAGATTATTTGGCATTGGGCACACTATCATCCTTTCAGTCATCATTTGAATCATAACACTTTAGTACTTCACTCTGTATAATCTAATATTAACTGGCTTAATTACCAGTAATACCACAGCCACATGGCAACTTATAGATTCATAGGAATGGGTTGTTATAAGAGCTAGCTAGCAAGAAGCCTGCCAGAGGCCATACAAATAATAATTACTATAAGCCTCTGAATGATTATTTTATAAGTGGCTGCTGGACCACAGGGCCAGGTAGGACCCGAGAAACAAACTGTGGGGCAAGGTGTGACCAGAGAAAATTCCAGCTACAATTATTCATAAAAGAAATACTACTACAGTTCAAATCACATATTGACCCTATTGACCCTCACATACTGATAATGGGAGACGTCAACACCCTACTCTCACTAATAGATCATCCAAACAAAAAATAAACAGAGAAATATTCTAGGCCTTTGCTTTTAAATTATGGGTTCCAATTTCTTTGAGGGGTGCTTGTTATGAGTGTGTGTTTGTGTTTCTTGCCTTGTATTTGTTTCCTTGAATTTTTTATTTGCCAATTTATTTTCTAAAGAGGGAGACAGAAGTTCTGGTGTTATATGAGTAGAAATTTGGGTGGCATCAGGATGGAGATAGTAGAGGAAAAAACATGATCATAATATATTGTTTAAAATATTTTCAAAAATATTAGAACATGTACTAAACAGGAAGTGACAAAATAACCCTTGAGTTTATATTATGTAATACTTCTAATATTCTAGGAAGAACAAAACACAAACACATTCATGCAGTATAAAATATAATTTGCATAGTGTTAGTGATTATGCATATAGTTTTAATTTCTTATATTTGTGCTCAAGACTAGTATTCTAAAATTTTAAAAAGTGTTTGAATCCATGACATTTAAATTTTTTTGTTTAATTATTGCAGTGTTAAATATTAAATTAAAAACCATGTTATTTTGAAATGGACTGTACAAATAAAAGCTAGTAGTTTTAACATGCTTTTTTCCCCACAAGAGGCTCTGCATTTTCTCTATGCTGCAGGACCCAAAAATTATGTAGTAAGCCTTAAAATAGCAAATAAATGATCAACTGAGAAGGGCTAGGAAGGAGATTTGCAATGTAAGGAAAGAAGAACTGTAAACAGTCCTCAAACTGAGTGAGAGTGCAGATATGAATAGCAAAATAAAATATGATTATTGAGCATCATTGAGAAATAATTTGAGGGTAATGATCATATTATAAAGACTGGCCAGTCAGCATGATTTTATATTCATTCCAAACATAGTCATTTGTGAGGCTGTAGGCAGAAGGAAAATAGCTGATTATACAAGAAATGGAGTAAAATAATTATAATAATTGATGTAGCAATTTATTTTTAATAAGAAAGGAAGTATTTAAGAGATCCAATGACCATAAACAAGTCATAGAATCAAGTATATCCTTATTTGTGTAATAGGGTTTGAGTATTAAATGAGTTGAACCTGACAAAGAGGAAGTAGGAGGTAGGTGAGATGCAAGTAGGTAAAAAACTACCAACCTCAGCTCTGGCTAAAGCACAACGTTGGCAAGTATTGATTAAAACTGGCTAGGGTTGAAACATTTGCTACTTGACATGTCAGAGAAGGATGTCTAAAGAATCTAAATGAACTGATGTGCTGAGAGGTGAGTCATGATTTGAGAAGCTATGGCTTTTCATAGTAACAACACAGAAAAGAATAAGAGCCATAGCCCAGTCATTTCTAATAAAAACAGTGTTGGCAGAGATGTGAATGTTAGAGATGGACAGGAAGGGTGAACAGAATTCCAGGGCTTTCTTTTAATCTTACTCATGGAGATTTCAGTTCCCAAATAAAGACATTTCATTACCGGTTACCACTCTGATGATTCTCAGAGAAATGTGAATTTTTAAACATCTTCATACTGAGAGAAATGACAAATATTATTTTAAAAACATTAACTATGTATGTGTACAATAATTTGAAGTTTTAAAGGAATTTTAAGAGAATTTGTATTTCAATATCTATATTAAAAGTAGTCTTTGGTCAACAGTCTTGGCTACTTAACAGTTAAAGGAATGCCCTGTTGATAGGAAGCTGTACAGAGACACACAACTCCTTGATGCTGCCTGTAACACAAACCTTCACTTAGATAAAGCAGGATTCTTGATCTTGCTGCAGAAAGAAATTTCAGGGTGAGCCATATGAAGCAGAATTAGAGTTAACTGAAAGGAACGTTGAACTCATATTTAAGCATGGGGTGAATAAAAAGGCACATAAAGGAAGAAGAATATGCACCTACATGTGGAAATAGGCTTCTCAAAGGAAAGTCATATTTAGTCTCTTTATAATAGCAATATGTAGAATTTTAGTGGATTGTAAAGTTATCTTTAAAGGGTTTTTGTTTTTTCTTATATTACTTAGTTTTTATTGAAAATAGATTCTTTCATATAGTTTCCACTCCCTAGTTCCCTCCCAGATCCTTCACACCTCCCATCTCATTCATATCCATGCCTTTTCTCTCTCTCTTTAGAAAACACACATGGAAAAAAACAAATTAGAAAAGAACAAAACAAACAGAAAAACAAGAAAAAAGAGAAAAAGAAAATGCATGAAAAGTACATGCTGTTGCAGAGACATGCACATACAGAAACACACAAAAGATACTAATTTGGAAACCATAATATATAAGCAAAGAACTAGTAAGGCTAAAAAAAATGTCTAGTTGAAGCATTATGAGAAAAAAAATCTAAAGTATAGAGTTCATTTCGAGTTGTTCTTCTGCTGTGTAAGAAGTCTACCCTTGAGGGTGGGCTTCTCCAGTGGAAATCCATTGGAGAAAACTGATTTTTCCTTTGTGAGAGGTTGTCAATTGGAGATAGCTGCTAGGTTAGGGATGGAATATCATGTCCACTTCCCCTCTTAGTGTGAAAAACCATCTGACATGGAACTAATCATGCTATCACCATCTCTGTCACTTTATATGTGGGCCAGTCCTATTGTGTTTTAAATGCATTGTTCCCGTGGTGCCTTTGATCACCACAGGATCTGACACTGTTTACACATCCTTTTCTTCAAGTTTCCCTGAACTCTGTGGGGAGAGACTTGATGCAGATATCTCAATTTAGGACTGGATATTCCAAGATATACCTCACTCTGCACATTCTCCATCTGTTCTTTGTATTTGTTCCCATCTACTGCAGATGAAAGCATCTCTGATGATGACTGAGCAAGAAACTGATCTATTCCTATAGCAGAATATTTTAATGACTCATTAATTTGGTATTTTCCTTGGGCCTGGTATTTGATTTTACCCTAGGTCCATAGCCTATGTAGTCCCTGGTTCTTGTTCATACCAGCCAAATCAGGCATGGGCTCTGTCTCAATTAGGGTTTCTTTATAAAAGTTGACCATGGCAACTCTTATAAAGGGAAATATTTAATTGTGGTGGCTCGCTTACAGTTCAGAAGTTTAGTCCATTATCATCATGGCAGGAAGAAAGGCAGCATGTAGGCAGGAGCTAAGAGTTCTTACATGTGACTCACAGGCAACAGGAAGTAGTCTCAGACACTGGACACGGCTAAAGCACAAATGAGACCTCAAAGCCCACCTCCGTAGTGACATACTTCCTCCAGCAAGGCCATACCTACTCCAAAAAGTCACACCTCCTAATAGTGCCACTTTTTTGGGGGGGAACATTTTCTTTCAAACCACCACAGGTTCCATCTCATGGAATGGGCCTTAAATCCAATCAGATAGTGGTGGGTTACTGTCTTATGGTTTATATTGTTGCAATTAAACATATTACCAAAAACGCTTGGGGAGAAATGAATTTACTTGGCTAACATATCACAGTCTATAGAAGGAAGTAAAAGCAGAAACTGTAACAGGGCAGGAACCTGAAGGAATATTCTGATGCAAAAGTCATAGAGGACGGCTGTTTACTGGTTTGCTCCTTATGGCTTGCCCATTCTGCTTTCTTACACACTCCAGGACCATCAGCTCTGGGCTGGCACCATGTACAATGGACTGGGCCCACATCAATCACTAATTAAGAAAATATCCAACAACTTTACCTATAGCCCAGTCTTAGGAGATCATTTATATATTCTAGTATATTATCTGCAAACAAAGATACTTTGACTTCTACCTACTCTGTTTGTATCTCATTGTGGTTTTATTGTTTTAGATAAGACTTCAAGTACTGTATTGAATAGGAATATATACAGAGGTCAATGTTGTCTTGTTCCTGATATTAGTGGAATTGCTTTGAGTTTCTCTACATTTTACTTGATGGTGGCTATGGGACTGCTGTAAACTTCCTTTATTATGGGAGGTATGTTTCTTGTATCCCAAATCTCTCCAGAACTTTTATCATGAAGGCATGTTGGATTTTGTCAGAGGCCCTTTCTATGTCCAATGAAATGATCATCTGTTTTTTGTCTTTCACCTGTTTATATGGCAAATTACATTATTAATTTACATATGTTGAACCATCCCTAGCTTTCTGGGATGAAACATACTTGAGAATGGGAGTGTTCTTTTGGTATGTTCTTGTATTTAGCTTCCAAGTATTTTATTGAGAATTTTGCATCAATGTTTTAAAATAAATTAGTCTGTGATTATTTTTTTTCTCTGTTGGGTTTTTGTGTGGTTTAGATATCAGAATAATTGTGGCCTCAAAAAAAAAAAAGAGAATTAGTTCTTGTGGCTTATATTCTGAGCAATAATTTGGGGACTATTGGCATTAATTCTTCTTTGAAGGAGAGATATAATTCTTCACTGAATATATTTGGTCCTCAGCTTCATTTGGTTGGTTCATTTTTAATTACTTGCTTGTATTTCACTGTAAGTTATATGTCTGTTTAAATTACTTATTTAGTCTTAAATTAACTTTGCGAGGCCATATATATAAAGAAATTTATCAATTTTATTTAGATTTTCCAACTTGATGAAGTATAGATTTTTAAAATATATCATGGTGATTCTCTGGGTTTCATCATTGTCGATTGTGATGTCCTCTTTTTGTCTCTAGTGTTATTAACTTAGGTTTTCCTTCTCCTTAACTTTAGTTAATTTGGCAAAGGGCTTATCAATCTTAACCAACCCTTTGTTTCCTTGATTCTCTGTTTTATTTTTTATTTGTTGGTTTGTTCTACTTCGATGAATTTGGTTATATTGTCGTGTACTCCTTCTGGGTGTTGTTTCTTCTTTTTGTCCTAGAGATTACAAGTATGTCATTAACTAGCTAATATAAGGTATCTCCAACTTTTTAATGTAGGTATTTAGTTCTATGAGCTTGCCTCATAAAACTGCCTTCGTTTTGTAGCATAAGTTTGTATAAGTTGTTTTCATTTTCATGCAATTATAAAAGTTTTTGATGTCCTTCTTACATCTTGATCTGTTTTAATTCAGTAGTGAATTTATAAACTTACTATTGTTGTTGATATTTATCTTTAATCTGTGGTATGCAGATATAATAAAGTGTGTTAGCTCATTCTTTTTTTGTTTTGTTTTGTTGTTTTTTTGTATCTGTTGAGACTTATTTCCTTTCCAAGCCTGTGATAAATTTTGGAGTAAGTTTCATGAGCTGTTGAGAAGAAGGTATATTCTTTTGTATTTGGGATAAATATTCTGTAAACATCTTTAGACTCATTTGATTTTAGTGATGGCCTTTGAGGTCCAGACTCAAGGTCCTCTTCAGTGTTCAGATCAGATGCAACAGAAAGAAAAAAAAAACAAAACAAAAAGAAAAACCTTAGGGTATCTGAGGGTGAATAAACTCTCTCACATGTGTGCTCTTCCAAACATGCCTCTTTATTATTTTGCTTTTCCTCTAATTTTCATTTGGGTTTTTTTCCCCCCGAGACAGGGTTTCTCTGTGTAGCTTTGCACCTTTCCTGGATCTCACTCTGTAGACCAGGCTGGCCTCGAACTCAGAAAGAACCACCTAGTTCTGCCTCCCAAGTGTTGGGATTAAAGGCATATACCACCACCGCCCGGCTTAATATTCTTGTCCTAATTGTCTATAATTTCTTAGCTCTAGTTCTCTGTTTTAATCCTCTTGCTTGCTTCTCTTCATCTGGCCTAAATATTCTCTTTTTACAGGAGGCTTTAAGCAATAAAAAATTATAAGAGTTACCTCTCATTGGTCAAAAGCACATTCCCTAGTGTAAGCTGTGAAGAGCAGAGCAATTTACAATGGCAACAGAAGTTTTGAAGGTGTCAGGATCAGAGGGAGGGGACACAGTGCCCAGTATGACAAACTTTGAGACATAGCTCTTTATCAGCAGACTTAGCAAGTGAAGAACTGGCATGCTTTTCTTAGGGTGCTTTGTGTAGATAACCTTGGGAGACACCTGCAACTGTTACCTTGTGCATAACTATAAAGTTTTAAACTGATGATCTATTTTCAAAGGGCTTTAGTCTAGTTTAAATTTGTTCTGAAATAAAAATGAGCTAAATGTGTCCAGTTAGTGTTAGACTGAGGAGAAATTATTATTTTCTTGTGTTATTCTGAGAAAAAGGAACAAAGTAGGATTTTAAGTGTCTACAGACCTCATGGAACAATAGATCTAGTTATGAAGCATACCCTAGTGTGCTTTCTATATATCGAAATTATACTGATAAAATTGAAGTCATCTTCCTGACCATCCACAAATATGTTTGCCCATAAGATTGAGATGCAATCATGAGATTACATGTGTACATTATATGAAAATGCATGGTAATTGGGAGATATCATAATTGTTATTGCAAAAGTGAAATTACAGATAAAAGCAACCATTTTTTTCAGAGCCCATGGCACTGCAGGCCCTGGCCAACAGGGTCCTTCCATCAAACCATTCATCTGGTGGGGTGGCATCTGAATTGTCAATTGCTGTAAGCTGCAATTGTGTCATGGCCCCCCTGAGCTCTTGACAATCACTTCTGCCAGGATTTTTATTTATTTATTTATTTATTAGTTTTTGCCAGAATGATCTTTCTATTTGGAAATTTAGGATATTGAAGTCACCAACTATCACTGTGTGAGAGTCAATATGTCATTTTACCTATGGTAGCACTTGTTTTTGAATGAGGATGTGCTTCAGTTTGTTGTGTAAGTATTTAGAATTCCAATATCCTTTTGGTGGATTTTTCTTTTTATGAGTATGTAATGTCCTTCCCCATCTCTTCTGATTAGTTTTTATTTGAAGTCTATATTGTCAGACAATAAAATGCCTACCTGAGCTTGTATCTTGTGTCCATTTACTTGTGATACATGTTTCAATCCTTTTATCCTGAGATTAGGTCTATTTCTGATAGTGAAGTTCTTTTCTTGAATGCAGCAGAAATCTGGATCCTGTTTTCTTCCTTCCTTTCCCTCTCCCTTCCTAACTTCCTTCCTTCTGTCCTTCCTTCCTTCCTTCCTTCCTTCCTTCCTTCCTTCCTTCCTTCCTTCCTCCTTTTCTTTCTTTCTTTTTTTAAAATAGATTCCTCGTGTATATAATACATCCCACCACAGTTTCCTCTCTACCCACTTCTCTCATCTCCCTCCACCTCCCCTCAGATCAAGTCCTCCTTCATTTCCCTCTTTCATGAAAGAACAAATCTCTAAGAGACAACAACTAAGCAGTACAAAACACTATATAACAAGTTAAGGCAAATATTGAGGCTATGTAAGCCAACCTAATAGGAAGAAAAGAGTTCTGAGAGCAGGCAAGCAAGCCAGAGACACACATGCTCCCACTGTTAGTTTGGATTCCCACGAAAACATCAAGCTAATAGCCATAACATTATATATGCAAAGAACCTGGTGCTGACTTTTGCAGGTCCATCTATACTGTAAGTCGTACCATCTCTGGGCAGGTAGTCCTGGGCTACAAAAGATAACAAACTGAGCAATCTATAGAAAGCAATTCAGTAAGCTACATTCCTTGATGGTTTCTGCTCGAGTCCCTTCCTTAGCTTCCTTCAGTGAGAGAGTGTGATTCAGACTTAGTAGCCAAATTGCCAGTAGCTATGTCAGAGGTGGGACAGCACATGTCAAATGAGGTAGGGTGTTGGCCCTCAGGAAAGTAATCCCTTGGTGAATGGTTCTCAGGTAGGCAAGGCCCCTGTGACTGCAGGCCCAGAAATGTTTTCTGCTCCTGCTGTGTCTATGCATGTTTGCTGTTGCTGTCTCTGTGATATCTGGCATGGTTGAATTGGGGGCAGGAAAACTCCCTACTGCCTGTAAGGTAATGTGTTTATCTCATTGGCAACATCCCATTCTACTGGGTATTTTTACCTGCAAATTATTATGAAGAAGACTTCCTAAGCTGTACCATCTAGTTGATAATAATAGCATTAGCTTATACAGAGCCTTGTTTCATAAAAATATATACAAAGCTATGTTTTTCAGCTAAGATTTTTGAGTTCCCCTTTAGAATCTGCTTTAAATAACAGCTCAGCTTAATGATTAAGGGAGAACAATTGAATTCTCTGGAAGTCAGACTGGGCCTAACTGTCTTAATGTTAAAAAGATACAATCACAGATCTCTGTGTGCATCAGTTGACTGAAACAAGCCTTGTAATAAGTTCAGATCAGATGTTTTGACAATAACTTTAAGATGAAAAAAAAAAAACACAGAGAACAACTTAATGTCTATAAGGACATGTAGCTGAGGTTAAGACATACAATGCAGCCCAACTGTTTAAGGTTGGTTGTTGATCAAGGTGATGATTAACTACTTGTGCCCATTCCTGCCCTCAATCTCCTGATAAAAGGAAATGGTGATAGGTATACAGCTAACTAATTCTCTTTTATGTACAAAAGTTTAGGTTTGTGATCCCTTTAGGATTCCTTGTAAGATTAACTTTCAAGATAGAAATTAGAATTCGGTCTGTGATAAGATGCTTTCTTGAATCTCCCCATGGGAGGTCTTGCCTTCTTGTGGGAGAGAATGTGGGGTAGATTGGGAGGGGGAGACTGGAGGGGTTGGAGGAGGGAGGAATTTTTACTGGTATGTAGAATGAATGAAAAAAATTATTTAAAAAATAATAAAGATGATTTTTGTCTGCTTATACTCAGTTGATCTGCAATAATTTACTTAGATGTAAATATATATGAATATTGGAATGACTTTATGTTTAATCATGTAGGGGAGGTGAAAAGCATGTTACCGGTACCCTGTAGGAATTTAACAAAATCACTGTATAGGCTAGAGATTAGAAGGAACAGATGCTTTTTTTAATAAGTACCTTGACCTTAAATAATTCTTGTGGAAAACGATTGTTTTGCTGAGGTGGGATGTGGCCATCCTATGACCTTGGTCACAAGACAACTCAGAAATACCTGAGGCTCTTATATTATTGTGTATTGCACACAATGCTTAATGAAGTACTGGAATCAAGAAGGTTTGTGATGCTTCCCTGCAATACAGCATGTAGATTAAGGTTTGGGACCTTGGAATAAGGAAATACTTCATCTAACAATTTATAAATATGCCTTTTTACTGCTGTTGCCCCAAGCTTGAAGCCAGCCAAACTCAACCCAGCTGAGGGAAGCCAGGTCAGTGAAATGAATGATAAACAGCGCTGGTGGCAGAGATGGTTCCTGGCGGAAAGGTCAGGATCACGACAGAACCTGGTTGCTTAGTAGCAGAGAGAGATTTATTAGGGGGAGGGACAAAAGGACCAAGCCTGGGAAGGAAAGAGAGAAAACGATGGCGGGTTGTGGGGAGAGAAAGCCAAGCAGAAAGAGAGAGAAAGAGCATAGGGTCTGTGCCTGGCAGGCCCATTGCTTAACTCCTGAACTGCACATGTGCAGTGATGTAGCTGCAGTGAGGGCAGAATTCTAACAGGCAGTCCATCTGAAGAGGCTGGTGACTAAAGAAAGAAAAGATCATAAGAACGTTTAAGTGTCCACCCACGCACACCACCCTATATAGAAAAAGTCTTAGCTTTACCAGCTCAATCGATTTCCTCTCAACCCCTGAGCTGCCTTAGAGACTGGTCTCCCACTGGCAGCAATATAAAGCATGGTATTTATCACAGCAACAGACAGCAAACTAGTATACCAACCATTTTCATACATCATTATGGGGACTGTGTGGAGAACTGTTAATCATTTTCCAAATTCAGAATTTAGTTTCTAGAAGGCTGTATTTGTTTGGCATCATTTTCATTGCTTTCTGTGTATATCAGTCATGGGGAGAGAGAAGACAGACAGGTGGAGACAGAAGACCAGAAATATTTAGGAACTCATTCAATTTTACATACTTCAAAGAGTAACTGGAGTCTTGTTATTCTGAGATATACAAGCTTCTAATTCAACCATTTTCTAAAACAAATGCATCAATTATTTTTATCACCTTAACCCAAGGTTTTATTGAGCTGCTTATTTTGAAAAAAAAAAAAAGACAATTTGATGTTACATTTAAAACTTGCTTATGCTGGACAAATTAGATATCTAACTGCTCAATATCTCAGAACTTTGTTTCATTGGTAATATAATTTGTAGGCTGGTTTCATGACATATTATTACATATTTAAGGAATCTATGCCTATATGTGTGGGGTCCACTCTCAACTACATATAGGAATAAACATACCTCCACCCCCGCATAAAACCGTGAAGATATAGCAAAGACAATCTTGGGATGGACTTTCTGGCACTAAATTTAGTTCTTAAGCAAAGATATACAATTTATGCAATGATCATAATAAACCATTTTAATTTTTATGTGGAGGCAGAAAAAGAAAACACCAAATATTTGTCTTGACGTCAAAGGTGCTAAATTAAGTAAAACATGTGGAATGCAATATTATGAAAGCATAGTGTTTGTATTTCAGATTGTGTCAAGTAATTTAAAGATCATCCAAAAGATCTCACAACTGTGAAAGTTTCTCTAACATATTTTCTCAATAGGCTCACTTCAGGAAAATAACACTCCCTGGGAACAATTGAAGTTCTCATCAATTAAACTAATTGACACAGCAGGCTTATCATACTTCCCAGTGGTGAGTATGAGGCATAGTTCACAAACAAATAACTATTTAAATCATTCGAAAATGTTCCCTAGCCATGTGATGAACTGCTAATCTTTACTATTACTCAGAGTGAGAATGTTAATACTACCAATGTTAATCCTCCAAATAGGCAAATGCTGTTATCAGTATCAGGAGATATGCATTCAAGTAAACTCATAGTTTGATGTTAAAATATCAGGATTTGTGTGTGTGTGTGTGTGTGTGTGTGTGTGTGTGTGTGTGAGAGAGAGAGAGAGAGAGAGAGAGAGAGAGAGAGAGAGAGTCTATTTGTATATCTATCTATATTTATCTATCATCTATCTACCATCTACCCATCTATCAATTTTAGGAAGCTTACTATAGTGATATTTTATTTGTACTGAAATGTGATTTTATTTGTATGTTAATAAAGTTGCAAGAAGCTGGGCAGTGGTGGTGGTGGTGGTGCACGCCTTTAATCCCGGCATTTGGGAGGCAGAGCTAAGTATATTTCTGTGTGTTCAAGGACACAGCCAGCATGGCAGACACACGCCTTTAATCTCAATACCAACCATAGAAGACATGGAGGTCTGTTCAAACAGGCAGTGATGAGGAAGTCATGTGGCTGGGTTTACAACCAATGAGAAAACAGAACAAAGTCTATAACAGGACACACAGAAGTAGGTCTCTTGTGGAGAGGAAGGACAGCAGAAGCAGTGAAGGGTAAGGTTTTCTGCTCTTGCTCTGACCTCGTGGCTTTTAACTCTGCAACTGGCTCTGTGTTTCTTATTTAACAAGACGGTTACATCTACAGCTTACAGTAGTAAATTTCCATATGCCTTTTTCAAAAGGTCTTTAATGTTAGTTATCCTGTTTCAGATTCCCTCTTTTATCCTATGCTCTCATTCTCTACTTAATCCTTCATATTCTATTATTTCTATTTCCCCTTTATATAACTGTGTTCTCTCTTTATCCCTTCAAAGATTTCCCCTCTTCTATGAGCATGACATTCATCAGTATTCCAAAGAAAACACATATATGTAAAGAGTCAATGCTAATGTCTACATAGGAGAAAAAACATAGTGTTTGTCTTTCTTAATCTGGATTACTTTACTCAAAATGATTGTTTCCAGTTCTATCATTTTACCTTCAAATTCAATAATTTCATTTTTAAAAGCTGAATAATAGTCCCTGTGAATATTATACATTTATTCTCTAGTATTTGGTGAACATCTAGGTTGTTTCCATTTTTTGGCTACTGTGAATAGAGCAGCAGTGCTCATGTATAAGCAAGTTTCTCTATAGTAGGATAGATATAGAGTCTGTTTTAGTTTTTCTTATATTCCTGTAATTAAAAACCATGACAAAAAGCTTGGAAAGGAAAGGGTATATTTAGCTTGGAAATCCTAATCCCAGTCCATCATTAAGGGAAGCCATGGCAGGAACTCAAGTAGGACAGAAACCTGGGGCCAGAAACTTAAGCAAAGATCATAGGAGATGCTGGACATTGGCTTCCTCTCTTTCCATGGCTCACTTTGCTTGCTCCTTTTATACAATCCAGAAACACTAGCCCAGATATGGCACCACCAACATAATCATTAATCAAGAAAATGCCCCACAATCTTGCCCATCTGATAGGTACATTTTCTCCCTTGGTGTCCCTCTTCCCAGATGACCCTAGTTTGTGTCAAGTTGACATAACAATTAACCAACACAGAGTCTTTTATTTAAGCCTAGGAGTAGTTTAGCTGGATATTTTGATACCCTGATACCATGTTACAGAGCAAGCTACAAATCCAAGAATATTTGAGCAACATGAATTGAATTCAATGCATTTTACAAAAAAAGAAAGTGCAGTTGGGTATTTAAAGAAGTATCAATGGATCTGGGAGGAGTTGAAGCAGAATATTGAAAATGATTGATAATTCCCATTGAATTAATAAAAATATTATTGGATAAAACAAATATATCAGGACTTTTATACTTTAAAGAAGTCAAGGATCTAACTTTTTACTTTATTATTTTATTAAATCAAAATATACTAATATATTATTTATACCTTTGGCTCAAATTGGGAATTAATTAGTAAGTTCTGGTATGGTATGCTCTTAACGCTCTTTTTTTTATTCAAATTTAACATTCTGCTGATTGATAAATTAAGAAAAATAAATTAAAATGAAATAGCACACAATACAAGTTACAAGTAAACTTGAAATAACTTTTAAAGCTGAAATTTTCATAATAGAACTCACTAATGATTCTTTTGGTCTCTTTCTGCAAAGTCATTTATTTATGGTATGCCTTCTAGTTTTATGTTTTATTACACTACTTAATTGGTTTAACTTTGGAAATTTTATTTGATTTCTCTATGCTTGTTTTATTATCTGTTAAATAAAACTAATATGGATATCATCCTGAGAAAAATTTCATAAAAATTGAAAGTGAAAAAATACTATAAAGGTTTTAGCATCTTTACTGGAGCTCTGTGGGGAATGATAAACAGCTACTGCTCTGAAACTATTTACTAAAAAGACTCTTTGTCTACATTGCTTTCTTTTTTCTTTTCTTTCTTCCTTTTTTTTTTTTTTTTTTTTGGTTTTTTGAGACAGGGTTTCTCTATGTAGCTTTGTGCCTCTCCTGGAACTCGCTCTGTAGACTAGGCTGGCCTCGAACTCACAGAGATCTACCTGCCTCTGCCTCCCAAGGGCTGGGATTAAAGGCTTGTGCCACCACCGCTGGGCTGCATTGCTTTATGACCTTTGCCAAAATCAGCTAGTGAAGTACACATGACTATTCTCAGTCATAGTATCAAATTTTTCTGTGTCAATACTGCAGTATTTTGTCACCATTTCTATATCATAAAACTGGATTGTATAGCCTTTTCTCCCCATTGGTTCTATTTGAAATTGTTACTCTTATTTTTGAGCCTTTTCATATTTATTTTGGAAAAGAAATATATAATATCTTTTTGGGAATTCTAAAAACATTTCCATTAAATTGTAAATCAATTCAAAGAGAGGTAACCTCTCTTCTGTATAGTCTTCCATTCAGTGAACATGGCATTTCTCTCCACTAGATCAGAATCTTTGACATACTTCTTCAGTGTTCATCATACAAATCTTGTGTATGTTTTGCTAGTTATACTTTTATGACTTATACATGGAATGTCCCACGTAGACTCATGAAGATGATAGAATCTGTAGTAGGTGGATCCTTGGTGGAGGAAGTGGGTCATCAAAGGTGGGCCTACTGTTCTCTCTCTACTTCTGAACTAGTGATAACTAATACAAAAATTGATGGTGAGACCTGCCCATTGGTGTGGTGAACTAGATCATGTAGGTTTGGGGGTCTCTGAGTCCAATTGTCAAATGAGATGATTAAGAGATTGGAAGATGGCCACTTTTTCTTAAGTCATATTGGTCATGTTCCATCTCATCAATTCGGAAAGTAGCTAGTGCATGTAGCACAAATCTTAAGAGTTCTTATTGATAAAAACAAACCTGAAGCCAGGTATTGGAGTGAATGCCAGAAGATCAGAGAAGCAGAACAAGCCACAGCTTCCTGACCTTGCCAGTTCCTCAGCTGAGCCTGTTTCCTCAGACTAGAAGCTGCTGAGTCCTCATCGGAATGGCTCTCAGCTGAACTGCTGCTAAAAGCCTAAAAACTTAACCAGCTCTAGTTCCTCATCCTCATGCCTTAAATACCTTTCTGCTTCCTGCCATCATGTCCTGGGATTAAAGACTCTTGCTACCATGGTTGGTTGTTTTTAGTGTGGCCTTTAACTCACAGAGATCCAGGCAGATCTCTGCCTCTGCAATGCTAGGATTAAAGGCGTGTATGCTACTATTTTCTGGCCTCTATATCTAGTGGCTGTTCAGTTCTATGACCCAAATAAGTTTATTAGGGTGCACAATATTTTGGAGAATACAATACCACCACAAGTGCATGTCTTTTTGTTTGTTCATTTATGTTTTGAGATAAGGTCTCTACATAGCCCTGGTCCTCCTAGAATTCACAATATAGAACAAACTGTCCTCGAACTCATAGAGCTCTGCCTGCAACTGCCTCCCCAGTGCTGGGATTAAGGGTGTGTGCCTCCATTTACAGTGTAAGATATTTAATTTTTGAGTGATTATAAATAGTATTGTATTCATACTTAGGTATGTGTATTCATTGTTACTACAGTGTGGCAACTCTTTTGTTGGACCTTATAACAAGAGTGAATAATACACCTTGAGGGCATTTAAGTGACATGCTATCCTACTGTGTACTCAGCTTGTTTGTTTAAACTGCTTTTAAGAAAACAGTGAAATAATTAACCTTACTTATCTTGGAATTCCCATGAAATCTGATTTTATGACCTAAGCTAGTGCATAGCTGTAATCATAAAGTATGTCCTATTCCCTGTCCATAACAAGAGTGATGTATATGTATCATTGGCTGAAAACAGCAAATACAGAAGTTGAAATCAATCTTCTAAAGTAAATATCAACCATAAACATTAAATAGAATATTTATGGGTATTGGTTGACATTTGCAGTACTGTTGGTTCTCTGAGTCAGTTGGTATGAGCTTAAGTCAATAACTTACTCTGTTGTAAAAGTTTTGAATCTTTCTGTAAAGTATCTTTCATTCCTTCCCCCATGTGATACTTTTTGTGTTGTTTAATGAAGATGGAGTGAAAGCCTTTTTCAGGGACAAACCCACAGAGACAGAACAGACAGACAGGGACAGACACAGGAAAAGGGACAGATTCAGAAGACAACCTTCAGGCAGGCACAGATTCAGATTCATAATACAGACACACAGATTGGAAGACATAGAAAACAAAGAAGAAAAGAATTCAAATCAGAACTTGATTTGGTTAAATGATTCCAAGCAAAATTCATTTGTTTCTTTCCTTAATGCGAAACTGATTCATTATCAATGGCACAGAATTAAACACTAATTCATTTAATCCATATAACAAAAAAATGTAATTTTTTGCTTGTTAGTCATATATAGTTTGACTATATTGTATTATTTATTATATCTAGTAGACTTTCTTAAAAGTTTTAGAATATTCTATATAAAAATTGTAATGAGTAATCTTCATTGTTGGCTTGGCTGTCAGGAAGACACACCCCTGGATATTTCTGTGAAGTTATTTCCACATAGACTTACCTAAGATGGTAAGTTATATGTTACTGACACAACCCGAGGCGCTGGGGGCTCCTGTATGATGAAAGGGAGAAAAAGAAGAAGGCTGGTAAGTTTTAACACATATCTCTCCCCACTACATGCTTGCCCCTCTCTGTTTTCTGACTGTTGAAGTCATATAACAAGCCTCAGATGCTCCCAATGTCATACAAAGACAATATGCTCTAAAACTATGACCCAAAATATATCTTAAATAAGTTGCTTTGCACCAAACATTTGGTCACAACAAATGGCAAAGTCCCTAACATTTAACATTGCCATGATAACATTTGCCAAGTATCAATTTTATTCCTGTCTGTCTGCTTTATATGTCATTTATCCCCCTTTCCTGTCTTAGTACACTGTTTAATACTTCTAGAAGTACATTGGCAAGAGTGGTACAAACTTTTATTTTTGCTAATTTCTCCATCCTTAGAGGAGAATCAGTCTTGTTTACTATGTGTGATGGTGATTACAGTGTTATTTGCTGTAGCTATTCTTTGTTGAACTGAAGAAATCTTTATTTCTTGTACTTCTCTTGAAGATTATAACATGAATGGTGTTTATTCTTCCTAAATTCATGTGTTTCCCCATCATTATAACCTTTGCTTCTGATTATCCTTCTTTAGTGTGTGACTTATTAGATTACACTAATTTTCAAACTTTCCTTATATCTCTGAAATGTACAGTGTTAATAATCTTGTATACATATGTGTAAAATATGTGAAAGGTGTGTGTGTGTGTGTGTGTGTGTGTGTGTGCAACTCTTTATAGGGTAGTAGTATAGATTTGGTAAATATTACTTTCCCTCTGACTTTCTCAACATTACCGCAAGTCCAGAGATATGCAAAATCTCCTACAGCAAGGTAGCTGTTTTAGCTTTATATCTGATCCAACAAAGTGATTGTCATCTAAGGTGGGACCTTACCTTACCTTACAGATTAGGAAGTAGTGGTCTCAAAATAGCATCCCATCTTCCTCTTTTCCACCCCCACTTCCTGAATTCTAGAAATCATTCTGCAGGGGAGACTCTATCTGCCTCCCCAAACTTTCCCAGACTCTTCATGGGAGGGGGATGTGTTTAATTTTATTGGATACTGTTGTTGATTTTCTTTGAGAATGAACAATAACGTTGTCTTCTCCTGGTGTTTCTTTTCCCAAGTTTGATTGAATAATAAATTCTGCTCATTCCCAAAACAAATTTCTCTATTTTATCATCATAATCAGTTACATTATATATTTGATGAGTGAGTAAGTGCAACAAATACTCTATATACTTCGGACAATGGTGGTAAAAGTTTTTTGTTTTTTGTTTTCAATAGTTTGGATTGGAATTTTATGAGAAATATAACAAAGCACTGGGATTGTTTACATTGATTGTCAACTTGACATCCTCAAGAATCATCTAGAAAAGGGGCATCTGGGCATGCCTGTGAGAGGTTATCTAGATTAGGTTGAATAGGAAGACACACTCCAAATGTGGCTGAATGATGGGGACAGGACACTGAGAAGCAGCACTCATTCCATGCTGCTCCCTACTTGTGGACAGGATATTAACCATTCTCTCTTCTAGAACTGTAAAACAAAATAGAGCCATTATCTCTTAAGTGCTTTTGATGTGGTATTTTATCATCACCACAAGAAGTAACAAATCAAACAAATAGCTTATAATTGATTAAAGAAATAATTGCATGTTAATAAATATATAGTGAAATACTTTGTTAAAATAGAGGTTAAATAACAACCATTAAGAGAAATTTGTTTAACCTTAGGATCCCAGAGAAATTCTTTTGTCAACAACATTTTAGATGGAACGCTCCCTTTTATCTAAAATTCTTTTAGTAATCATCTCTATTTTGACATTAATAGGTAAGTATGGTGATGATTAAAATATCTACAAATACAAGGTCAGTTCAAGAATTTTACGTCAGCTCACCTTCCATCTTCTTAAATAGAGATCAAGCCCTGATTCATTCAGCTCTCCAGGATGGAACAGATGTGCAGAGTTCACCTAACACATGCTACTTTACTGAAATAAGTGACACACTGACATTGAGACTGAACTGCGCTCTTCTGGCCTGAGGCCATGTGCAAACAGTGTGACATTATCACACTGTCAAGAAAGAAGTCGCTAAAGGTGAAGTGAGACATCTTTAAAAAGGAAATGATTTAACTAAAACTGGGGTTTTAGATTCTGGCTATATAAACACTGAAATTTTGCTTTTTGGAAATAATAAGGGGTAATACTAGACAACATAAAACTTTGAAGTGATTGTCACAATGGCTTAATTCTATTATACCTAGGTGCATTTTGAATCACAGAGTGCTTTAGTGAACTATTTCAAAGTCTTAGAAGTGAAAGGATACATTTTTCAATTCATTAGCCCAGGAGAGGACACAGGAGGGGTTTTAGTGGTTGTAGGCAGGGGATTTTGGGATCACTTTCTTCAAGATGAATTCTCTTGTTGGTTGATAATGCTGTTTATTATGTAGCCTTTTCAGGGATTGATAAAGTATACAGTGAAAAGTTAAGGAGGAGGATGCTGTTTGGGATAAACCATTGTTCTCCCCTGCTTCCTCCTACCTCTCATGTATCCCCAACACAACAAATGCCCCAGAAAATGGAAGGTATTTTGCTTTTGGTGAGGTGGGGATGATTTTGTTTTGGTTTGGAGATAGAGTCTTCCACTGTAGTTCAGACTGGGCTAGCATTCACTATGTTGTTGAAGAGCACCTTGAACTTCTGGATCCTGGAAATTCACCCCATAATTATCAAGTTTATAGATTTGAGTCACTCTATATTTTTTTGCAATAATTGCTTTTGAGAAGGCCTCTGGTTTTCTCTGATTCTCAGCATGTAACTCATGCTACTTCTAAATTCTCAAACTTCTTGCCTCAGTGTTCAGAATAATGGATTTATAGACATAGATTGTCCTGACCAACCTAAACAGAATGGTCTTAGCTCAATTATCAAAATATTTTAATGGACCACGGTTCAAGTAGATGGTCCTTCAAATGGATTATAAGCTGAGACATCTTCCTTTAAAAACTCTTTCCTTTTATTTATTTATTTTTATATATAAAATAATTTTTTATTAATTCTTTGGGAATTTCATAATATGCACCCCAATTCCATTCATCTCCCAGTCCCTTCATATCTGGTCCTCACTCCTACAGCATCCCCTAAAAACAAAACAAAACAAAACAAAACAAAACAAAAAAAACCTAATTAAAACCAAAACAAAATGAACAGAAAAACCACTTCATTCCTTTGTCTTTCTAGTCTCTCCAACACCTCTTCATTTGTCCTAGTGGCATTGGGAGCTGCAGTGTATCAAGCAGTATATGTCCTGTCAGCCCCACCCACAAATGTTCATTGCAATGAGTCATTCATTGGTCTGGTTCAAGGCCTCTGACTCAACACCATCACTGAACTCTCACTGAAACTCCTCTTAGATATTCTGTTACTGCTCTGAGTCATGTTGATCCTGTGGCTATCCTTCTGCAGGTACAGTCTCTTCACACATTCCAGCAGGTCATAGATGGGGTAGATGTTAAAGTGGACCAATCCAAGGCCCAAGATATTGGTCTGGGTTGTAGCTGAGCTGGTCAGTCCAGGCTATTTGGGACTGCCCATCTCAGGCATGGGGAAGAGTCAGCTATCCTAAACCCATACCGTCGAGGCTAGCTTTTCTACTCCCACAGTGAGGGGTGTGACCATCTCTTCCAAGTTTAGGGTCCAGCTCTCTGATGAGGAGAAGGACCAGCTCTTCTGCTATAGTGTCCAGCTAGGGGCAGGTACTATAAGGCCAATGAAGGGCAGGGCCAGATCAGCATGACCCTCAGATTTCAACATCCATAGTTCCTAGGACCTTCTGTGGTACATATTCCATAGACTTCAACACAGACATCAGTGAGAGTGGGACCATAGATCCAGACAAGGCCCTCAGCAGTGGCCAGGCCCAGATGACGTTATGGCCCCATGTGGCAGCACAAACCCCTCAGATCAGTATGAGCAGCCGCACAGCCTTCAGACACCAGCATGGCCACAGGTTGCAGCCTAGAACATGGTGCATCCATGTGGCCTTTGGTAGCAACATGGGACCTGGATATCAGAACAGAACCCAGCTGTGGTAGGTAGGACCACCAACCTAAACATGGTCCTTAGAGGCAGCCAAGTCTCAGATATTAACATAGCCCCTGGTGGTAGCATAGACCACTCAGATTAGTATCATCCAGGTGGCAGCATGGCCCTCTGACACTAAAATGGTGTTAGGTGTCTGATCAGACACGAGTCGTCCATAGCACCCTCAGTAGTAACAGGAACCATGGATTCAACTGAGACCCTTTTATTGTAGGTCATGGATCCAGACATGCCCCTAGGCAGCAGCTCTGGTCCAGACAACACCCTGGCCCAGAGAAGCAGCACAGACCACCCACATCAGCCTGTTCCTCACTGCCTTTGCTTCTTGTATTCAGCCTCCTTCCACAGCACAGGAAGCATTCTGTTTCTCTTCCTCTCCCATTTTCCTACCACATATTTGCTCATCATATTAGCACCTGCCCAGAGCTTCAAAGTACCTGGTGGCCCTGTGGATGCCTTCAGCCAGCCCAAATTGAGGAACCATGTTATTATATTTTATTTTATTTATTCTTCCCTCATACTATAAATTCCAACTACAGCCTCTCCACTTTCCCCTCATCCCCATACTCCCCTCTCCCGCACCTCCCCTCTCCTCTAGATTCACTGATCCTCTGTTTCCTTTTTTAAAATTTAATTTAATTTTACATATCAGCCATGGGTTCCTCTGTCCTTCTCCTCCCACCCCCGACCTTAACTTCTCCCCAATCCACACCCCCATTCCAATCTCCTCCAGGGAAAAGACTCCCCTGGGGATTCAGCTCAACCTGGTAGATTCAGTACAGGCAGGACCAGTCCCCTCCTTCCAGGCTGAACAAAGTGTCCCTGTATAAGTCCCAGGTTCCAAACTGCCAGCTAATGCATTAAGGACGGGTCTGGGTCCTACTGCCTGGGTGCCTCCCAAACAGTTCAAGCTATTCAATTGGCTCACTTATCCAGAGGGCCTGATCCTATTGGGGGCTCCTCAGCTTTTGGTTAATAGTTCATGTACTTCCATTAGTTGGGCTATTTGTCCCTGTGCTTTTTTCCAATCTTGGTCTCAACAATTCACGCTCTTACAATCCCTCCTCTTTCTTGCCAATTGGGCTCATGGAGCTCCACCTGGGGCCTGGCCGAGGACCTGTGCATCTACTTCCAACAGTTATTGGATATGAATTCTACCACAACAGTGAGAATGTTTGGCCATCCAATCTCCAGACTACGTCAGTTCAGGCTTTCTCTCAACCATTGTGAGTAGCCTACAGTAGAGGTATCTTGGTGGATTTCTGGGGATCTTTCTAGCATTTTGCTTCTTCCTACTCTCATGTAGTCTTCATTTATCATGGTCTGTTATTCCTTGTTCTCCCTTTCTGTTCTTGATCCAGCTGGGATCTCCTGCTCCCCTCAGCTCTCTTTCCCTCAAAACTTGCCCTTCATTACCCCCACTCACATCCAGGTTGTTCATGTAGATCTCATTCATTTCTCTGTCATTGGGTGATCCCTGGGTCTTTCTTAGGATCCTGTTTTCTAGGTAGCTTCCCAAGAGTTGTGAGTATCAGTCGAGTCATCTTTGTTTTACATCTAGTATCCTCCTATGAGTGAGTACATACCATGTTTGTCTTTCTGAGTCTGGGTTACCTCACTCAGGATGATTTTTTAATAGATCCATCCATTTGCCAGCAAATCTCATGATGTCATTGTTTTTCTCTGCAGAGTAGTACTTCAATGTGTATATGTACCATATTTTCTTTATCCATTCTTCATTTGAAGGGCATCTGGGTTGTTTTCACGTTCTGGCTATTACAAACAATGCTGATATGAACATAGCTGAGCAAATGCCCTTGTGATATGATTGAGCATTCCTTGGGTATATGCCCAAGAGTGCTAAAGCTGAGTCTTGGGGGAGATGAATTCCCAATTTTCTAAGGAAGCACCATATTGATTTCCAAAGTGGCTGTACAAGCTTGTATTCCCACCAGCAGTGGAGGAGAGTTCCCTTGCTCCACATCCTCTTCAGCATAAGCTGTCTTCAGTGTTTTTGATCTTAACCATTCTGGCAGGTGTAAGGTCAGAGTCATTTTGATTTGCATTTCCCGGATAATTAGGGATGTTGAGCAATTCCTTAAATGTCTTTCAGCCATTTGAACTTCCTCTATTGAGAATTCTCTGTTTAGTTCTTTAGCCCATTTCTTAAATGGACTGTTGGGCATTTTGATGTCTAATTTCTAGAGTTCTTTATATATTCTGGATATCAGCCCTCTGTCAGATGTGGGGTTGGTGAAGACCTTTTCCCATTCTGTAGGCTATCACTTTGTCTTGTTGACCATGTCCTTGCCTCTACAAAAGCTTCTCAGTTTCAAGAGGTCCCATTGATTGATTGTTTCTCTTAGTGTCTGTGCTACTGGTGTTATATTTAGGAAGTGATCTCCTATGCCAATGCATTTAAGACTACTTCCTACTATCTCTTCTATCAGGTTTAGAGTAACTGGATTTATGTTGAGGTCTTTGATCCACTTGGACTTAAATTTTGTGCACGGTGTCAGATATGGATCTATTTGCAGCTTTCTACACGTTGACATCCAGTTATGCCAGCACCATTTATTGAAGATGCTTTCTTTTTTTCCATGGTACCGTTTTGACTTCTTGTCAAAAATTTTATGTTCATAGGTGTGCAGATTAATGTCAGGGTCTTCAATTTGATTCCATTGGTCCACATTTCAGTTTTTATGCCAATATCAAGCTGTTTTTTATTACTATAGCTCTATAGTAGAACTATTGTGATGCTTCCAGAGGTTGTTTTATTGTACAGGATACTTTTGGTTATCCTGGGCTTTTTGTTGTTCCATATGAAGTTGAGTATTATTGTTTCCATGTCTGTGAAGAATTGTGTTAGTATTTTGATGGGGATTGCATTGAATCTGTAGATTGTTTTTGGTATGTTAATCCTGCCTATCCATGAGCATGGGAGATTGTTCCATTTTCTGACATCTTTTTCAATTTCTTTTTTCAGGGACTTGAAGTTCTTGTCATATAGGTCCTTTGCTTGCTTAGTTAGAGTTACCTCAAAGTATTTTATATCATGTATGGCTATTGTAAAGGTTCATGTATCTGATTTCCTTCTCATTCTGTTTGTATATTGAATATAGGAGGGCTACTGATTTTTTTTTTTTGAGTTGATCTTGTATCCTGCTATGTTGCTGAAGGTGTTTATAAGCTGTATCAGTTCCTTGTTTGAATTTTTGGGGTCACTCATGTATACTATCCTGTCATCTGCAAATAAAGAAAGCTTGAATTCTTCCATTCCAATTTCTATCCCCTTAATCTCCTTATGTTGTCTTATTGCTCTGGCTATGGCTTCAAATACTATATTGAATAAGTATGGGGAGAGCAGACAGCCTTGTCTTGTTCCTGATTTTAGTGGTATTGCTTTGAGTTTCTCTCCATTTAATTTTATATAAGCTGTTGGCTTGCTGTAAAATGCCTTTAATATGTTTAGGTATGTTCCCTGAATTACTGATAGCTCCCAGACCTTTATCATGAAGGGGTGTTGGATTTTGTCAAATCCATTTTCTATGTCTAGTGAGATGATCATGTGGTTTTTTTTCTTTGAGTTTGTTTATATGGTGTATTTTATTTTATTGAGTATTTTTGCATCAATGTTCATGAGGGAGATTGGTCTGTAGTTCTCTTTCTTTGTTGCATCTTTGTTTGGTTTAGGAATCAAGGTAATTGTAGCCTCATAGAAGGAGTTTCATAATATACTTTCTGCTTCTATTGTGTGGAACAATTTAAAGAGTATTGATATTAACTTTTCTTTGAAGATATGGTAGAATTCTGCACTGAAACCATCAGGTCCTGGGCTTTTTTGGTTGGGAGACATTTAATGACTGATTCTATTTCCTTAGGGGTTATTTGTCTATTTAAATGGTTTATCTGGTCTTGATTTAACTTAGGTATATGGTACCTATCCAGAAAAATATCCATCTCTTTTAGATTTTCCAGTTTTGTGAAATAGAGGTTTTTGAAGTATGACCTGATGATTCTGTGGATTTTCTCATTGTCTGTTGTTAAGTCCCCGTTTTCATTTCTGATTTTGTTAATTTGGATGCTCTCTCTCTCTGTCTTTTGGTTAGTTTGGATAAGGGCTTATCTATCTCGTTGATTTTCTCAAAGAACCAACTCTTTAATTTTTTTGTATTATTCTCTTTGTTTCTATTTGATTGATTTCAGCTCTCAATTTGATAATTTCCTGGCAACTATTCTTCCTGGGAGACTTTGCTTCTTCTTGTTCTAGAGCTTTCAGGTGTGCTGTTAAGTCACTAGTGTGAGATTTCTCCAATTTCTTTTTTTTTTTTTTTTTTTTTTTTTTTTTGGTTTTTGAGACAGGGTTTATCTGTAGCTTTGGAGGCTGTCCTGGAACTTGCTTTGTAGACCATGCTGGCCTCAAACTCACAGAGATCCACCTACCTCTGCCTCCTGAGTGCTGGGATTACAGGTGTGTGCCACCACCGCCCGGCTTCTCCAACTTCTTTATGTGGGCATTTAGTGCTATATATTTCCCTCTTAGCACTGCTTTCGTAGTGTCCCATAAGTTTGGGTATGTGGAGTATTCATTTTCTTTGATCTCTAGGAATTCTTTCATTTCTTTCTTTATTTCTTCCCATTGGTGATTCAGTTGAGCATTATTCAGTTTCCATGAGATTGTAGGTTTTCTGTGGTTTTTGTTGTTGTTGAAATATAACTTTAAACCATGGTGGTCTGATAGAATGCTGGAGGTTATTCCAATTGTTTAGTATATGTTGAGATTTGCTTTGTGGCCAAGTATGTGGTTGATTTTAGAGAAGGTCCCATGGGGTGCTGAGAAGAAGGTATATTCTTTTTTGTTCGGATGGAATGTTCTGTAGATATCGATTAAGTCCATTTGAATAATAACATCAGTTAAGTCCTTTATTTCTCTGTTAAGTTTCAATTTCGAAGATCTGTCCATAGGTAAAAGTGGGGTGTTGAAGTCTCCCACTATTAATGTATGGGGTTTTATATGTGATTTAAGCTTTAGTAATGTTTCTTTTACATATGCATGTGCTCTTTTGTTTGGGGCATAAATGTTCAGAATTGAAACCATCTTGGTGGATCTTTCCTGTGATGAGTATGTAATGTCCTTCATCATCTCTTTTGATTGATTTTAGTTTGAAGTCTATTTTGCTGGGTATTAGGATGGCTACACCAGCTTGCTTCTTAAGACCATTTGATTAGAAAGTCTTTTCCCAGCCTTTTATTCTTAGGAGATATCTGTCTTTGAATTTGAGGTGTGTTTCTTGTATGCAGGAGAAAGATGGGTCCTGTTTTCATATCCATTCTGTTAGTCTGTGTCTTTTTATAGGTGAATTAAATCCATTGATATTAAGGGATATAAATGACCAATGATTGTTCATTCCTGTTATTTTTTGGTGCTAGTATATCTGTACTTCTCTTCTTTGGGGTTTACTGCTGTGGTGTTATCTATTGCCTGTGTTTTCATGGGTGTATCTGCCTTCCTTAGGTTGGAATTTTCCTTCTAGTGCTTTCTGTAGGGCTGGGTTTGTAGATAAATATTGTTTAAATCTGGCTTTGTCTCGGAATGTCTTGTTCACTCCATCTATGATGATTGAAAGTTTTGCTGGGTATATTAGTCTAGCTGGCATCCATGGTCTCTTAGTGTCTGCATTATATCTGTCCAGGTCCTTCTTGCTTTCAAAGTCTCCATTGAGAAATTGGGTGTTTCTCTCCAGTCTTTTGATGAATCACCTGGGTATTTCTGCCCTCATTCTAGGATATCAAATGTTCCATGGAACGAATTAAGTTACCGTTTTCTTCCAGAATATGAATCACCTCTTCTGCAAGAGGTATGGGTGGAACATTGAGTGTGGCTATTTTATTGGGCGTCGTTATGGTGACTAGCCTGTCAGAGTCAACATGGATACCCTCTGAAATTTTGCTTTGTTCTTCTTTTGTTTGGTGTATGACAGCAACTTTTTGCTGTCTGCCTATTTCTTCATTGACCATGTCAACTTCGGGAGGTTTTGTGATTGTTGCTCTAAATGGAATAATGGGTTCAGACACACTGATATGAATCTTTGCAAACCTTTCTCTTAAGTCATACAAACATTGCTGAAGATGGACCTCCCCAGCTGTGACCAAAACATGCTCTCCTGTCTCCTGAATTAAAATCTGGACACAGGGATCAGCTTGGTTTAACAGCTTCAATCCTTTCACAAGCTGAGGCATTTCACTTGCGTGCTTTGGTTCCACAGCGACTCTCACAATCAGGGTGGCTTCAAAGTTGAGTGGAATGAACAGAGGCAGGAGGGCTGACTGCACAAAGTGGCAGATTTTAGAACAAAGTCCTGGAAGCCTCCAATGCCCAGCACATTTCTTGGAGGCACTTCCTCCAGATCTTCCAGCTACCTTCCCATCAGAAGATACAGGTTCTCCAGAGTGCCAAATGCCATATAGGGAATGGGAGGCAGGTCCTCTAGTGTAGCTGAGAAGCCCAGTAGAACCTGTTGTAAAAACTCAACAGGGCTGTCCTTGGATCCCAAGACAAAAATTTTCTGTCCTCTTGAGCTCTGCCACTGAACTCACGAGTGAATTCAAGGAAGTCCTCTTGGCTGCTTTCTTCTTGGGGCACAGGCTGAGAGCTAACACTTGCCATATCTGGCTCATCACCTTTGGGCTCATCTCCCTGGGGACTTGTTTCATCTTCTTTCATCACTCCATCCTGGATGGGACCCTGGGGTTCCTGGCCCTGTGTTTCTGCAAGCTTCTCTCTCTGTCATGCACGTTCACGTCTTTGGGCCATTTCTTCTTGAGTGATAGGCCTTGGTGTATTCTGAGGCAAGGCTTTTGCATCAACTGCAAACATTTTGGAAACAAAGATAATAACTGGAGCAGTGTCTCTACTTCCACATTTCATAAAAGCTGTTTCAGGGCTTGGGTTTCCAGAGGAAGAGACTCAAAGGTCTGTGATCCTGTGAACAGCGGTTTCTCCACTCAGATATCATTTCAAGTGGACTGGGCAGTTTCTGACACACCACAGTGAGAACAGCGTGGGATATGGGCAGCCACTGGATGCAAATGGCATTGATCTCGACTTTAGGGTCTGAATGTCCTGCATCCTGGGCTCCAATTTTTAATCCTAAAGAAGTCATAATTTTATCAATTTTTTTCTTTGTCCTTTTTCAAGACCATGTCATACAGACTCCAAATATTTTCCAGGATCAACTGAACATTATAGGGCTTCTTTCCTTTGGCCTGGTCAACTTTCATAATCTTCTTATCCTTCATATTAATGAAGACTCCACAGGGTCTTCAAAAGAACTTCCTTCTTGATGGCAATTTTTTGACTATAGATTCTGGCAAAGTGCTCAATTACAAAGCTGCAGCCATCTACCGCACTGGTAAACACCACATTGGCCTGTTCTGGAGAGAAGTACAGCTGAGAGTCAGCGGCATCCTCCAAGCCAGTGCTCCAGTCATACACTTGAGCTCCTTGTTCAGAATGGGTCTTCACCTGGGACTCTGTCTCTCTCTCTGCTCTTTCTTCTAGGACTTTAGAAGTAAAAAGAGTTCCTGTAAGTATGTTAATCTGTTCTAAGATATTCTTGAGGTGAGAGTAGGCCTCTTGTGGGCTGAATTTTAGCTCCACTGTCAGGCGATCTATCTTAGTAATCACTAAAACAGGTCAGATGTTTTCAAACCAGGCTTATCGCAGAACTGCCTGTGTCTGTGGACAGACTCCCTCCACAGCATGCACCACAATGATGCATCCATCACAAATGCGAACTGCTGTTGACACTTCTGAGGAGAAATCCACATGTCCAGGAGAGTCCATCAGATTAATCAGGTAGTCCTCATTATCTTCTGTGTAGTGTAGTGAAATGGTGCTGGATTTCATGGTGATCCCTCAGACCTGTTCATCTTCTATGCTGTACATGTACCATAACTTGCGGCTGGAGATGATTCCATTACTCGATATAAGACAATCAGCAAGGGTAATTTTCCCATGGTCAACATGAGCCAAAACACAGATATCCCTGATGTTGGCAGTGTTTTTCTGAAGCTGAATCATCTTATCAACACCATTGAGCACCATGGTTAATTATTTTCTGTGACAGCTTCTCACCACACCTAACTCACACTTCTAAGGCTACAGGAGTAACTCTGTTTCCTTTCAGAGAGAGCAGCCCTCCCAATGATATCAGCAGAACTTGGCATAACTTGATGCAGTAAGACTACACAAATATCCTCACATCAAGGCTGGGCAAGGTAACTCTGTAAGAGGGAAATTCAAGTAGGCAGTAGAGTCAGAGGTACCCCCAGTCCCACAGGAGTTCAACAAAAACATCAAACTAAAGAACCACAGCATGTATGCACAGGGCCCAGAACGGACCCATGAAGGCTCTGTGATTGCTGTTCTAGACTCTGTGAGTCCCTATGAGCCTTTCTTATTTGATTTTGTGAGCCATATTCTCCCAGTGTCCTGTTGACCTCTCTGACTCCTAAAGTCTTTCCTCCCCACTTCTGGAGAGTTCCCCAAGCTCTGCTTCCTGTTTGGATATGGGTCTCTGTATCTGTATTAGCTGCTGTATGAAGCCTTTTATGACAACTGCTCTAGACACAGATCCTATGAGTATAGCAGAATATTATTAGAAATTATTTCACTGACTGTTTATCATTGTTGTTTGTTTTGTCAGTCTTATTTGGTTTTTTTCCTAAGTCTCTGAGCCATTCAGCTTCTGGATCCTGGCCACCTAGGCAGTGTTGGCCATGGGTTCTCTTTCATGGTATGGACCTCAGGTTATACCAGTCATTGGTTGGTCACACCCAAAAGCTCTGAGGCACCATTGACCAAGTTGCAAGCAGGACAGGTTGTGGGTCATTTATTTTTGTGGGTGGGTTAGTGTTCCAGTCCCACCACTGGAAGCCTAGCCTGGTTAGAGAAGATGGGTGGTTCAGGCTCCATATCCTCCATAACTAGTTGTATTCCCTAGGGTAAACCTCTTATATCCCAGGAAGTTTCCATTCTAGTAGGTTTAATTATTGCCCCCTAAATGCCCACCTATTTTAGTCATCTCCAATTATACTCTCTTCCTCCCCTACCTGATCCCTCATCTTCCCATCCCCACTCATCCCCAGTCTACCCACAAAATCTATTCCATTTTCCCTTCCCAGGGAGATCCTTGCGTCCTCCCAGATCTCTCTCTTTTTTAGCTAATTTCTCTGGATCTGTGAGTTGTGATGTGATTGTCCTTTGCTAAACAGCTAATATTCACTTCTAAGTGAGTGCATAAACATGTCTAAGTCAGATTTTTGTGGCGGTTCTCTCTGCTTTTTTCACTGTAATATATGCAATTTTCCCTACTGTCTAGGGGGCCAGGCCCCAACCACACAGGGCTCAAAGGAAATTCATGGATTTGATGTGTACTATGACTTTGTTATCTGAGGTGTTTAAGAGAAAACAACGTTCACTTTCTTGATGGTTTTCTTTAGATTTTTTTCTTTATTCTTCTTATTCATTCTCTATTCTTTATTTTCCTGGTGATTTCCTTCTCTCCTTCTTGATGTTTTTCTTCTAACTCCATCTTTATTTTTGATGTTTTCATACTAACTGTGTCTTTATTCTTGATGTTTTCCTGCTAATTCCTTCTAACTCTCTGACTCTTGATGTTTTCCTTCTAACTCTCTCATTCTTAATATTTTCCATCTAACTCATTTTAACTTTATCTTTATTCTTTCCCTTACAGATTATATACCCCAGTAAACTCTTTCAGGAACTATAAAAATTACAACATGGTTACATTCTGTGTTTCAAGTGATTGATTACAATAAATACAAGTAAAAAGCAGCATTTTTCCATATCCCTTACATAATTAAAAATTTTATGTATTACATGTGAAAAACAAATTATCCCAAGAACCCATATACATTCATACCTAAGCATAGTTTTCTTTAAGGAGCTGGCTACTGGTAGTCTGACTATGCTTCTGTATTTTAAATTTTCCTTTTTCTTCTTTGTTTTTAGAAGTGGGTAGTCACAAGGCTGAGAGGTGGACCTAGGAAATGAGTATGATAAGGGTTCATGGTGTGTGATTCTCAAATGATTATTAAAGATATTTTGTTGGAAAAATTGGCTATTCATGAAACTTTAGTGCATCTCATTTTTAAGCCCCATTCTCCAGGATCATATTGTCATCTGAAATCATGATTTAAATCTCCCTCTTATTACACATGATAGGTGACATTGAACATGTTACCCATAGTCTCTGTGCTTTGCTTTCTAGAAAATGGGTGCAATAAAGTGATAAAATACAGAAAATTCTTAGAAGATGCCCTAGTATGGACAAATGGCAGTATTGGTTATGCTATTATTCTTAGAATGGTATCTAAACATTATACAGATAAACATGGAAAAAGGAGATTGCAACCTAACATTTTTGCTTTTATGTTTAGGTTATCAAATCCATTTCACATCTAAGCTTACCTTTTATGATTTTTATGAATGAAAATGTGATATGAGCTTTGAATTTGCTATTTAATTATGTAAACAGAATATACAAACCCTTTTTGTGGAACAACCAGCCTAAAATAGGAAAAAATCTGTTACCTTTCATGTTGGTGACAAGGCTTCATTTTTAATCATCTTCTAGGTTGCTGCTGTGGACCTAGGATCACGGGCTCCATAAATTTCTGTAAGATCCCCTTGGTTAGCATTCTAGCTTTTCAAAGACTATGCCCAGTGTAAAGAAAATTGTGCTCAATTAATAAATACAAACTTATTAACTTTGATCTTTTTATACAGGAATTATGACAAGCATTGTCACAGAAGTAAATATAAGAAGTTCACTGTATCACTTAAATTTCTACTTCTACTAAAATAACACGTTTTTCAAGATGACACAGGCAAGATAGAATCCAGGTAAGATAATCAATTTAAACAGATGTATAACCCCTAGTGAAATAGAAACAGCACAAAACATTCCCCCGATCCCAGCAAAAAAGCCCAGGGCCAGATGGTTTTAGTGCAGAATTCTACCAGATTTCAAAGAAACATTAATGCCAATAGTATCTAAACTATTCCACAAATTAGAAACAGAAGGAACATTGTTCAGCTTGTTTTGCAAGGTCATAGTTACCTCAGTTAGATACCCAAACCACATGAACATACAACAAAGAGAGAGAATTATAGAGCAGCCAATTTCTTTTAGGAACAGAGAAGCAAAAACTCTCAATAAAATACTTACAAAATGAATCTAAGAACACATAAAAAAAATCGCCCATCGTGATCAAGTAGGCCTCATCCCTGAGGTTCTGAGAGGTGGGAGATCCTGGGAGGAGTAGAGAGGTAGGAAACTGTAGTCAAGATACATAATATGAAGGAAAAAAAATAACATTTTCAGTAAAAGAAAGTATTAAAGATGCAGAATAACTTTAAAGTCGTAAGGAATATTGCATCTGATTTCCTTTGTAATATATATTTTTATTTATATGATAAAAGAAGAAAACTCCATTTTTTTCTGTCTAGGGTTTTCTAGGGCCCGATACTCTCAGATTCTGGACTGACATTAACAGTTCTTTCCTGTCACCTTTTGTAACATATCTGTAAATTTGGTGATTCAGCTTATGTTGGAATTTCTGAAAATGGAAATGTCTTTTACTTGGTATTCATTTGTTATAGCTGGGCTAAATATTTCACAATTGTCCCATCATTTTGTGGGTGAAGATGTCATTATTATTGTCATTTTGGGGAGGAAAAAACCTGAAATTGAGAGATTTCTCTACTTTGCCAAAGACCATCTATACAATAGGTCTTCCTAGATATTAACTTACTTAAATAACCTATATATCCTGCTTGATTAGGGCAGATAAGTAGATTAAGATCTCAGATTTAGGTTTTCTTGCATTGAGGGAAAGTGTGACCTCCTATACATTTTGAAGTAAATTTAGCACAGTTATCAGATTTAATTTAAGTATTTCTTATGGAAACATTTCACATAAAAATCTAAAACTAGCTTTGAAAAAATGCCACATTGTGTCTTGAGTATCTCAGTGATGTGGGATGGTCTTTCTCTATGCTATGGTTATGTGTTCCTACCATTGGTTAATAAAGAAGCTGGTTTAGCCTATGGCAGGACAGTTTAGAACCAGGCAGGAAATCCAAACAAAGATAGAGGAAGTAGAAAGGTGGAGTCAGGGAGTCACTGGGAGCCACAGTGAGCCACTGGAAGAGCCAGATGTAATAGAATACAGATAAAGCCATGAGACACATGGCAATACATAAATTAGTAGAAATGGGATAATTTAAGACATAAGAACTAGCTAGTAATAAGCTTGAGCCCTACACCAAATAGTTTGTCATTCATACTAAGCCTCTGAGTGACTGTTTTATAAGCTGCTGTAGTACCAAGTAGCATAGAGTAAAGGCTCTGGATGCACTATGTCTTAATAATCTATAGATTCAATGCTATCTCCATAAAAATTTTAATAATATTTTTCACATAAATAGAAAAAATAGTCTAAAATTCACATGGAAGCAAAAAGACTTCACAATAATCAAAGCAGTCCTGAGCAGAAAGGATAATCCTATGTGTCACAATATGCAACATCAAGCTACATCAAGAGTCTTAATAACACAAACAAATGGTGTTGACAAAAAGGGGGACATGTAGACTAGTGGAATATGATAGGCAATAAAAAAAGAAATGATTTCACATTTATTTGGATATTATTCCTAGAAAAGGAGAAAAACATACATTAGCAAGCATTTTTTTAAATGTGATTATATGTCTTTAAAATGTGACTAGACATCCAAATGTAAAAAAAATTAATACATCATTACTTCTCACCTTTTATAAAAATCAGCTCAAGATGAATGAAAGATTTTAATGTAAGAAACAAAGCTTTAAGTGTAAAGGGAAAGCATATGGGAAACACTTTAAGACACATGACTAATCTGTTGTTTTTAGATTATATGTGTTCATGCCCAGATTTTATACAAAGGTCTCAAAGATCAAACTCAGGTCATGTTTTCATGGAAAGCAGTATACAGTTAATGAGCAATTCCTGCAACCCAGTTAATTATTTTTAGATGAATCACTTGGTGCTGAGGGTCTTATATATTCTCTACATTAATTAACCCTTTATCAGATGCATACTGTGTAAGTCTCTCCTATTCCATAGATAATCTTTTCGTTGATTGATACCAGATTTTAAGTTTGATGCTCTCCTTTATGTGTTGTAGAGATCTTACTTAAAAAACTTACAAACAGTCCTGTTCAATTTTCTTTAATAGTTTTATGCTCTTATTCTTGTATTTATGCTTTATAGCCCATTCTTCATTGCTTTCTTTCAACCAGTGAATGGCAGCATCTTGGGTTGAGTTTTCTGTAAGTGACCACCCATTTTTCTAACACCATTTATTGATATAAAGTCCTGTTCCAAGTATATGTACTTGACACTTTGGGGAAGTTACTAGGCTACAAATATGAAGAATTTCCCCTGGATTTTCTAGTCTATCCCAATGTTTAATATATATGTTTTTATGCCAATGTAACATCATTTTGATTACTCAACTATATGCTATAGTCATATACATCAAATAATAAAAATAATGTCAATGATGATAATAATAATAATAATAATAATAATAATAATAAAATAATGTCCTCTATTTTATTGTATTATTTCTTGCTATATTTTTCTATATATTTGTAGTTATAAATTTATGAAAGGCATTTTTAGTTCTTTAAAGACAGTTATTGGAATATAAAAATTATATTGAATCCACAGGCCACTTTCAATACCATTGATATTTTACCAATGTTAACTTTTCAGAGTATGAATACAGATACTCTGTTTTGTTTATTGTGTTTTCTGTTTTGTTCATTAATATTTTGTGCTATTCACTTCAGATATTTTTTACTTCTTCAGTTAAACTTATGAAGTTTAATTTTGATTACATAATATAACAAGACTGTTTTTTTATTTTCTTTTTTAGATAGTTCAAAATTGGCAAATAAATAACTTACTGATTTTATATTACCTTTGTATCCAGTAATTTCACTAATATTTCTATTTGTTTTGACAGATATGGGGAGAAATGCTTAAGATTTCTTTGTGCATTATTTACCAAAGGTGATTATTGACTTATGTCTTTTAAATTTGTGTGTGATTTACTTAGAATGACTGTCTTGGCTAAGACTTCTAGAACTATCTAAGTAAAGTGTCAAAACATGACATCCATTTTTTTCATTCTGATCTTAGAGGAAAGTTTTTAATTTTATCCACCCATGTCCATATATTTTCCATAGGTTTATCATGTACAAATCTTAACTTGTTGATTTAAATTTATTAAATTCTAACCAAGAAGTGATGTAGTTCTGTCAAGTAGATTTTCTAGATTCATTACTGTGATGATATAGATTTTCATTTATTCTGCTAGTGGATACATGAATAGTCATCCTTGCATCCCTTGGGTGAATCCCACTTGATCATGGCTCATAAGCTTTTAATGTGCTGCTGGATTTGGTTTATTGGAATTTTGTTGAGGATTTCCATAGATATTTTCATCATGTCAGTTTGTCATGTTTTGTTGCTGTGAACCTTGTCTGATTTGGACATCTATGTAATGGTGGGCTCAAATACTGAAATTGAAACTGTTTTTTCTCCTTTAGCCTCTGACATAATTTGCAGAGAATTAATGTAATTCCATGTTAAAATATTTGGTAGAATTCAGCAGCAAAGCTTATGGTGATATTTCATTTGTGTCCTATCAAATAAAAGTTATCTGGGGAATCAGAGGACAGAGATAGCCACTGGATTAGACATAGAGACCAGACAGTTGTAGCACACACCTTTAATTCTATCACCTGGGAGGCAGAGATCCAGCTGGATCTCTGTGGATTCAAGGCCACACTGGAAACAGAGCCAGGCAGTGGTGGCACACACCTTTAATCCCAGGACTTAAGATCTCATGCCTTTCCTTGGGGAGAACACATGCCTTTAATCCCAGGAAGTTATGGCAGGAAGTGGAAAGGTATATAAGGTGTTAGAACTAGGAACTAGAAGCTTTTCAGCAGTAGATCAACTGAGACCCTCAGATTCATAGAAACAAGATTGGCTGAGGAGTTTGCAAGATGAAGGTGGCTGTGGCTTATCCTGTTTCACTGATAGCAGTTTTCACCCCAATATCTGGCTCTGGGTGTTTTATTAATAAGACCATTTAAGATTCATGCTACATTTGACACCCAAAGTGAGGCACAAATACATGAAAAAGCTGCTTGCCTGTGACCTTGCTGTCCCCAGCTGAGGCCTGAGCTGTATGTGGCCTGGTTGTGGTGGTGCATGCTGGTAGGATTTGCTGAAGGAGGCAGAGGCAGGAGGATCCCAATTTTGAGGTTAGCCTGGGAGGCTTGCTGAGCAGAAACTGTGGCCAGGACCAGGCCACAAATATGGCATCAGGACCATGGAGGCTGCTACTGCTCCAAGTTGCCAGCTGCTTCTCATCATGTTGGTGACAACAGTGACAGCCCTACTGGGGTCAAAGAGTTTACCACTGTTTGATCAGAGAACAATTGCCAGGACAATCATGTTACAAGAAAGCACTGGCAAATGTGTGTTTGGGAAAGTTTGGCGAGGCAAGAGGTAGGGAGAAGAAGTTACTGTGAAGATATTCTCTTCTAGGGAAGAACGTTTGTGGTCCCAGAAGTAGAGTTTTATCAAACTGTGATGTTATGCCATGAAAACATCCTAGGATTTACATCAGCAGACAGCAAAGACAATTGCACGTGAACTCAGCTGTTGCTAGTATCAGATTGCCACAGCATAGATCCCTTTTTGATTACTTTAACACATGTACTGTTACAGTGGAAGAAATGATCAAACTCTCTTTGTCCATGGCAAGGGATCTTGCCCATCTTCACATGGAGATTGTTGGTACCCAAAGAAAGCCATCCTTTGCTTACAGGGATTTGAAATCAAAGAATATCTTGGTGGAGAAATTTGGGACCGGCTGTGAGACAGTATTCTGCCACAGATACAGTTGATATTATTCCAAACCATAGAGTAGGCGCGCACGCGCGCGCACACACACACACACACACACACACACACACACACACAATCATTATTTATCCTATTTTGTTGAGTTAAATACAAATTTGTATACAATATACAAAAATCCTACCCAATGCAAAATATTTAAAACTAGTCATTGCCTTTTAAAAGTAGAGTCAACAATCTACCATTTTTATCCTATCATATCTATATCCTCTTTTTTTTCCCTTTCAGAGTAGATTCAATAATCGGCCCTTTATCTGTAAAATCCAAAATGTTTCTTTGGTGGGAAACATTTTATTATTTCTATCTTATTCCCCCTTTTTAATCTGTCCATAATATCTATTTCTTCTTTGTAAATACAAATATCTCTAACAAATTTGATTAAAGATTCTATCATTCCTTATGAGTAGGTAATTGATATAGGAAGTTAAGACTGAACCAGAGCACTGATTCTCCTTTAATTATATTCACTGGAACCAGTTGGAGAATTCTCCTGTGATCCTCTCCTATGTTACTGGTTGTAAAGTATTGGAATGCACCTAGAAAATGTGCACTTTTTTTTTTTTTTTTGGAGAAAGAAGAGTCATGCATGTTTGTGAGAATGTAAAATGTAAAATCAGTTACAGTGTGGACTTTCCTTAAAAACCTAAAATAGAGCAACCAGATGATTCAGAAATTTCAATACTATGTATACATATATAGGCAATTAAATCAATATGTCAAGAAGATACCAATATCCCATGTTTATTACATCATGAATCACCAAAACAAAGACAGCATATTAACTGAAATAATTATTGACAGATGAATAGAAAAATACAGAGCATATGCTTTGTATAGTTATATATTCCAGATAATATAATTATAGATGCAATATGTTATATAATTATGTTATATATTTTATGTTTTTATGATATAATACTATCCAATCATAAAATTTCAATGAAATCCTGTCCTACACAACAGTGAAACAAGCTAGACACACAAAGACAATTATATGAGACTATTTATATATGTAACATAAATGGTTGATTTCATGGGAAATAGGGAGTGAAACAATGGTCACTAGAACCTAAGAAATATAAAGTGTAGGGTTGTAGATGTAGGCTGAATAATAGGTACAGATTTATGTAGTTAGATAGGTGGAGTAAATTCTACTTTTCTATAGCACAGTAGGATAGCTACAGCTTAGAACAATTTATTATATGCATAATAAAATAGAAGAAAGTAGTTTGAAAGTTCTCACATGAGAATTTATAAATGTTTAAAGAAATGGTAGTGAGAGTTACTGTTATTTGATTATTGTACATTATGTATGTGTTAAATCATAGCACTGTACCCACAAAAGTGTTGAATTATTTTATACATCAAAATAGATTTTTAAAGTCCTTTACTATTGTAGGAAAAGAAGAATGTTTTAACAAGCCTTAGGTAATGATGATATTTCTCATCCCATGATAATACCTGGATACTACTGGACTAAGAAAGAGCATATAACAGGAACACTAAAGGAGAAATGTGGTACTACCACTTGACCTAATAAGATGTGTACTATGGAGACTAAATTCATGATTTTAACTGTAAAATCCTTCTTTCCATCTTTCAAATTAGAAAGCATATCCATGTGTAGCAAATTGGTAAGATAAAATGAGAATCTCTTCACTTTCAGCTTCATGTTTTAGTTATGAACAGATGCTCAACTATGAAGTTCTTCAACTCAACATGGGGAACTTGTAATTACTAGGTATACCTAGACTCCATTTTGGACTCAGCATCTAGATGTTCTGAACATTAGTAATATTTCTCTGGTCCATTTCCATGCAGATAGCATAAAATTAACATTCTTAAGAATCTTATAAAATCTTAAAAATAATATAGGGTGGTATGGAAATATTTCATAAATGCAGAGACCTACCTGTACACAAAGAACGTTTGTATCCAAGAGAAGTTGAAGCAGATGGAAGGGGCGTAGGATGCTTATTTACCCTCCAAAACTGATCAAAATAAATACTCACTTTGAATAAAACATGTATGTGCTTATCAAAACACCCCAGCTTACATAGAAAAGTGGAGTATTTTAACAGAAATCAACTATGTTTAATACTTATTTGGAAAAATTCAACTATACTTTGGAATAGTTCCTTCTACAGGACAACCTTGAAGAACAATTTTTATCCCATAAAAACTTGTAAGTACAAATGACAGAAAAAGGAAGAGACAAAACAGTGAGGTCTTAACTTCACCTCAAAGTCTTCATTTCCTGTACTATGCATTTGTCATGTTCTTTAAATACTAGTGATTGAACCCAGGTCTTAGTGCATATAGACTAGGATTCTACTATTCAAGTTCATGCTTTGCCACAGTTGTGCATGTTCCTAATTTTAAAAGTTATTAGAAACATCTTTAGCATATGTTGTTAGTTCTCTTGTCAGCTTTTATGTTTAGGTGATTTTTTTTGCAAGACAGGGTTTCTCTGTGTAGCTTTTCACCTTTCCTGGAACTCGCTTTGGAGATCAGGCTGGCCTCCAACTCACAGAGATCCGCCTGGCTTTGCCTCCCAAGTGCTGGGATTAAAGGCATGCACCACCTGTGTCTTTCCTAGGGTCCCATTTTCTAGGTAGCCTCCCTGGAGTTGTGTAGCAGTCTAGTCCTCATTGTTTTACACCTAGTATCCTACTATGAATGAGTCCATACAATATTGAATCCCCAGGGGAGCCCTGGAGGAGATGGGAATGGAGGGGAGGGGCTGGGGGAAGGTAGGGGTGGGGTGAGAGGGGGAAGGACAGGGGAACCCATGGCTGATATGTAAAATTAAAACACAAATATAATAATTAAAAAAAAACTGGAAATAAAAAGGCGTGCCCCACCACAGCCCAGCTTTAGATGCTTATTATGAGTGGCATTTTCTCCAAAAGTGTATCATATCATAAAATTCTGTTGATTGCACTATTTCCTTAAATTTCATTAAAAATAAAACCACTTTTTAAAAGAAAGATAAGGAGCTAGTAAGAAAAATCAATAAAAGTTGTTTCTGTTGAGTACCTTTGGACTTTTAGGGGCATGAAAATGAAAAATAAATTTTATGAGTAGTGGAGGTTGTCTTTGAAAACTATCAATAGTCATCTCATTATATATAGCACACATTAGTTTGAAGTGGAGGTCAAATCAATTCCTAAATGAATACATATTACACATTACCTCCAGGGAAAATGGTATCTCTCTGCAAGTCATTTTCTTTGGGTTTTCTATTAAAAGAAAATATGTTTGAAATAAAAGAATTATTCCTCCAAACTCCTTTTAGGCTCCTTTAGTTAATGAACCCAGAAAGACTTAGATGACTTTTATAGTATTCCATGATTAACTACTATTCCATCATTTATAACCACATTCTGGGAGAAGCTAATTCTTCTCCCAGCAGGCATTAGTAATCTGTAGATTTTTATCTAGGGTTGGAAACTTGTGAAAGCCCACCTACTCCAATTTAGCCTGCGCATCAACACTGCTATTGTTTGGGTTTATCTCCTGACACCATTTCTAGGAGAGCCTATTTCACAGCAGATTTTCTGCTCTTCTGATTCTTACAAGTCCCATCTTCCATATATTCCCTGAACAATAGGTGCAGGAGTTGTGAAGTAGATGTATCAGTTGGAAATGGACTCCCCATGCTCTATTGATCTCTGCACGGTTTCCAAATGTGTTTTTTCGTAGTGGTTTCCACTTGCTATAAAGTAAGACTTCTTTACTGAGGGTTGGTAGCTATGCTTATCAGTGCTAATAAGGATAAGATTAAGAATGCAGTAAGGAATTGTGCTGGTCTATCAATGTGGTGGTAGTAGGTTATTTTCTGAGGTCCATGACCTTACTAGGCTCAGGAAACTGGCTCTGTTTCTAGTACCAGCCATGATTTCTCTTCTGTTTAGTAGGCCTTTAGTCTAAGTAGACAATTGTTGTTTACCACCAATGTGTGAGTGCCACTATTACACCTTTGTAGCTATCTTGTCATTGTTGTAGTTCCTAGGTGTTGCAGCTAGGGAAGAGATGATTATATTTCTCCCCTGCCTTGGCAGATTGCATAATATTTTTCTGAAACTATGGGAGCTAGACCACATGAAAGAGATTTTCACCTTAGAATTGGCATAGATCCTCTGAATCCCCTGTCCTAAGTGTGTGGTGCTTTTAGGAATTTGGGCCTGTCCTCAAGCCCCAAGAAGCAACTAAGGGAAATTTTGATAGTTTATATTGTGTTGTGAGTCACATGGGCTAGCTACCCTAACCAACTATTCAAAAGGAGGTTTTGTACTTAGTACTACAGTTTTGTTACTGGTAGCATGTAGGCATCTGTATTGGCCTGCCCTTAGGGTCCTAACAGGATATATCCTCAGTTGCAGCCACTAAGAGCACATTCACTACATTTCCTTATAAAAGGCAGGCCTTGCTCACCTCTCAACAGTTTCTCTTTCTCTTCCTTTGCTCTCATCCCCAGGGAGCGGTCTCTCCCCACTTCTCTCCTTTTCTCTTCCCTTTCCGTCAATTAAACCTTCTACATGGTCCCTGTTGTATGGCGTGACTTCTTCCTTCCATTTTTTAAAACACAACTTTTGATGCCATGACTGAGATAGGCTCTTCTGGCAGTCTGAAATATGCCAGGTGCCTGGGACCTAGACTGCCTGCAACAGCCCTACTTTCCTACTTAATAGATTGCTGGGACTCTTCATCCAACACCGTCATGATTGGTAAGATCCCCTCTTCTCCACTTCTGGCTATTTCACAAGAGGGAAGCTTTGTTTCTCGAGCACAGTCCTCTTCTTCTGGCTTTTCTCAATGTCCTTGTACCAGAATATTGTATCTCACTTGGGCTCTTAGCCCATCAGCCCCTGATTTTTAGGATGATGGTCCATTGAGCAGCCTGTGCCTCCTCATTGGTCCTCGCTAAATTTCTAGGGTGCTAGAGATTCTGGCCTTTGGCTCTTCTCTACCTTACTCATGGAAAATGCGCCTGCCACCGTACCTACCACTCGACTTAAAGACTAATCTTACCCACCTTTGCCCCAATACCCCTTAGATATCAATTCAAATGGCTGCTTACTGGTATATCATGGGATCTTTGAAACTTCTGCCAGAGGTCCAATAGATGGAAGGGAGTACCCTGTTTTCAAGCTTTTTCCAAGCTCTTCTCTCTGTTCTTTCTTCCTGCTATACTCGGCTCCTGCTAGCTATGAAGCCTGCCGCTGTGCCTCCCTGTTAAGCTGCATTTCCCCTGCCCAGCCTCTGCCAAAGCAGTTACACAAGCACCTGCCTTTTCCATGGCATGTGCACCCTATAAAAGTGCCCGCCAGGTCATTCTCTTTGCCTCATCTCCTGCCTCTTATTCCTCTCCTTGCCTTTGATTCCCTCTCTTGCCCCTTCTTTTCTCCACTGCTTCTCTTCCCCTTGGCTGCCTGCCTCGCTCAAGTCCCCACTCGGACACAGCCTTTTGCTCTTTCATTCCTCGGCTCTCCCAATAAACCTCTCGCACTAACTCTGTTGTGTGTGGCGTGTTTGCTTAGTGGCATACCTCAGCAGGCCCACCAAAGGCACCCACTCCACTCGAGGAACTTCTCTGCCAGCTCCACTCGCAATGGATCTGCTCTCTTCCACCTGCAACAAATCTGCTTTCTCATTCACCCACAGATTTGCCTTCCATTCAGTACCAATAATTGGGTCTCTGGTGAGGCTACCTGCCTCTGACCATGGGAGACTGGCCTTAGTATTCCTTGGACCAGGCAGCTGGGGAACTGAGAAAGAATTCTCCACTTTCTTTTTCTTTGCTCCAAGACCTGCTTTTGCCTGTATACTCTCTCTTGCTCTATGTAAATGTCCTGTCTGTTTGCTGCAATACACAAGGAGAGTCAGAGATGGAGAAGCCAGCTTCATCTGGCTCAGCACACAACAGTTTTCCCTTTCTTAAAACTTATCCAGCTCCTGGTTAATATACGTGTGTGTGTGTGTGTGTGTGTGTGTGTGTGTGTGTGTGTGAGAGAGAGAGAGAGAGAGAGAGAAGAGAGATTTGAATTTAACCCTATATGAGTAAGCTATGTTTAATTCTGTGTATATGTGTATGTAACTTGGACTCAACTCTGTGTATATGTGTATGCAACTACTGTTTAGAAAAACATGTTTTAAACAGCAACCATGTGGCTCTCCTCCATCATTACTGGAGACTTCATCATGATTTCTTGTGAGTTCTAGGGATTCGACTTGGATACACCTCAAACAACATTCTGTCAGGTCCAAGTGGTACCAGATGGTTCCACAGAGCCCACAGTGAAGTGAAACAGCCAGCTACCCCAGAATGTGGCCATCACCCCAGCTTTCTCAGGTCTTCCAAAGAGGATCAATGCCCCCCCTTCCCCCTCAGCTAGCAGGAATCAGTCTCAAGAACAAAGCTCCATTATCCCTGACTCACCTGCTACCACTTTTTTTGTTTTTGTTGTTGTTGTGGACCTGAGGATCAAACCCTGGGCCTTGTGCTTGCTAGACAAGTGCTCTACCACTGAGCTAAATCCCCAACCCCCTGCTACCCCTTTCTAACTCCTCACCTTTTTATAGTAAATAAAAGGAAGGAATGTTAGCATTCAGGAATCTGTACTGGCCTGCCCTTAGGGTCTGGACAGGTTATATCCTCAGCTGCAGGCACTAAGAAGCACCCCACTGTGAGCATTCACTACATTTCCTTATAAAAGTTGGGCCTTGCCCACATCCCATCTCTTTCTCTTCCTTTGCTCTGATCCCCAGGGACAAGTCTCTGCCCTCTTCTCTACCTCTTACTCCCCTCCCCTAAATAAACCTCCATGTGGGCCCTTTTGCATGGTGTGACTCCTTCCAGCCATTTTTAAAATACCACAGTTACTTTGTGGTTTTGGTGAAGAACACTGTCAGCCTAAGTATTATACCTTTCTTTAGGATGCACTTATGGATTTCTTGGTACAATTGTCTGTCTTTGCAAGTATTAATCATTTTTTTGTGAAATTATCCAAACGAACTTCTACTTATTAATTTAGAGACATGTAAAACAATATCATTATCTAAGTTCCCATATAAATAACCAGCATGCATTTATTAGATCTTCTCCCCCCCCCTCTCTCTCTCTCTCTCTCTCTCTCTCTCTCTCTCTCTCTGTTTCTCTTTGTCATTATTGCTAAATTGTCTTGAGTATCTCATAAGAAAGTCCTAAGTCTCCATGCTTCCTACAATTTATGTTTCATCTCCCATTGAAATAAATATTCACTTTTGTACCTGATTTCTCTGCTCAGATGTGTATTATGTTTTCTAACATACATGCATTGCCACCCTACAATGACATCATAGTGGAACATCAAGTTTGCACTATCAATTGAGCTTAGAAGTAAACTCAGTACCACATTTACTTTGGGATTTGAATGGCTGGAACGAGCAAGGACACAATGACAGCATCACAAATCTTCAGAAAACAGGGACAGTGTTATCTGTAGAGTCACCACAGAAGAACTTTTTTTTTTTTTTTTTTTTCCAACACTGCACATAATTTAAAGACTGGATGACACCATTATAGGTAAGATTTGGAGTTTAGGGTCCTTAGTCTAAATAGGGGACTATTCACAGCACTACTATATAAGCATGACAGCAAACTGTCTTTCTAATTTCAGCCACGAACCATGAATTAATGAATTCATATGACTGATTTTTCTCACCTGGACAAGCTTGCTAAGGGACATCTTGGAAGCAAAAATTACCATACATCAACCTTCACAATTCTGTTTTTTTTAATTGCCAAATACATCCCTTGAGTTGATTTTTGTCAGAAATATGACTCAAGGTGCCAACACATTATTTGAAATGTGTTGCCCGTGCACTGTTACACCTGGTGCTAACAGGTTTGATGTGAACTCCACAGTAGGACATCAGTGGCTGTTTCAGTTAATCCTCTGACTTTGAACCTTACACAAACGTCCTTATGTTCATTGTCAGTGCTTAAGTAGAAGATGACAGAGAATGAAATTACCAGGTAGTAGTAGATGTTGTATAGAAGCCAGAGTAGTCCGTCCTCAGGAGAGTGGGCACAGAAGTAATAACACTATGGTTGCGTCATTTCTTCTGAGTAGAAAACAGTTAGTCTAAGTCTTACACATATATCAGAAGTCAAAACTTGGGTAAAAGAATTCCAGCCCTTCCTTGGTTAATGTCACAGTCTGCCTAAGAAATTTAATCTTCTTTAAAATTTTGCCCTGGAGCAGGGAAAATGTTTCTGTTGGTAAAGTGTGCTCACATCCCTAGCACCCATGTGAACAGGCAAGTGTGGCAGTTTTGCCTCCCACAGCACTGAGAGGTAAAGAAAACAGGATTCCAGGTGCTTTCTGACTAGCCAGTCTAGATGAAATTGTGAGTATAGAGCCCCATGTGTTGGTGCACATGTGTGTGGATGCAGAGAAGAACCCTGTATGTTATTCCTCAGCAGCTGCTCACCTTGCCATTTGAGACTATCTCTCACCTGGCCAGGAATGCATCCAGTCTTATTGGCTTACCCCAGGGATCCACGTGTCTCTATCTCCCAGGAGCTATAAAGCAAGCATGCACCCCCAAAGTCTGTAAATTTTACATGGAAAGTTTAATAAAAACTAGTAGTTTTGAGTAATTAGATATAAAATAGAAAAGAAAATGTATAGGGTCTAGAATCATTTCACTTTCTATATAAGAGGCTCATTATACTACATATTCTAGAATAATGAACATTTGTTGTAAATGATTACATTACTTTGGGTGCTAGTTATTAGAAGGATTTTTTAGAAGTGAAGGTTCTTCATCATTGTACATTAAGATCATTCAGAAAACTCCATGGTCTATTGTCCGCACACAATGCACGTCATAAACAATGTCTGTTAAATTGTTGTCAAGTATATTCTGGAATCAGAAATTAGATAATAAGTCAGATAATTATTGAAAAAATTCTGAAAATATTTCCTCCGGAGATACTATTGGTAAAGCAAGATTGTGTTTGAATTATCTAAGAACATCATCCAAGTATCTCATGTCATATAATTCTTTAATATTTTTAGTACTTATTGAGTATAATGATCCAAAAGTGCATTTAGTTTTGTGTTCTGTTTTTCTGTATTGACTGTATCAACCAGATAAAACTGACTTAAATATTTTGACATAATAATAATTCATAGAATTTGGGGGTAATTAAGTTATTGCTTTAATGTGTACTGAGTTAGGAAACTTGGATTGAACTTTGCCTCTTCCATATGAACAGGAAATCTTGAAACCTAAGAAAGTGGATGGTGCCAATCTATTAGAAAGGCTACCTATTAGAGAATGTTCCCTTACCCATTCATTCCTTTTGTTCTACTGAAGCCTTCCTTTACTTGGTTGCCTACATAGGGCAGTTTGCTGTATCTCACCAATTAAAAAGTTAACCCCTTTAAAACTTCATCCTCAGATAAATGCCCAGAGTAACTTTTCACCAGATATCTGAGTACCAGCCAACTGGAAATATAAAATTAGAATTTTTCTAGTTATAAGGATTTTTTTTTTCTGAGATTTAGCTGATGTTAAGTGAATTATGTATAGCAATAAAATAAAATACTAAACTATACTTATTTATCTCATATTTAAAGTAATTTGATGTTAATGAATTTAATTTTGATACTCCTACCTGACTTTCAGAAAACCTTCCTACCATTTAGGAAAGTAACAAGTATTGAGGTTATTTTGTGGGGACATTCTATGGCTCATTATATATTGAAACTATTTTGAGTCTTTCCTTTCTTTGGCTTTTTGGACAATATCAAACTTAAACCAATTTGAATATCCTGCCAAAACGTCCTGGGGGAATTAAAACACCTCTGCTTTAGTCACTTGGATTGTCTTATTGAATTGCCTAATCCTTTATCTTAAGGATGTTGTACTCTTAGTTGAATCTGTTGATCAAAGACTTCCTTCATAGAATGGTCCACATTGGCTGAAAATGAAGAAAGCTGCAGGGGGCCATGGGAATGTATAGCACTGACAACTAGTGTTGAACAGGTCCACCTACCAGACACACGATTCCCTGTTGGGGTCCCCACTTGACAAAGCTGTGGGGTTATTGACTATAACCAACTGGTTAACTAACTCTCTCTAACTTTCTCAGTGCCATGATATGCCTCTCTAATAAGAACAGCTAAGGATTTCTTTCCACTGCCCTCCAGTAGTGTATTTTACACTTATTGGACACATTTTTAGCTGTGGATGGTCAGGTAGATGATTTCTATTTAAGCTGTATAATTCTGATGAACAGAAATAATACCAGAATATTCTTCTTTACTGACACAGGAGAGTTACAGTATTCTCAGTCTCAACGACAGCTAAGTTTAGATGTCAGAACAAATTCAAAACAGACTAACCTGCCCCTGCAGAAAATACACAAAGACTAATTCCAAGGCGATGCTTATTGTTAAATCAAGGCCAGACTGTTTACATTGAGACGTAGCTTGTTGTGATAGTTCTCTTTTTGCACATAGCCCTCACCAACTTAGAGCTATGTGCATGGGTCAATGTAACATTTCTAGCCTAAGAGAAACTATGTGGCTTATCTTGTGTTGTGAGAATGGGTAGGGCCCTGAAAATGTAACTTCTAATTGTTCAGAGTTTGGCTGTAAGAGAGCAGCAGTGGTATGGAGAGAGATGCCTGTGTAGAGATATATGAAAGCTGCTGCAGAATGTGAGTGAAGTGTGAGTGTTTGTGTGTGTGTGTGTGTGAGTGTGTGCTGAGTGAAAGATGAAGAAGAAGTGATAGAGAGGGTAGGAGAAATGTGACAGAATGAATGAATAAGAGAGTGAATGAACAGTGAGTGAAAGTGGATTAACTGTGTATGGAGATGTATGTCTGTCTGTATGTAAAGAAAGATACATAGCTGTATGTATAGAATGTAGCAGTGTGGAGATTTGTAACTGTGTGGAGACAGAAAGAGTCAGAGACCAATATTAAGAATAAGTAAAGAGAAGGTTATCATCAGAAAGCATGTGTGTTTGCTTAGTTTCCCCTCAGATAGAACAAGTCTAGCCCTCAGATATATTAAAAAAGTTTCCGAAGCCCTCATAGCCTTTGTGGATTTTCTTTCATTATCCTGGTGGTGACTGGAGGCTGGCCATCCCAGGTGCCAATACAAAACAATGTGTTTTACAGAAGTCCCTTATCTTTCTTCTGGCTGATGCTTCATATTAAAATATGTAAGTAAAAGATGACTATTCAATGGGTGAACTTTGATTTAGTAGCAGTGGAGAAGCAACAATGACTCTGTACCTGTGAATGGAGGGAATTATTGACATACATCTGTGAGACTTATGCCCTGGAGTTATTCTCACAAAGGAAATATGTAGAACGGTTTTCCAGAAACTATTTAACAGTGTCAAATTTAAGTGATGTTGGGGTCTCTCCTTTATTAAATGACTATGAATATAATTTAACAGTCATTTTTATTTCTTTTAAATTAATTATTTTGTGTGTTTGGATGGCTTGTATGCCTACACATGCCTGCATGCAGCATCAATAGATGCCAGAAAAGGGCATCAGATTCCCCATTACTGGAGTTACCACTAGTTATGATCTGTGGTGTTCAGTTGCTGAAAACTGAAATTGGGTCATCTGAATGAGCAGCCCAGTACTATGAATCTCTGAGCCAAATTTCCAGCTCCTTAACTGATATTCTTAATGTGATTGAAGTTTATTATAGACACCCATGCTCAGCACTGATCCCTACTCTTCCCATGAGGGGGACTTTGTATTCTTCCCTATCTACCATTTTTATAACTGCTGCTTATTCCCCAAACCCATAAACTCAAGATTGTTGATGAGTTACATAAGTCTCTTTGTTGATCCTTTTATAAGGAAGATATAAATATAATTATTCCAAAACCCTAGAAGTCCTCTAGCTTTGCAGTAAGAAAAAGAAAAAGAAAATGTTGATCATTTATGACCCTAATGGGTAGGGGTCCAATTTGTAAATATTCAATATATTTGAGCCATTTCTGTTAGTCAGATATCAGAGTAACTGATAGAGGAATTTATTTAGGAAATATGATTAGAAACCAAAACTTTGCAGGAAGAAAGGCTGAGTCATTTTTCTTATCATTTCTCCACAGGCTTTCTGGTTTCTGCACATCTTGTGAGCAAGGCACTAACTGCTTTCTTTTCCAGACTGTTCTTTCACAGATATTAATATAATCATTAACTTGGAATTAAACAGGCCATCCTTGCTTTCAGGTCACAGGCAGGATTGGTTATCACTGTTCTGAGAAGAGAGATAAGATGTCCCTCTGGAAAACAAGCAACACTTGCAGGAAAGATTTGTGTTCAGTGAAGTGAGAGTTGCTTTCTGGACCTGCCACCTGCAGTGAGCACACATTTCACCATTGTGTCATCCTGCTGTAGCTGAAGTTAGCAAGATCACAGGAAGGACAGTTGATCCTCTACTTCCAGCAATGGTGGTGGATAATGAACTCCTTGGTTCCTGAGCCAGGAATCCTGAGTTTTCTGCTATGAAACTCTTTCCAGCAGGATATCTTTTTAGCTTCTAAATTGAATAAAATCTGACACCTTAGGAATTCTTGTCATAGTTCCCCTTTCTCAGTGAACTTTACACATATTTATTTTTAAGACATTTCTTTGCTTCAACTATTGCCAGTCATCTATAAAATATTTTCTTCATAGTTTTTTCACTCAGCAGATTAGGAAAATTTGAAGGATCATGTATTATGTTAGAAATGGGTTCTGCTGGTCTTTATATCCTTCCTATATCTCTCTCTAAATATTATCGTATTTTACAGTGGGTTCTCAGAATTTTCTGTAGCCATGGGTACTATTATGAATAGAAAGTTTATCTCCTTATTTTTCTTGGCTTCATAAAAATACTGAGATAAAAGTGTCTTAATTACATAACTTTCTTTAATCTAAAGTTACTTCTTTTACAAAAAAACATTTCATTAATTTTAGGTGTTTGAAAGGCTGATCATTTAAAAAACTCTTTTATGAAAGCTTTATTTACTCAATGTGTATGTGCACTTACCTGAATGAGTTTACATGTGAATGTACCTTCAGGTGCCTTCAGAGGCCAGAATATGCCATCAGATATCTTTAAACTGTAGCATAGGAGGTTGTGAGTCACCTGAAGAGGGGTCTGGAAACCTCAGAAAGAGCTGAAGAGCTGTGCATACTACAACTGCTGAGCCATCTCTCCAATGACCAGTTTTGAATTCTTATCCACAGAAGAGTTATTTTTAATACTCACTAAACCACATTAACAAAAGAAAAAATAACCACATTGCTAATATTTCTCAAAGGTTAGGAGGAGATAATTGAAATCCTTTGTTTTTTTGACTTTACGAACTTTTGCTATAATTTCATATCTAGGAAATTGTCTTAAAGTCAGTAAATCAAGAGAAATATAATTTAAAGACAGAACTAAAATTGTTTGTGTGCTAACAATATCTACTCATATAGTTACTGAAAATATGTGAAACATGAACATTTCTTTATGCTTTCATTTCCACCATTTTGCTCCCTATATAACTTAAACTTTGTGAAGAGCTATTTTGTTCTCAATGGAGATTTCCATAGTTCTGAAGGACAATTTGAGAGGATATTTTTATATACTATAGCTTAAATGTTATACCCACTTCCTGATTTCAGTATTGTGTCAATTTATGGACTCTATACATAGAACTCTATGAATAAAGCATAATAATTAACTCGGTGTTTTCATGGTGATGATTGGAATATATGCAAATAATATAATACCTCCATATAGTCTTGCCAAAATAAGCATTTTCCACACAAATAATTATATATACTTCTTCCATTTGTTTGTAATGAAAAGGAAAGACATTCTACATGTTAATAATGTGGGAAATGTGGAGATAAATAGAAAAATAAATAAATCATTTCATAAGGTCAACTGTATTTGCAATAAAAACAAAGCAGTTATTAATTTTGTGCTGACACATCAAGCTCTGTCAACAAGCAATAAGAATGTGTTTACACCTTAGCAGATGGTTCCTCAGGCAGTTAACACGGTGGGAAACACATTTATAAGGGAATCTGCCAAACAAAATAAGGCAAAGCAAACTCAAGAGGAGAGTTCTCTGCTTTATGCTTTTCTCTTAATGGGGGCACGGCTTTTGGCAATAAATATCAAGAGAAGTTTTGATTAGAAACAGAACTTGAAACTAAACAAACATTGCAAATCCAATTTGAGCTTAAAGATCAATACACTTAAATAAAAAATCTTCTGGCACCAGTTACATGGGAAACACAAACACCTACTTCCTGTAGCAGTTGTTAATTTTCAAAAATCAGGAGTGTTAGTAAAACATAGAAGTAACCTACAGCAAGTAAGAGGCTATGTCATGAGCTCACGTAACTTATTTTGAGGAGAACATACTCAGAATAGAGAATTCTATAACATGCTTTTACTCTTGTGTTGGGTTCCTTCTGAGGCAATGCTGATGTGGCCCCAAATGTTTATGCAGTATTTTCCTTTGTCCTGGGGTCTTCCTTTCCTCTCTCATGTTCTGGCCATATGTGACCTCTCTTCTTTACTACATGTCTAGATATTAACAGCCTCCTGTGTGAAACAATCGCATGCCTTTGCTAGCAATAGTGCTCTCATGCATGAGATGTGTATAAGGTTCTCCCCCTGGATTTTCAAGTTAGGACTTGAATACGATTGGAAACTATGGGGCTGAAGAATGTGTTGTGGCCCATTGTTGGGAATAGAGTTATATGACTGGCTTCAGTATGCCCCCAAGTTTTAATGGCTATTCCCACAGAGCTTTCTTGCTGTGCATATGTACATCAATAAAATTAAAGTAGAAGCAGAATCCAGCAACTTTAGAGTACTCAGCTGGACTTTTTTTTTTTTTTCATAAAAGCATTATTTTCCCAGGATATTGACCTGGAAATTATTACTTTATTTTATATTTTTTAGAAGGTCAAGTGGAGTTCATATTTTAAAATTCAGTATAGTCTGTTTTTCCTTCTAGGGTGTTTTCAATAAAAAAAACCAATTTGTTGATTAAAAAAAAACCTGATGATTGGCCGTTGTGGTGATATTTCATTGTGCTGAAATGTAATTTTATTTGTATGTTAAGAAATAAAAGTTTTCCTGGAGATCAGAGGTCACATAGCCATAAACAGGTTTCAGGCAGTGGTAGCACATGCCTTTAATCTGGTCACATGACAGGCAGAGTGTCTGTTTGGTCAAGGACAGAGCCAAGTGTGGTGACATGAGCCTTTAATCCCAGTACCAACCATAGAGACCTGGAAGTCTGTATAGTCAGGCAGTGATGCAGTGATGAGGAAGTCATGTGGCTGGGCTTAGAGCCAATGAAAAGGCAGAATAGGAAGGCAATAAAAACACAGGCTAAAAGGAAAGCTGCTCTCTTTCTGGGGAAGCGACAGCAGTGAGGTGGTGAGATAAGGTAGTCGTGGCTCTTTGCTAATGCTCTAATTCCTTTGGCTTTTACCTCTGTATTTGGCTCTGTGTTTCTTACTTAATAAGACTGTTTAGAAATTCATCTACAGAACTTGGAAAACCAACCGCTCAGATTTGGAGATCCTTCAGGAATTCCAGTGATCTAGATTTGACAAGAAACTAAACATTCATGACCAAATGTAAAATTTTTAAAATATATTCTCTAATGACTTGGCTAAATAGATACCACAGTCAATGAGTGTACAACTTGAAAAGTTCAGTGTCTTTCTGCCTCAGCCTTCCACTTTCCCAAATTCTCTTCCCTCCTTGTCTAGCCTATACTTCCTGCCTGGCTACTGGCCAATCAATGTTTTATTTATTAACCAATCAGAGCAACACAGTTAACATACAGAACATCCCACAGGAGTGGAGAGGGTGCCTGAACTGATGTGGCTTATCCCAGTGATCAGACTGGTGAATACCCTAAATGTCATCACAGAGCTTCTCTCCAATGACTGATGGAAGCAGATGCAGAGATCCACAGCCAACAGCAGGCAGAGCTCCAAGAGTCCTGTCAAAGAGAGAGTAGAGGGGTTCTATGATGGGAAAACCTTCAGAGATGACCAAACAAACTAGTGGGAACTCATGAAACTTGGTTCACTGGCTGTGGAGCCTACATGAGACTGGACTACGCCGTCTACATGGCTAGACAGTTGTGTAACTTGATCTGTTTGGGGGCGGGGGGCTGGTAGTAGGATCAGAATCCATCCCTGGTGCAAGAGCAGGATTTTTGGAGTCCATTACCTATGATGGGACACCTGGTGCAGCCTTGAGGCAAAGGGAAGGGCTTGGACTTGCCTCCACTGGATGTGCCTCCACATGGGAGGCCTTGCTTCTTGTGGGGGATACTGGGGCGGTGGGTTGAGAGAAGGCTGGGGGGCAAGGAGGGAAGAGGGGGATCTTTGATTGGTGTATAAAATGAATGAAAAATGTCTTTAAAAAGAAAAAGAAAAAAAGTTCAAAACAGTATGAAGTAGAAAGCTTCCATACCACCAAGTTCCATTCCCTGAGGGAACTCAATCACCAGTGTGTGAAGAGAATTTTCAGGGAAGTTGAAGCATGGCTTGACTTTCAGGAACATGGGCCCCTGATGTTAATGATACAGTGATCTTATAGTAATTTTAGAGATGGTATCACTTCTCTGAAGTGTCCAAGGATTGACCATGGAGTCCTATAGAGGAATCTGTAATTATTTATCTCGAACCATCCGGCCTATTCATTATATCCAGGCCCTTTTGCTGATTATTTCTATGTTTTATAATCTGTCCCCTTTCTTAATAGAATATTATATTACAAGGAATATAGAAAAAAAGGTTCTGCTCTCAGATCTGATTGTGATGACAAATAATTATATTGTTTTGTCTCCTCCATATGACATTAAGTTAATTTTATAGCGTCTTCATAGAATAGTGAATAAAAAATCCTTTGAGTTATTTAGAAAAATGTCTTATACAAATATACCATATCAGTATATATTATTATGTAATCATGTTAATAACTAGAACTAAAGTCACAATGAAAATGTGGTTAGCACTCAGAGGTCATAGTTCTTTCATTTTAGAAAGTACAATTTTCCCTAAAGGTATTGAAGTCTATATAACAGACATCAGAAACCAATTGTTAAAAATTTCCAGACTGCAAAATTTTATGGAACTCATTTCTCAATATCTTCATAGAAATTACTGATTAAAGTAAATAGGTCAAGAAAGACACTGATAATGATACTAAGAGAAAGTATGTTCTTCAGCATTATAGAAATATGAAAATCTGTATTTTTTCCCAAACAATGCTGGTAGAATGAAAAGTAACTTGACAACAGAGAGCTCATAAAAATAAAACCCTGTCAAATTCCTTAATAAACTAACAGATAGTAAACATTTAATGGCCGTCCTCCTGGTACCTTTTTACTTTACAGGTGTCCTCTTTAACATCTTTGTGCCTGTGGTAACACAATTCAGTTCCAGAAATGACACTGTTGAAATAATTGTCAGACCAAGGTGAATCAAAGTAAAATATTTTCATCCTTTTCATCCTCACCATCAACTATTTTCACACCAGTATGAAAACAAGTAATGTCAGATGTCCCATATAATTTAAAACTTATATTATTTATTTAATTGTGTGGTTGTATTACACAGTCTCTGCAACATTCTTAAAGGGAGATACAAATTATAGTAGTATGTTGAATGTGTGCATGTCACTTATGTAACAAGAATCTTAAAAGGTCTTATTAATTAACTCAAACCTGAGGCCAGTCATTGGGGTGAATGCTGGAAGGTCAGAGTCACAGAAAAAGCCACAGTTTCCTCACCTCGCCAGTTCCTCAGATGGTCTGTTTCCTCAGACTGCAAGCTTCTGAATCTTCATCCCAATGGCTCTCAGCTGAACTGTGCTGCTCCAAAGCCTGAAAACTAAACTAGCCAAATGCTTAACTAATTAAATGCTCAACTAACTTAGTTCCTGGTCCTCAGGCCTTATATACCTTTCTGCTTTCTTCTATCACTCCCTAGGATTAAAGGCTGGGTTTCTGGGATTAAAGGCGTGGGGCATTAAGCTTAGCTGTTTCTAAAGTGGCTTTGAACTCACAGAGATTCACCTGGCTCTGCCTCTCAAGTGCTGGGAGTAAAGGCGTGAACCACCACTGCCCAACTTCTGCTATGGCTTACTCTTCCCATTTTCTAGCCACCATTTGTGGCTCTGTATCTAGTGGCTGTCTGTTCTCTGACCCCATATAGGTTTCTTTCAGGGAACACACAATAATTTGGGAAACATAATACCACCACATTTCCCCTGTTCTTGTCTAAAATTTAAAAAAAAGCTTATAACTAATACAAGAAAAATCATATCCAATAAGTATATACAATATACACAGTCAAGATTACATTGATGATGTCTAGTTCATTAACATTTGACAAATTCAGGTGAAAAACTCCATTATATATAACAATGTCCAGTCCAGTAACATTTGATAAACTCAGACAAAAAAAAATTGTTACTTCTCCTATGTAAAACAAGTAGTTCCATTTTAAAAGTATTTTTTCTTTTCATAATAGATTTAGTAATCTACTTTTGTCATTTTTATATCTTCTTTTTCTTTTCACAGTAGATTCAGTGATCTACCCATTTATCCTATTATTTCTTCATCTTTTTTCTCAGAGTAGATTCATTGATCTACCTCATATCTATATTCTTTTTTAAACAAAACTCTATTTTAGGTTAATTGTCAAGTCCTGTATCATTTGTCCAGCCACTGCATGATGAGAAAGTTCAGGACTTTTTTCAAGTCCTTGTTCAAGTAGTCTGTCAGACTGGATCATCTCAGCTAGCCATCTTGAAATTGTCTTGAGTAGTTTGTAGTCCAAAGTCGATCTTTCTGTGGTGTTAATCAGCATAATGGCTTTACCATAGTCTGCTGTGGATATTGCTCTGTATAAATAAAATGCTGTTTGGCCAGTGGCCAGGCAGGAAGTATAGGCGGGACAAGAGAGAAGAGAATTCTGGGAGGTGGAAGGCTGGGGCAGGAGAGACGCTGCCAGCCACCACCATGACGAGAAAGAAAGAAGGTACTGGTAAGCCACAAGCCATGTGGCAAAGCATAGATTAATAGAAATGGGTTAATTTAAGATAAAAGAAGTAGATAACAAGAAGCCTGCCACGACCATACAGTTTGTAAGCAATATAAGTTTCTGTGTGTTTACTTGGTTGGGTCTGAGCGTCTATGGTCCTGGCGGGTGAGAGAGATTTTTCCTGACAGTGGGCCAGGCAGGAAAACTCTAACTACAATAGTCCATGTAGAATCATCGTTGTAGAATCCTGTCATCTTTTTGAAGATTTCAAAGTAACTGTTAAGCATGGTCATGGTTGCCTTCAGACTTTTGTGTGTGTGTATGTGTGTGCCTCCTCTGTGGTTTGGGGCAATCACAGTCTCATATCTGTCTTTCAGAAGCATGAGTGTTCTTCCCTAGAAGAGAAAATCTTCACAGCAATTTCTCCCTACCATTTGTCTTGCCAAACTTTTCCAAACTGACTTTTGTCAATGCTTTCTTGTAATATGATGGCCCTGGCAATTCTTCTCTGAACAAGCAGCAGTAAATCCTTCGTCCCTTGGTAACAGCATCACCGCAGTCATCAACACGATGAGAAGAAGCCGCCAACTTGGAGCAGCAGCCACTGCCTCCATGTTCCCACCACAAACGTTTGTGGCTGGTCTGGCCACAGCTTCTCCTTAGTAAGCCTCCTAGGCTGTCCCCAAACTCCGTATCCTCCTGCCTCTGCCTTCTTCAGTAAATCCTACCAGTGGGTGCCACCACAACTGGCTTCTGCTATGGCTTACTCTTCCCATTTTCTAGCCATCATTTGTGGCTCTGTATCTAGTGGCTGTCTGTTCTCTGACCCCATATAAGTTTATTTTGGGGAACACACAATATTTTGGGGAACACAATACCACCACACACTTACTTCTAAAAGTTTATGGACACTAAAACTTTAGAAATGCATTTGTACACAGCACTCTGTTATTGCAATATTGCCCTTACCAAGTTTAATACTGAAAAAACTGCATTTTTATCTCAGTAAAAAGTGTATCAGAGTTTTCATCTGCCTATCCAGAGTCCTAAGAGACCAGGCTAAGCAGTGAGGCAGCTATGTTGACTGAGTAATTAATAAGGAGTGGATCTGTATCTTCTGAAACATCTGTGCAAAATGGCTACAAATCGTGCCAGCAAATCAGCCAATACTAATACAGACACCTGCTCTTCTCAACAGCATTGCTTCTGGTGCACTGAATTATGCCTTAGCTGCCAGATCTGTTCAGATTGCTGGTCATTTAAAACAAGCAAATAAAAGAAAGGCCCATGAGACAAATCTAGGAGGCTATTACACCGAGCACATTTTTGTTACCTGATTTCTCAGTATTCTTTGATTGTCATCAGGCCTAAGTCCTCAATTGCTTCCTAGAGAAACAAATGAAACATAGAATTTGGCTGCTTAAACTCTGAAAACAAATGCTGTGATAAAGGAAAGAAATCTCACATATTTAGAGCCTACATGTTCTCTCATCTCAATGCCTCTCATACGGCACATCTCTAAGGAACAACACACTGAGGATATATCCCTCTTTCCTGGCCATATCTTTTCCTATTTGTTACACATTCCCCACATTCCCTAAGTATCACCTCTGGCCACTTCTGATATGCACTGGCAAGAAGAATATTACTGAAGATGAAAACTAGTATATTAAGGCTGTAGACATTAAATACAGACCTTTAAGTCTTTACAGATAGTTTGTGCATGATATAGCAACAAAGTAAAATACAGGCCTAGCCAGCTTATGCAACACAGCATTTACCACAGCATTTACTATGGGAATGAGCTATCCCAATTAGTCTTTGAGTTATATGTAAAATCTTGATTATAACAAAACACTTAAAAAGTAGTGCCCAAATAGAAAATGTTTTATCAGTTCACACAAATACTCACTCTGAAAAAGATCCTGAGGAAAAAAAAGAAAAGAGATGATATCTTTGAATAAATCTAAATCCAAAATATAAATAGCATCTTGAGATTTAAAAGTTCTTTTCAACATGACAGACATGTGTGAATTTCTTGGGAGATACGTAACACCTGGAATTGAATGTCATATAAGGAGGGTTTTTTTTGTTTTGTTTTGTTTTGTTTTTTTGTTTTTTTTTATTTCAAGAACCACATCATAAGAGATGACATTCAGGAAATCATTGAAAATAGCATGTTTCCTGCTAAAGTAGTTTTGTTCCTTGCTGTTTATAATTTGAATTTTTTCCAATAAGCAAATTTGTAGTTGTTATTTTTAAAAAATGTGTCTTCTTGGATAATAAAGTCATGAATGTTATGCTGTATTATATTATTTGGTTTGTTTATTTTATTGCTACATGCCCATACTTCTTTAAAATAACATGTTGATTTTAAAATACTACCATTTGCTAATATTTGTGACTAGAGAGTATTTTTATAAGGAGTATAAAGAACTGAATAATATGTGTGGTTTTCATATTTTGTCAGATAGTTGAATGCTACTAGTGAAAATTTCAAAAGATTATAGATACTATTTTTCCATGTTAATAAAATGTCTACATGTAGAAAGTATTTCGCTCAATCAATTTACATAAAAATTCATAAAAATAAATTTTCTATGTTCCTATAATTTAGGGGTAAAATTAAGAATGCAGCAAGAGCAGAAAGATCAGGGAATTTACTGCGATATTGTGTCTCCTAGTCATAATAGAAGTTACACCCATACAGTCTCACTAACTTAAGTGCCCCAAAATGAACTGGACAAGGATAACTCCAATGAATATGCAGAAATAGCTGAAGAAAATCCAACTCTCCACAAAGAACTACAGTCAGCTAAGGGATGCTGAGAGTATAAGAAATAGTCTTCCTCATGGAGGAACACATCAATTAGTCATCCCATACCAAATGGTGAAGCCTGAATACATCCATACAAGTATCATCATACCCACTGAGCAGGCTATTTTTAGGAATACATATGCATACACACATGTGCATATAGCAAAAATTAATAAAAAAGGCAATGAATTTGAAAATTAACAAGAAGTATATGAGAGGCTTTGTAAGGAGAAATAAATATAATTTGTTTTAATATAATTTAATATCAAAAAATTTTAAAGTATAATAAAAAAGTCAGTTCAAGTGTCAGATTTAGCTTTATAGTTAATAATTAATAATCTTGTGATACATTTTATTAATTCTTTAAGAATTCATACATGCCCACAGTATGTTTTGGTTGTGAGCCTAGCTGTCAATGGCTGAGCCATCTCTCAGCTTATCACCTATTGTGTTTTGATCATATTCACTGCCTGCTCCTCACTTTTCCCTCCTCCAACATTTACTTCCACCTCTCTTTCCAAATTGATGTCATCTTTTTATAATATCCATTTACTCCAGTTAGTACTCATGGGTGTGGGCCATCCACTGGGTTCATTTATAATATTTTTAACTCAAAGGCTGAGAGGAATAAAGGATACTCAGTGATCTGATTAATTATATTTATATTCAGGACTTAGCAAGGGGAACAGCCTCACACAAATAACATTATCCTTCTCCAATGAAGAATGCACAGATTTCTAAAATCATGATCTTTTAGACATGGGATAAATTGTGAAATATGAGTACTTCATGAACTGGAGCAAACCACTTTCTACAGTTGTTGAAAACCAATATTATCTTTTATGTCTTTGGTGAAGAAATATTCCTCATGCTATAGAACTGGGCATTTCCAATTCTATTTTCTCTTTCTACCTGTCACTTTTATTAATGCCAAGGCACAGTGTTCATGTACTCACATGGATACTGAGTAGAAGTGATAAAAAAAAAAGTTTAGTATCTTCTAATGGTTTCTGAATTTTTCTTTAGAGAATTTTACATTCTAGATGTATCATAGATTCGTGGAAAGATTTTTTTTTTTAAATTTTGTTTCCTCTTTTATAATTTAGCCTGCAAATCTTTCCTCTATTTTTCAACAATGACAAACTGTATAAACAATTAATGTCTAACTTTAACTGTCATCATTTATATTCAACTGTTGATAGTACCAATAACAGTTATTCTTGCCAGCTGTAGACACTACTGGAAATATTAATGGTGATCTAGGCCTGACAGGACATCTCTCTAGAGCAGCCATTTTTCTTCCGGAGATAATTTTGATCCCATGACTGATATGTACCAAAGTTTCTAAGCAAATGGCACCTAAGAGAAGTATCACTCTCCATCAAGAGACATTGTTTTAGAGGACAAAAGAAACTAGCTCATGACCTTGATTGCTTGGAAAAACTGATGACTAAAGTAGAAAATTCCAGAACAGCTTCTCCCCTGAACACTTTGACACATGGAAATCCAGGTGTTTTTAATGGAATAAGTCATGATGCATTCCTAAATGAATTGAATATTTTCTTGGTTGTTCCTCCTTAATAATTGTCATCTAGCTGGCTAAAATTCGCCTTTCATATTTTGGAAATGACAATTTTGTGGCCCCTAGAGCAACTACTTCACAACTTATCACTTTATAACAGTAAATAATCTCTAGTGGATAGTAGGCAACTTGCTTAAATGTTCAAGTTCGATTATAGTCAAATGATCCATTAAACATCCCGCATAAATTATTAGAAAGAAAATAAAAATACTCCATTAGCATTTGAATCAACAGTTTCTTGGGTCTGCTCCCTTGCCTAGTCCCACCAAATCCTGACTAAAATGTGTTGATTAAAGTTCCTGAGTTCATATGAGCTTGGTTCTGTTGTCTCTATAGATTTCCCCATCATGACCTTGACCCCTCTTTTTCATATGTGTCCTCTTCCCTCTCTTCTACTGGACTCCCAAAGTTCAGCCTGGTGCTTGACTGTAGATTTCTGCATCTGCTTCCATCAGTTACTGGATGAAGGCTCTATGATGATAGAGTATTCACCAATCTGATTACCAGAGTAGGCCAGTTCAGACACCCTCATCACTATTGATAGTAGTTGAAGCTGGGGTCATCCTTGTGGATTCCTGGGAATTTCCTTATCACCAAGTTTCTCCCTAACCACATAACGTCTCCCAATATCAAGTTATCTGTTTCATTGCTCTCCCACTCCATCCCTCCCACAGCTCAACCATCCTGTTCTCTCATGTTCTCATCCCCCATTCCCTCCCCTTTATTGTGCCCCCTCATCCCCAGTTTACTCATGGAGATCTCAGTTTTTTTTCCCTTTCCAAAGTGATCTATGCATCCTTCTTAGGGTCCTCCTTATTAGCTAGCTTCTCAGGAGCTATGGGTTATAGTCTGATTATCCATTGCTTTACATCTCGTATCCACTTATGAGTGAGTACATACCATGTTTGTATTTCTGAGTCTGGGTTACCTCACTCAGGGTGATATTTTCTAGTTCCATCCATTTGCCTGCAAATTTCATGTCATTGTTTTTTGTAGCTGAGAAATATTCCATTGTGTATATGTGCCACACTTTCTTTATCCATTCTTCAGTTGACAGGCATCTAGGTTGTTTCCAGATTCTGGATATTACAAATAATGCTGCTGTGAACATAGTTGAGCAAGTATCCTGGTTGTATGATTGAGCATCCCTTAGACACAGGAACTTTAGACTGACAGCTATGGAACATGCATGGTACTGGACTAGGCCCTCTGCATATGAGACACAATTGTGTATCTTGGTATGTTTGATGGGCCCTTGGCAGTGGACCAGGATCTATCCCTGGTGCATGAGCTAGCTTTCTGGAACCCATTATCTATAGTGAGACACTTTGTTCAGCCTTGATGGGGGCGGGGACAGTGGCTTGGTCCTGCCTCAACAGGATTTACTGACTCCCAGTGGGAGCCCTTACCCTTTTGGAGAATGGAATGTAGGGTGGGCCAGGGGTAAGTTTGAGGGGGGAGCGGGAGGATATTAGTGGTTGATATGTAAAATGAATTTTAAAATGTGTATATAGTACTTTGAGCAGTGAGAATTCCTTCCTGGGTCTTACTATTTTAGTACCCTGATAGCTTTTGTTAGAGGCAGCCTACTCTCTGAAGTATGCAGAAGACTTCAGGGGAAAGTTTAACATCAGACACAAAAAGCTTAGTGTTTCCAGATTAAGGCTGGATGCCATCTCAAATCATAATCCCTGTGTGCCTAATCTCTTCATCTGTGTAATAATTATAAAGGTACTCAGATTTTCAAAAATACACTAGCAGTTTTCTAAATGCGTCAACCTCCTCACTATGAATTAATGTTGAGGTAATTACTTGTCTGAGGACAGAAGTTTAAATATTCAAAAATAATCAAGAGTCAATATGAATTTGTTATGTATTAATGAATCATATATTTTGGAATATTACTTCACAGTGTGAGAATCTATGTTGCTGTTATTGTTTTAATAAAGAAGCTCACTTGCCAATAGGTGAAAAGAATAAGGTTAGGTAGAAAACCAAAGCAGAATGTTGGGAAGAAGGGTAGAGTCTAGAATAGCCAAAAGATGCTAAGAGAAGCAAGATGGGCATTCTCTACTGAGAAAAGTTACCAAGTCATGTGGCAAAGCATAGATTAAAAAATGTGGGTTTACATAAATGTAAGTGTTAGCTAGTAACAAACCTGAGCTATTGGTGGAGCACTTATAATTACTATTAAGCCCCAGTGTGGTTACATGGGAGCGGCTTACTTGAAAGAAAAAAGCCTGCCAACAATATATAAACTATCTCAAAATAATGTTTTCTCAAATATAATGCTACTCACCCAACCCCATGTTGATCACACCACTAGTACTGTAGCAGTGGTCATGGAGGACAAAAATGGCACATACTATCAATCTATCAATCTCCTTTTGATTACTAAATTGTGGATTGAGTGGTTGAGTACTCCTAAGCTTTTGTGCTTTGTACAACATGGGAAACTTTTACTAGTCTATCCTCAAAACTTTGGAGAAAGGGACTTCAGTGAGCCTGAATAAAACAGTGAGATTATCAAGCAAATTTAGCTTTATAAGTCAGTGAAGTCTCACTTTATTGTGTTACACATTGATCCAGGAGAAAGGTTTGAAGTACTATATAGTAAAATTTATAATAATAATAAGAAGTAGAATGAATAAAAGCAAAGTATAATGTAGCATATTATTTTAACATTTAGTATAAATACTGACTTTTAATACTATAATGTGTGATTTACAAATATTATGATTATTAAAAGTATAGTTCTGAGGCATTTTCAGCTTATATACCCTAAAGAGGACAGTTATCTCATTTGTAAAGTAAAATGTGGTAAATTACAGAAACTGGAAGACTACGTCACCTCAACACTTTGTTTAAAGCTGAATTTATATTATTGCAGATGAGCTCAAGTACCTATGATTCCCCTGTGTTGAAGCTCCATTCATAGAAATTCAATATATAATTAATTGCATTAGCATTGCATAAGAACTTACATGAAAACCCATTTATTACTGTAATTAATGAGGCAATACCATGTAATTCATCTGGTAATCAAGAGAGGTTTATTTCTGGGATAACTTACAGCCAGTAGATGTTGGTTACAGGATCTGAGAGAGGTGAGGTTCCATTCAGCAGAGAACTCTGGCTTGGTGTCCCAAGAGGTTTCAGGACCACAAGGTATCCAGAAAGGCCAAACACATATGCACCTCGACTCTTAAGGGGCTTTCTCTCAATCACATTCCAGGGGCAGGTCATAGGCAGGTGTGGCAGTTACCTGCTGTCACTCTAGGGGCAGTGTTTCAAGATCAAAGCTGAAACAGCTACCTACTATACCCATTGGATTGCAACCCTTAAAGAGATCAATATAAAAATATAAATTGATATCAGGTTTTTTTAGTACGGCATATATTACAGTGTGATTTTTATAAACAATGGATTATTCAAGGTTCTAAATCACTATTCTTTAACATGAAACCATGCCAAAGATTATACAGATAATATTAACATTCCTTAAAGTGGCAACTGTATTTTCAATTATCTGAATATGAAGGCTATCAGAGAATGATGTTAATATCTTCCACAGCTGTTGCAGTACTATTCCGTTTAAGTGATGAGTTTGTCTTATGTGGAGGAAGGACTTAATAGTCACCTGGATCATCTCAGGGTTCTGAAGGATGAACGTAACCATGCACTTCCTTCCCAGTATCTTCTCAAGCCAAAAGTAGATAGTCTTTGGAACCAAGCCTTTCTGGTCAGCCTTCTACAAGAGGTCTTCCAGGACAGATCTGAGTTAAAATAAACTACACTTTCACAGCCTATTAGAGACCAAGAGCTTTGGCAAACTTCACATTAATGACCTCTTCCACTTGGTGCTTCTGAAATTCCGTTCTTCTTTGACTGATACATTATCTGTGCCTGAGTTGCTTCAGTGGCACTGTTGTGGTGGGATGAGTTTTTCTCACTTAGAATTCTTTGCTATGATGGACTTCAGAAAGGGATATTTTCCAGAAACTTTTCTCCATAGAGATCATTAAGTTGGCCTTAAATTTTCCATACAGTTCAGACTTGGCTTCAGCACACCTCAATGCCTCACAAAATTTCTTGTAGGAAGACTATCTACTAGCATCATTAATTTGATGATTCTGGCATATCTGTTTTTCTTTACTCCTGATGCTGGATTACGAAGCTACAAGTTTTCCAACTTGGAGTTCAGAAGTTCATGTTTCTTAATCACAAAGAAGATCATTTTCTTTACCAGCAACATTGTCCGAAGGCTTACAGAGGTGGCCTTCTACATAAAGATCTGCACCTTGGGAATAGAAAAGAGGGTACTGGATGATGCTCAACTGACTTGAGTCCTAGAGAGAGCTCCCACTTTTTCCATCAGAATGGTTAATGTGTTGGGGGTTTTGTTTGTGAATGATTTTGCATTCTTTCCTGTAAATAATTTTCTCTCTCTCTCTCTCTCTCTCTCTCTCTCTCTCTCTCTCTCTCTTTCCTTGTGATGTCCTTTTTGGCTTTTGAAGCTGGGATAATTCTCCTCTTGCAAAACGAGTTTATCTATTTGAGTGTATTTATCTCCATTATTCTTTGGAAAGATTGAGAAGAGCTGAAACAATTTCCTTAAATGTCTGGAGAAAGCTCCCATGAAACTCTCTGGCCTTTGGCTTTTCTTTGATTTTTCATTACTAATTTAACTTCCTTATTTATACTGGTTTGTTAATATTTTCTATGCTCTTCTGTGGTTCCATCTTGATAAATTGTATGTTTCTATCAATTTATCAGTTTTACTAAGTTATCCAGTATAATGCTGTGTAATTGTTCATTTCATAATTTATCTGAAATTCTCTCTCACCCCTGTTGTAACTTGAATAATATCATGGAATTTATCAAAGAATGTAATTACTAAAAAAAAACCAAACTGAAATAAAATTGGAATTGAAAATCTTACAGGTAAGCCTCACCAACAGATTAAAAGACATGAAAAAATTTCATATCTTGAAGAAAAGGAACAAGAAATGGACAGCTCAGTCAAGGGAAATACAAATATTTTTTTAAATCACAAAATATTCAAGAAATGCATATTAAGGTGTAAGAGACACCAAACAGACAGAACAAGAAACATTGCAGCACATCATAATCAAAACATTAAAGATACAGATCAAAAGGTAGGTCCATCAGAATAACACCTGACTTTTCAGTGGAGACTCTGAAAGCCAGAAATAAGTGGATGAATATTCTTCCAGTTCTACAACATCACAGGGCCATCTTCCAGCTCTAATACATCACAGAGGTAAGCTCAGAATACTATAACCATAAAAACTATCAGAAAGGATCATCAGAAAAAGAAAAATGTTTTATGACTAAAACAAATTGAGAAATTTATGTCCATCAACCCAGTTCAATAGAATACACTAAAAGGAAAACTTTGGTCTGAAGGGAAGGTTAACTATACCAACAAGGACAAAGAAAAAAGTAATCTGAGAGCAGTTAGTCAAAAAGGTGAGGAAATCTTAAACCATCACATCAAAATAATGAGAGTTAATAAAAACTTTTCATTAATAACTTTCAATATTAATAGTCTCAGTTTCCAATAAAAGACATCAATTTACAGATAGGATGGAAAAACAGGATCTATCTTTTTGGCTGTATCCAAGAAACATACCTCCCCATAAAGGACAGACCTCACCTTAGAGTGAAATGATGGACAGTTATTGCAAGCAAATGGAAATGAGAAGCAAGCCACCATACCTATTTTAGTGTCTGGCAAAATAGACTTGAAACTGAAACTTATCAGAAGCTACAGGGAAGGACATTATTTTACTATTAAAGGGAAAATCCACCAAAAGGATGTTATAATTCTAATCATTAATGCACCAAGCATAAGAGTTCCCAATTTCATAAAAGAAACACCACTAGAGCTAAACTCACATATTGATCCACATATAGTGATAGTGGGTGACTTCAATATCCTATTTAGCCAACACATCAGTCATCCAGACAAAAACTAAACAAAGAAACAATGGAGTTAGATAATTTCATAACTCAAATGATCGTAACATACCTATACAAAATATTCCACCAAAACAATTAAGAGTTTCCTTCTCATCAGCCCATGGAAGTTCTTCCCAAACTGACCATACATTAGGAAACAAAACAAGTCTCCAACAGATATTTTTTAAAAATGTAATAACATATTCTATCCTACCTGGCCACCATAGACTAAAGCAGCACATCAACAGCAAAAAATATACAGACTAGTGGAAGCTAAATGACTCACAACTGAATCAAAATTTGGTCAAGACATAAACTAAGAAGGAAATTTAAAACACTTTTAGAACTGAATGACAGTGAAACCACAGAATGTGCAAAACCTACAGGACACATGACCATAGTTCTGAGGCAAGTTCATACCATGAAGTACCTACAAAACAATGGGGAGATCTCATATTAGTAACTAAATGACACACTTGAAAGTTCTCAATAAGAATAATAAGAAGAAATAGTAACCATAAGGAATATATAGAAAGACAAAACCACAGGACAGAAATCAATGAAATAGGAACAAACAAAAATGAGAATTCAATGAATCAATAAAACGAAAAAGTAGATTGTTTGAGAATTCAGTAAGATTGAAAATCTTTAGATAAATTAACTAAGAGGCAGCCTGGCAGTGATGGTACATGCCATTAATCCCAGCACTCTGGAGGCAGAGGCAGGTTGATCTCTGTGAGTTTGAGGTCAGCCTGGGCTACAGAGAGAGTTCAAGAAAGGTGCCAAAGCTACACAGAAAAATCCTGTCTCTAAAAACAAAAACAAAAGCAAAAACAACAACAACAAAACCCAACTGTAGCTGAAAGTTTTCCTGTGTCCTGCCTGGCCTAAGGTCAGGACAAATCTCTCTCACCTGCCAGTTCAGCAGCTGCTCAGACCCAAATAAACACAGACAGGCTAATATTGTTAAACTATGGCCATGGCAGGCTTCTTACTATCTAGTTCTTACATCTTAAATTAACCCATTTCTATAAATCTATACTTTGCCATGTGGCTTGTGGCTTATCAGTATTTTACATCTTGTTTCTCATGTTGGTGGCTGGCAGAGTCTCTTCTGTTCTGCTTTTCTCCTTTCTCCTCTAGAGGTAGAATGTCCCTCCTAACCTTATTCTGCCTCACCATTGGCCAAACAGCTTTATTTTTCAACCAATCAGAGCAACACATATTCACAGCATACAAAATAACATCACCCATCAAACAACATTCAATTTGTAGAAAAAAAGGCAGACATCATAGGAGTCTTGATGTAAAATCAGAGAATTGTTAAGGACACACTTTAAAGGCTTATACTCCACTACACTGGAAAACCTAAAAGCAGTGGATGAATTCTTTGATGTATATAACTTCCAAAGGTAAATCAAGATTAAATGAACAATTTAAATGCACTAATAACATCTATTGAAATAGAAACTGAACTTAAAAAAAATCTCCCAACAATAAAAACCCAGCCATAGGTGTACTTAGCACAGAATTCTACCCAATCTTCAAAAAAGAAACTTGAACTAAACTAATCAAATTATTCCACAAATTGGAAACAAAAGGAACACTGCTTTATGTGTTTTAGCAAACTTTCAGGTTCTATTGCAGTAATATGAAGACCACATGACAGCCCAACAAAAAGTCTTATAAACCAATATCACTTATGAAGATAAATGCAAATATTTTCAATAAAATACTTGTAAATTAATTCAAGAACACATCAAGAAGATCAATACTGTGGTCAAGTTACCTTCTTTCCAACTGGTTCAATATTTGTAAGTCCACAAATGTGATCCACCACACAAACAGATTAAACATTAAAACCACATGATCATCTTATTACATACAGAAAAGACCTTTGATAAAATCCAATACTCCTTGATAATAAAAGTCCTTGAGAGAATAGGGATAAAGTATAGCATAATAAAGGTGATTTATACCAAGTTCACGGCCAACATCATCGAACATGGTGGGAAACTCAAAAAGCATTTCCACTAAAATCAGAAACAAGAAAAGGATACCAACTTTCTCCGTACTTATTAAATATAGTACTTGATGTCTGAGCTAGAGAAAGAAGACGACTGAAGGGAACCAAGGGGACTAAATTAGAAAATAATTAAGCCAAAGTATTCTTATTATCAGATTGTGGTGATATCGTGTTCCCCAAAATATTGTACACCCTAATAAATTTGTCTGGGGTCAGAGAACAGAACAGCCACTAGATATAGAGGACAAAAAAATGGTGGCACACACCCCTAGCATTCCAGAGGCAGAGACTCAACTGGATCTCTGTGAGTTCAAAGCCACACTGGAAACAGCCAGGCATAGTGACACATGCCTTTAATCCCAGGACATTAGGGCAGGAAGCAGAAAGGTATGTAAGGCATGAGGACAAGGAACTAGTCTGGTTAAACTTTTATGCTTTTGAGCAGCAGTTCAGCTAAGATCTATTTGGATGAGGACTCAAAGGCTTCTAGTCTGAGGAAACAGGATCAGCTGAGGAATTGGTGAGGTGAGGAAGCTGTAGCTTGTTCTGCTTCTCTGATCTTCCAGCATTCACCCCAATACCTGGCTACAGGTTTGTTTTGTATTAATAAGACCTTTTAAGATTCATGATACAAGAGATGATAAAGTTTGATACATAAATGATAGGAAATACTCGATGACAAAACTTCTACAGCTGACAAACACTTTCAGCAAAGAGGCAGAGTAGAAAATCAATACACAAAACTCAGTAACCCTGAGAAGGAAATCAGGAAAACTCTGAAGACCCTCAATAAAAACTATCTGAGATAACTCTAACAAAGTAAGTTAACAACTTATGACTTGCATAAAAAAAAAAAACCCATCTTTATTAGAGTAGGAAATTGAAGAAGACACCAATAGATGAAAATATCTCCCATGCTTGTAGATCAGTAGGATTAACATGTAAATAGCCATCCTTCCAAAAGCAATCAGCAGATTCTCCAAAAGCCACATCAAGATTCCAACACAATTCTCATAATTTGGAAATCTACAACTACATATGGAAAGGCCAGGAAACAACAACACAACAACAAAGAAAAAAAAACAAAACAAACAAAAACAGGAGAGCAAAAAACAATCCTGAACACTAAGAAAAACATGGAAGGTATCAGTATCCCAGATTTTAAGTTGCATTTACAGAGCTATGATATTAAAAACAGATTGGTATTGGCATAAAGGCAGATACAGTGATTTACGGAATAGAGTTGAAGACCCGGATATAATTCCACACACCCATACACATCTAATTTTTAACAAAGTCAGAAATACACAGTGGAGAAAAGACAGAATCTTCAACAAGAAGTACTTGTCAAACTGGTTGGGAAGCTATAAAGAAATGCTAATAGATCCATGTCTATCACCCTGAACAAAACATAATGCTGTTTTCAGAATCTCCCTGACCTTCTTGGCTCTTGAAGATTTTCTTTCTTCTCTCAGTTCTTAGTAATAATTGAAAAGTGTTGCATCAAAAAAGAAAAGAAAATCTTGTGTGAATTGTGCTTTCTTAAAAGTCTTCCAAGCCCTCCCACATTCAAAAAGACAGTCACTTTGGTCTGTATTAGTTTCTATAATTACCCATGAGAAGATTAAGAAGTTACCTAACTTTAAGGAGTCCAATTTAAAGCATATTTGAATATAGTATCACTTTTTAAAAAGAAAATTTTCATGGAATTTCTTAAAATGTCTTTTTTCTGTTCCTGGGTACTTTTGAAAAATTCATCAGAAATTAATGACAAATTCTTTTTCAAAACTTAAAGTCTTATAAATTCTGTATAAATATTATAACAAGGTTGAAAAAAACATGAAATCAAATAAAACCCTACTTATCCCCATAAATAAAGCCGTTATTATCTATTTGAAACATAAAAATAAATTTTTGCCTAAAATATCACATGATACAAAATTATATGACAAGAAATTCATGTTTGTAACCACAACACATCATTAACTCACAACATTTTATGTATATCCTTATTTATGTTCTCCTCATTTTCACTTATGCATAGGATTTTTACAAATGCATGTATGAGAAATCAAGAATTTTTTTCTTTTATTGAACTGTATGACCTTTCAGCAAGGAATAAGCTTTTATGTGATAAATGGGTCAAAGACACAAATGGCTAGTTGGAATACCATTTTCTACAGTGTATGAGGTAAATTTTCATCACAAAATTATCTACTGAAATTTTTTTTAAATGATGAGATTATTCTTTACCTTAACAAACTCAACACAATAGGCTTAGATTTATGTAAGATTCACAACACAAAACAAGATATATATTTGTCCCCAGTTACCCTAAAGGCACATCGCACAGAAAGTGCTTATATTTGTTTCTCTATTGGCTCATGTTATTTCTATTTATCTTTTCCTGCCTTGGTCTCCTCTCTTCTTTAAATATCCATGATAGTTAATGTCCTTACTAAATTCCCCCATCTGTCTAGGTTATATCTTCCAAAGTTCTCCACAATTTTATAATATCTAACACAAATTATAAGCATTAGGTTGGCATTAGCTCAATAGAGTCAATAAACTTCAACCAAATAATTCAGGAATCTCACTAAAGAATCCAGGTATCGTAGCTTATTCCAATACATGTACACCATGAAAATATTTTAATGATTGATTAGTCAGATTTTTTTTAAACAAATGTCCATCTTAGTTATAAACAAAGGACTTTATTTAAAAGTTATAGTAGAATTCTAGGAAAATGGCTAGCTGGTTAAGAGCACTTGTTGCTCTTACAGAGGACCCAAGTTTGGGTGCCAGTATTCACCCACATCAGGCAGTTCAGATCCATCTGACACCCTCTAACGGAACTGACACCATCTTCTGGCTTCCATGGGCGCTCATGAACATTGAGTGTACATTCACACAGATACACAGTCACATACACATAAAAAAAATTAGAAGTTATTTTTAAACTCATGATTTAAAATGTTATAACCTATAATATTGATATTCAAGTAATAGCTAACATAACTCACTGGAAAGCATCTTTTAATAAGGTGTAGCTCATGCCCTTCATTCATAAATACTTTGATACACAAAGAAATAAGTGCAACAACTTTGAATACAACAGCGTGATTCACTTAACATATTTTCTTGGAGTCTTTTAGGCACACCAGATTGGACTCAGAATGAGAATCAAGAGAAACAAATTTGAATAGCTATCTCTGTAGCTATTATAATTTGACACTAAAATTTATGAAAGGATTTTTCATTTTTAGGGGTATTTCTGATTTCTGAAATGAATACAGACTAGAAAAGTTTCTAAATTTACTCGTGCATGTATGTGTGTGAAAATGTTACAAATATATTTCTTTGTTTGTTATTTAAAAATTAAAAACAAAAATAAATTTTAAAATGTATGTGACCTGGCTGCATGGGAAGAACACAATGGTTTGAGCCTTTCTTCCTAATAAATGCTCTTTTTATTAAAACATTTCTGTGAATTCCTCAGATTGGTACCAACAATTAGTATATTCATCAATCCTCATCTTTAATTCTTGACTTAGCTAAACCCACAATAAATGCAAATGCATAAAATTGTAACTCATAAAAGCTTATGCATAAGAGGAATATCTCTACATTAAATAGTATGGTGAGTAAAGGGCAAAAGTCCTCAGGTGTGAATTGATTTATCTATGATACTTTTGTTTTCAGCTGAAGACATCAAATGTTACTATCCTTAACAACTGAGGGGTCATCCTGTATCCATCACTTCCTCTTTTCTACTTTTACTCATGGTTCTGTTTTTGCATCCTGAGGATCAGTGTCACTGATGTAAACACAATAGGCAATACACAATCTTTGTAACATTTAGACACAAACTATCAAAAGTTATAATCAGAAAGGACACATGAAAATATTACAAATATTATGCATATATAAAATATTGTAAGTGTTCAATACAAGTATTCAATACAAACAAGGCAGATATGCTTGGGAGCCTTACCTAGTTTTTTAAATGTGCCATTATCTTTTTAAATTTTCTTTTATTGAAAATAGACCTGAACCTGGGGCCCATGCAGGGACACTTTGCTCAGCCTGGGAGGAGGGGACTGGATCTGCCTGGACTGAATCTACCAGGTTGAGCTGAATCCCCAGAGGAGTCCTTGCCCTGGAGGAGATGGGAATGGGGGGCGGGCTCAGGAGAGGGTGGAGGGCAGGAGGAGGGAGGACAGGGGAATCCATGGCTGATATGTAAAATTAAATTAAATTATAAAATAAAAAATACAATAAAAAATAAAATAGACCTTTTCACATAATAAATCCTGGTTGCAGTTTCCCCTTCCTCTAGTCCTTCCAGTGTCTCCTCTCCTCTCCTCTCCTCTTTTCTCCTTTCCTCTCATCTGCATCCATTCCCTTTCTGCCTCTTTCAGAAAACAAACACATTTCTTGAGCATTTTTTGTTTGTTTTGTTGGTTATTTTGTTATATTATGATTTATTTGTTTTTATTTATTGAATCATATTATATTATATTGTTTCCTTATTCTTTAAATGCCTGTGCCCCTATTTATGAGGCTTCCTTGGGGGGATTAATAAAAAAAACAAAAAACTGTCAGCAGTGCATGCAGCGCTGACATCTGCTGGCGAAGATGGAGGCCAACAGAGTGCAACCAGAACAAATCCACATATGGAAGCTTGTGCGGAGTTCCTGTAGTAATAATGTCTTTAGATTTATTTCAAATTCCATGACTTCTAACATGGTGTAGAGAAGATTTTCATGTTAAATAAATTCTACTCTGAAGGCTGACTCTGAATGGCCTATCGGAGAGCATGTCCTAAGTGCACTGGTTCTTGACGATGCTCTTTGCCCTTTCTATATTAGTGCTGGATTTGGTTGTGAGCTTGTTACTACCATATTGTCTTCATTGAGAGTTTATACCAAGTCAGAAACTTACCGCAGAACATAATTAAATGTTACTAAAATAAGTCTGCTAGGCCCAAAGTAAACCAAAATTACTGTCAATCTTTTGTTTACCAATAAAAGAAGGCTTCCATGTATGTCCAACCGTTGGACATTGCACATAGAATTATCACTTACAAATTTCATGCTAGCAAACCCTACTATCAAATGACAAGAAATTACATCACAAAGTCATCATAGTCTTTAAGCAATTGTAGGATTTTATGTTGGGCCGCATTCACAGCTGTCTCTGTCAGGAGAAGAAATGTCTATTTCTAAAAAAGTGAAATGGACAGCACTGGAAGAGCTGGGGTTTGCTTTCACAGAGAACCCATCTTAGCATCTTCAAGCTTCACCAGCTGGTATCCAATACATTAACTGACAGCATTTACCAATGATCATCAAACAATAAAGACTATTACAAAGATAAGCTGATGTTTCAACTATCGTACATACCTGCTTTATAAGTCTGTTGTATAACAATAGTAGCCAAGAACCAAGATAATTTTACCTAGATTGAAATTGCTTAAAATGTATGATTCAAATTCTGAAATCAATAATCTCATTAATTTTAAAGACCTAGGTATTTTGAAAAGTTCTCTTGGGGCTCATTTTATATTCAAAGCTTGACTTCATATATTAGATGCTATTAAGAATATAAATTTATGAATGATTCACAAATTTGAGAATAGTTAGGTTGATGAATACTTAACTAACTTCTAGATTTCCCTGTCTCATTGTATTTCTTGAATGCATTCCTTGGTTTTTATTTTATTAATACATTGTGCATCTATCATAAATAAATATACCAAAGTATATGCCAAGAGTTCAGCAAGAGGAGGTACAGAGAATGAGCACTGGTTGAAAGATGCTCAAAGACAGACATTCAGAGGACTGAAAAGAAAAGAGGCTGAGAACAATACAAACAAAGAGCAACCAATACTGAATCTGAAGCTGGAAAATTTTTGCACATGTAGCATCATTTTGGAATAGACTTTAAAGTGTCAGACTCAGGCAAGGGTTCTCTTCTGATCACAGGGAATTTAGCAAAGTTTGAATTCAAGGAAATTGTGCCAAGAGTTAGCTAGCCATGTGGTAAGGAAGAGGACTCTTTGGTAGAAATAGAAATGTCATATTTCTGATGGTAAGAAACAAAGTTAAAGTAAGCAAGGACACAGATAGGACTGGTGTGGGTGTGAACCTGCAGGCAGACACACATGGACAGTGTGTAGCACGAATCTTAAAAGGTCTTATCAGAGAATCAGAACAAGTCACAGTCACCTCACCTTGCCTTGCTAATTCCTCAACTGATCCTGTTTCCTCAGACTGGAAGCCTCTGAGTCCTCATCCAGAATGAATCTCAGCTGAACTGCTGCTAAAAGCCTAAAAGCTTAACCAGACTAGTTACTTGTCCTCATGCCTTAAATACCTTTCTGCTTCCTGCCATCACTTTCTGGGATTAAAGGCTCTTCTTACCACACCTGGCTGTTTCCTGTGTGGCTTTGAACTCATAGAGATCCAGATGGATCTCTGCCTCTGGAGTGCTAGGATTAAAGGCATGTGTGCCACCATTTTCTGGCCTCTATATCTAGTGGCTGTTCTGTTCTCTGATCGCAGATAAGTTTATTAGGGTGCAGAATATTTTGGGGAACACAGTATCACCACCTTTCCCCTTTTTTGTCTAAAATTTAAAAAAGCTTATAACTAATACAAGAAAAACTATATATATCCAATAAGTATATACAATATATACAGTCAATAATTTCATTAACAATGTCTAGTCCATTAACATTTGACAGATTCAGATGAAAAATTGGATTAATATATAACAATGTCCAGTCAATTAACATTTGACAAATTCAGACAAAAAATTTTCATTACGTATCCTATTTAAAACAAGTAGTTGCTATTTAAAAGTATATTCAATAATCTCTGTTTTTATCTTATTATATCCATATTCTCCTTTTTTCATAATAGATTCAATAATCTACCTTTTGTCATTTTTATGTCTTCCCTTTTTTCTTTTTAGAGTAGATTCAATGATCTACCCATTTATACTATTATTTCTTTATCTTTTTTTCTCAGAGTAGATTCAATGATCTACCTCATATCTATATTCTCTTTTTTCTTTTTCTTTTTTTTTTAAACAAAAATTCCGAATCTAATCTCCTTGTTCTAACCATTGTAAACAAGACAATATCCATAACTCATTAAATAACCCAAAACCACTACCCCATCTTTTGGGAATGTGGGCGTTGTTTTCTTAAAATTACTTCCTGCTTTCTGGGGGTGAAGACATCTTTAGGGCATCCTGAAAAGAAAATTTTGGGGTTAATTGTCAAGTCCTAGGAGAGGTAGCTGTATCATTTGTTGTCTAGTCTCTGCATAATGGGAAAATGTTGGGCTTGTCTCAAGTCCTTGGTCGAGTTGTCTGTGAATCTGGATTATCTCAGCTGGCCATTTCAAAAATGTCCTGAGAAGTTTTTAGTCCAAAGCCAATCTTTCCATGGTGTTAATCAGGTTAATGGCTTTACCATAGTCCATGTGGAATCATCGTTGTGGAATCCCACCATCCTTTTGAAGGTTTCCAAGTTGCACTGTTAGGTGTGGTCATGGTTCCCTGCAGATTGTGTGTGTGTGTGTGTGTGTGTGTGTGTGTGTGTGTGTGTGTGTGTGTGTGTGTGCCTCCTCTGTGGTTTGGAGCAATCACAGTCTGATAAATGTCTGTTTCTTGGAACCATGAACATTCTTCCCTAGAAGAGAAAATATTCACAGCAATTTCTCCCCACCATTTGTCTTGCCAAACTTTTTCAAACTGACCTTTGCCGATGCTTTCTTGTAACATGATGGTCCTGGCAATTCTTCTCTGAACAAGCAGCAGTAAGCACTTCATCCCAGGTAGCAGCATCACCACAGTCACCAACAGGATGAGAAGCAGCCAGCAATGTGGAGCAGCAGCCACCACCTCCATGGTCCCACCACCACTGTTGGTGGCCAGGTCTAGCCCTGGCCCAGCTTCTACTCAGCAAGCCTCCTAGGCTGGTCTCAGACTCAGTATCCTCCTGCCTCTGCCCCCTTCAACAAATCCTACCAGTGTGTGCCACCACAAGCGGCAACATGTAGCTCAGGTCTGAGCTGGGGCCCACAAGGCCACAGGCAAGTAGCTTTATCTTGAATTCATACCACAAATGTTGGGTGCCTGATGTAGCACAAATCTTAAAAGGTCTTAATAAAAACAACCCCAGGGCCTGGTATTAGGGTGAATGCTGGAAGATCAGAAAGGCAGAACAAACCACAGCCACCTTACCTTGCCTTGCGAATTCTTCAACTGATCCTGTTCCCTCAAACTGGAAGCTGAGAGTGTAAGGGTTGAAACTTAAGGAACTCATTCAGTGATGACATAGTTTCAGAATATTGCTTGCTGTTTAGCTGGTATAATCATTAATCTTAATTAACAACTTTAATGGATCTGGAATCCATGGGCTCTGGAATCCATAATTCTGATCAGTTATGGCAGGACTTTTCAGAAAGAATTAACTAAGTCAAGAAAACCCTTCCTCAGAATGGGTGGCGTTTTCCCTTGATGACTCAGATATATAGAAATCCAAGGAAGAGTTTGTTCTGCTCCCTGTCTGTCTTTGCTTGTTGCTGGTGAATGAATCTGTCTTCTTGCCACTGATGTTGTTGCTGCCACATTTTTTTGTTGATATCAGAACCCAGCTTCTTTGGCCTTCTAATGAACTGATGACTAGAGACTCTTTAGGAATCTTTCAGACTTCTAGCTTTGTTGACTGCATAGCTACAGAATGATCAGCCTTTCCAGCATGCACACAGTCACTGCTGGACTATCCAGCCAGAAAAATGTAAAGCAATCTAGAAAACCCATTGTATTTGTATCAGTCCTATATTTCTTGAGCACACTGATTAATACATCTGACTTCACATGTCCTCTTATTTTATCAGTAACACACATTAAACATTATTTTAAAATCACTATACTTTGTTATAGAGTCTATACATCCTTTCTGCAAAAAATGACTCCTATTTTAATCATTGAAGACATAAAATAATGACTGAAAACAGTTTTACTAGAACTATCAAGTAATACCCATGAAATGGTGCCCAAAGCCCTAATCAGAACCAATTTTTTGCACCATTTGTTCATAGTTTAATTAGATTAGTAAGCAAATAATTGTCAATTACACAGTTTCTGGCAATAGCAATCATAACCACATAAGTAAACGCTATCATGAGATGAATTTGCTTTCCAATTGGTTTTTCTACTCTCATGCCTCATCCTCACAATATTTAAAACATATATATTAAGATATGTCACAGAGATGTTATGCCATGCTGTTTATTTTTCTCTCTTTTGATATAACTGTCAGTGTCTACAAGTGAAATACTTTAACTTTGAAATAATGCTACAGAAATAAATCTTTTTGCCTGAGCTGGTGATGGGGATAGAATACTGAAAAATATTTGTTTACAATGAGGAAGGCTTTGATCACTAGTGAGTATTCCATAGCTATAAAGGCTAAAAGTATGTTATGAACATGACTTATTTAGGCTTTCTGTTGCTGTGAAGAGGCAGCATGACCACAACAGCTCTTTTAAAGTAAAACATTTAATTGTGGTGGGACACAGTGGCATGAAAACAGACATCATACAGCAGAAGTAGCTGAGAGTTTTATATTGTGTGGAGGCAACAGGAAGTGGTCTAACTCACTCTTCATAGTGGTTTAAGCATATATGAGATTTAAAAACTTGCCTCCATAGTGACACATTTCCTCTAATAAGACCACACCTACTTCAACAAGGTTATACCTTCTAATAGTGCCATGTCCTTGGGAGGCCATTTTCTTTCAAAACACCACAGATAGTAAAAGTCTATACTACTTTATCTTGATATCTAACATTGACATGTTTGGTCATTAGAAGTTCAGTTTGGCCACTCAGTGGTGGCACATGCCTTTAATCCCAGCACTCGTGAGGCAGAGCCAGCCTGGGCTACCAAGTGAGTTCCAGGAAAGGCGCAAAAAATGTTCAGTTTGTACTGATCAACTGCAACCACCCAATCTCCAAATATATTGTACTGAAGTCTACTAATATAACCAATATCTGTTTATTTTTTAAAAAATTTTCATATGAAGTCTAATCATGACAAATTTGAAAATAAAATTGTTTACTGTATATATGCATTTCATTTAATCTTATTTAGAATCAACAATTGAAATTACATGTAGAATTGGGAATTTTTAGAAAGGTCACATAGTGTTCTGTAACATGATATAAATAAGCACTGGGACTTACATGTCCCTAATTAACTTTTAATGACTAATTAATGAAAATGATGGAATCTCTTCAAGCAACTGGTTTCTAAGGGTGATATCATCCCTGACTTGCAGCTATTATAAAACAGAGTTCTGTAATTACTATAATTTATTTTTCCTGTTTATCCTGAGACATTTGTCTTTTCTTGATGCTCAGCAACTCTTCCCTGAATTCATGGGCATCTACACATGAAGCCCTTCTGGGCTGTTCATGTTTGCTCATTTCCTCTGCTTTAACTTTGTTTCCCACTTAGTGAACCTCCTCATAGTTTTCTGTTCTTGAATTTACATATCTAGTCTTGAGTTGTGTTGACAATTTCAATTAAAATCATTAACTCATTACCAATAGTTTTATTTTAAAATTTCAGTTACATAGTTCTAATACTTGTATCATGATGGCCCTTACAGATTTGCCCTGTCTTCCCATATTCTTCATAATTTTGTTGCTTTTTTGAAATTAGACTTTTTCAATGCTAAGTAGTAGGGTAAGTATCTTTGACCTAGGAATACCATACCTTGGCAGTCCCGAGCAGCCTGCCAGTAGGTGAGAGACCTGCCTCCAGGTTGCACCACCATCACTGCAAACCACTGATTTCTGTTCTCTTAAGACTCACTCAGCCACCCAAATGCACACACATGGTCATCCTCCCTGTGGCCATCTCTCCCGCAAAACCCCAGCAGACCACATAAGCATGGGCACAATGCACAGCAGTTGGGAAGAACAGGAAAGTGACTGGCCTCCCAGCTGAAGTACCACAAAAACCAGACCCTAAACCCCTGGGCACATCCTATGTCCCTCCCCTTCCCATCTCAGCATCTGCAAGGCAGTTGGTCCCTGACCCCAACTTTGGTGGAATTCCACTGCTCTGGTGCAGTTCCCAGCAGCTGGCAATCAAGAAAACTACTTCTGGGCTGCCACAACTCACTGGATTCTGTTCCCCCAAGACCCTCTCAGCTGCCAAACCTCAAACACCTGGTCATCCTAACTGAGGCCAGTCCTTCCCCACAACTCCAACAGACTACAGAGCCACAGACATAACCCACAGCAGTTATAAGAACAAATGAGTAAACACCAGTGTAAGAACATATTCAACAACTGGAAAAGTAATATGGCACAACCAGAAACCAATGATCCTACAACAGCAAGACCTGGACATTCAAAAACAGCTGAAGCATAAGAAAATGACCTTAAAAATAACTTCATGAAGATGATAGAGACTCTTAAAGAAGAAATGAAAAATTCCCTAAAATTGAGAAAACAACAAACAAAGAATTAGAAGAAGTCAATAAATCCCTTAAAGAAAGCCAAGAAAGTCAAGTTAAAAGAAAAAACAAACAACCAAACATGTTAAGTAAATGGTTCAAGACTTGAAAATTGAAATTAAAGCAATAAAGAAAACACAAACAGAAGAAATTCTGGAAATGGAAAATCTGGGTAAGCAAACAGGAACTACAGATGCAGACACCTCCAGCAGAATACAAGAGATGGAAGAGAGAATCTCAGGCATTGAAGATGCTATAGAGGAAATAGAGCACTGGTCAAACGAGTAACATTGATGGAGGAAGGGATGACAGTACAGCTCTACAGTGTCATCTACAACAGTCTGATCTCTCTTTAATCAGTTAGGGATATCACTTACGTAAAACTAGATCCTTGACTTCCACAAAGAAAATAATTCAGAAGAATTCAGTATGAAGTAGAGTTTGAGTTTATGAAAAACAGAAAGGCATTCATGATAAAGCACAACTGTAAGCTACTTATCAATAGTTTATTAAGCAACTTGACAAAGTTGAGATGAGGGCTTACTTATAGGAACATAAGCGATCCCAAAACTCTTTGTCTTTGCAACAGCATACCCTAGAAGGGACCTTATGCAAGCTGTACCATCCAGTCCCCCAAACTGAGTTCACTCTGCAATTCTTGTATTCTCTAGTAAGTGGAGAGTGCTGTTGCTTACTTGGCTGACACCAAGATGAAGTAATAGCTGGAATTCCAGATCAGAGTTTGACAATAACCCTCTCTTACTCCTCTATTAGGGAGTGTTAACTGCTTCATTGCATAGACCTACCCATCACTGCAGTGTACCATTGAGATACTTCTCTCAGACTCAATAAGTATAATTATTTCCAAAGATTCACAGTTGGATGATAATGTTATACCTGGTGAGAAAACAATACTGCAATACTTTACTACCTTCCCTTGACCATTTCAGTTATTTCCTCTGCTGTTACCACAGTTTTTCTTGAACCTTGGAAGGACTTACTTATACACAATGCTATTTGGAAGGGAGGTAGACAGGCCCATCCATTCCATTCAACAAGACACTTAACAAAACTGTGGAGTTGTGTGCACACTGGAACTTTTGGCCTCATCAATCATAGAACTTTGTCCTTGCCCACAATACAAGATGTGGATTCCCTCCTGAGCAACAGACCTCAAACCCAGTCCAAAGTCTGTTGGTTGTACCCATAACAACTGTGCCTTCATTGTATCAGTGAGCTTATCTTTCATGACATTTTGATAGTGTGGGACAGAGACTCCACAACCAACTAGGAATGTAGTTTTCAATTTCTCCTCAATGGCCTGAAAAGAACCTTCTGGGTCTTTGAACATCAGACAGCTGGGAAGGAGAAGAAGCTCCCATGTCAGTGATAACATGATTTCTCAAAGTCTTGAAAATAGAATAGACAGTGTTTCAGAAACAGGGTCTTGTTATACAGTTCTGGCACACACTCAAATCCAGTAGTTGTTAAGAGCACAGAGATGACAGTACAGGGACAGGTAAGGATTGAGCAGGACTCCAGCCACTCAAGAAACCTGGCAGCAGTTGACTAATGGCTTCTCAGCGAAGTATAGAGGTTCATACCAACACAAGAAGCAGTTACTTGAGGTGATGGCCTAGAGAACAGGAGAAAGTCTCTATTGTTTGACACCTGACAAAGAATTAACTAAATCTAGACTATTTACAATGAATTAAAAATATCTAAGCCATTTTAAGTGAGGCCATAGAGTTCATGATGCGTGAATGAAAAGACAATTCTCAGGGATGAAATGCAAGTGGTCAATGAATACATAAAAATGCTCAGACTCAAATCTTGTCCTCTGCCCTGGTGCAGATCACTTCCATGGGTCTGTTCTCCCTATCTATCTCCACTCCCTGTGGATTCCACAGAACGTTGTCAGGGGACCAGACTTTCTCCCTTTTCCCATCACTTTGTATCAGCCACCAATACTTATAGGCACTCTCTACCTGGAAACCTCCTGGGCATGATAGCCTGAGATTTAGGCAGGAATATATCTTCCTGTCCAGGGACAGGCCTCACTCCTTCCTGGGGGCTTCAGGCTGGCAGACATGGCCTGATCTCCCACTTGCAGTGCTGCTGGGCATGAATGGCTGCAGAAAGCATCTCATATTCCTGGCTATTTGTTCTGGGTTGGCCCTGTGCCTAGGCTGCACCCACACCTGATGTGGTTAAAGGTCTTTTGCAAGCCAGCACCATTTGAGTTTTCAGGGGGACTGAGAGGAGATGGCTCCACCTGGCCTTTCACTGTCCCCCCTGTGCTCAGGTGGGAGAATGACTTTTGTGATTAGAAGCCATTCTCATTACCTCAAGACTTCCCTTTCTAGCTGGAGACTATAGCAGGAATCTTAAAAGGTCTTATTAATAAAATCAAACCTGAGTTAGGTACTGGGGTCAATGCTGGAAGATCAGGGAAGCAGAACAAGCCACACCCACTTCACCTTGCCAATTTCTCAGCTGATTCTGTTTCCTTAGACTGGATGCCTCTCAGCTGAACTGTGCAGCTCAAAAGCCTAAAAGCTTAACCAGGCTCTAGTTCCCCCGCCTTAAAAACCTTTCTGCTTTCTGCCATCACTTCCTGGGATTAAAGGCGTGAGTCACCATTTGTGGATGTTTCCAGAGTGGCCTTGAATTCATAGAGATACAGATAGATCTCTTCCTCTGCAATGCTAGCATTAAAGGCGTGTGCTACCACTGCCTAACCTCTATGTTTAATATTTGTATTGTTCTCTGACACCAGGTAGATTTATTAGGGTGCACAATATTTTGGGGAACACAATACCACCACATTTCCCCCTTTTTTGTGTAAAATTAAAAAAGCTTATAACTAATATAAGAAAAACTATATCCAATTAGTATATACAATATATACAATCAAGAATTACATTAATGATGTCCAGTCTATTAACATTTGACAGATTCAGATGAAAAACTCCATTAATATATAACAATGTCCAGTCTATTAACATTCAACAAATTCAGACAAAAAATTCTATTATATACATATTAACAATGTCCAGTCCAGTAACATTTGATAAACTCAGACAAAAAAATTCATTACTTATCCTATTTAAAACAAGTAGCTCCTTTTGAAAAGAAGATTCAATAATCTAACTTTTTATCTTATATCCAGGAGACCTGTCCTTTACTGCTGTGGATACTTGAGGTAACAACGAGCCAGGTCCCCATCCCCTCCCTTCTTCTGGAGTCACCCTGCTCAGGGGGCCTTTGAATCTGGCAAGCATAGAGTAGACAGCTGAGCTTTTCTTCCCACAGTCCTGGGTTTCTTTCTGGAACACCAGACGTTAGTGGACTTTGCCATGTCCATGTCCATGTGCATCTCTTCACAGAGGCCTACTATTTTGTGCTCTGCCCAGCCCAGGAGACCAACATAGTTGTGTTCTATGGCATGCTCACTCTGGCTGCCTCTCTGTATCCTTCCTCTGAGGCTCATCAGGCAGGCAAAGGGATCTCAGGCCCAATTTTCACTGTCCCTCTAACTTGCTATCTGTGTGATTACCTGCTGTGTCACAAACCTGTTCCGGAGCCAGTAGTCTTCCAGGTGAGCTTTGTTTCAAATCCCCAGCTCAACCTCCTGAGTGCTCAAGAGACAAGTGTGTATCACTACACTGTACATCTAGTCTGCTTTATTTTGTTCCCTTTTATGGATGTTGGGGGTGGACCTGGATTGGCCTCTTTGGGTGGGTGTCTATCCCTCCAGGTCTAGGGCATTGGGAAAGTTGGGGACAGATTGTTGGGAGTTGGTTCATCTTCTTACCCAAACCTTCTAGAAAACTCTTTGTATCAAAAAACATATCACCAGGCCAACTTGGAGTTGTGAAAGACCTATCTTTCTGCATTGAGATCAAGGCCCAGGGACCCTGGGTACCCAGGACGGAAAAAGGACAGAGCCTAAGGATTCTGCTCAATTCCCCAAAGTGCTCATGGTGTGAGTCTGTGGGGATGTCAACTAAAGACATTTATTTACTAAATTGTATATTAAATTATTGTGTAAAGTTTTAAAAAAATCCTTTTTGAAGTATGATTTAATGTAACAAAATTTATTTCAATGCTGTGTGATCTAAAATTCAAAATTTCACAGACTTTTCAAGGAGGCATACTTCTTTAGAATTTCTTTCATTGAAATGAAAATCATTTAAAATGTTCATTTTGATACAAAGCTCTTTCCAAAGATTAAATGGTCTTCTGAAGAGCAGCACTGTGATTCTGTCAATTTTGAGTCCTTTAAGGATGACCTAATTAAATTCCAACAGACTACACAAGATCTCTGAAGTCACAATTCACCAGAATTAAGACAGTCTCTGTAGGATCCTGTGTAGTGGGACTTCTTAGAAGTCCTCTTCTGTCTTAGCCTAACAGGAAGAGTTCCCACAGCTATCCAAGCTCTTAAAGGGTCTTTTTTTTTCTACAGTAAGTCAGGACTTTTCGTTTCTGAGAACAATTACTTTAGAAAATGTATAATTATAAACACCACCTCAACCCTCAGTTTCTCCCTTTTAGATATAAATCTTTCTCAGTTCTCTTGTCAGTTTTATAAGCCCTAACTTTTTTTCAAAAGAAAATAATGCTTTTTCTCCCTGGTCTGAAAAGGTAGCGTTCTATCTCCTATTGTGAAAACACATTAGAGTTTCCCCCTTGGGAACAATTAACAAAGAAGTATTGACCAAGCATCTCTCCATGCCATTTCTTAAAGCCTTTCCTGCTACTGTTTAAACAGAGTTGAGATCTTACATCATCTTCTGCTGCAATGGTCTGAAATAGATGTGTGGCTGTAAGACAAAATTTTCCAACATATCTTTTGATTTGATAACACCTTGGTATTAAATTTCCAGAATAAATTTTGAAAATGATCAGCTTTATAGAATTGCATTTCTTCTTTCTTTTATATGAAAATATTCCTTTTAATAGTATACCTTGAATATTGTTGAATTAAGTCATCGTAAGCTCTGACCCAAATACAAACTGCTTTGGTTTACTCTTCCATAGAGTGAAATGTGCCATGACATTTTGCTTGAAGCACCTAATCATCCACAGGACAGGAGATGTTTACAGACCTCCAGTGAGCTTTGCAATGATGAATTCACTTCTGGAATAGGTTGGTCAGAGTTCATTGTGTCAGACTTTCAGATATGCTTGTAAAAAATACAATTTTATGGTCTCTTTTCATTAAAGAGTCATAGTTGAGTGGGAGGCTCTAAAATCCCCTTTCCATAGCTGGTAGCTGGCACCCGCTTGTCTCAGAACTCTGAGAATTGAGAACTGCAGGCAGTTTGCTGCTCAGCTGAGTCTATGGATAGAAAAGTGGGCAGTATCAAGCCCTGGGAAAAAGGCTTTACTTCCTGAACTAACAGTATGGGAAGTTTTGGAAGGGCACTATGCTAGAAGAGCAGGAGGCTTGTGACTCTCCAGGTGCCAGCTTAAGGAGGAAGGGAAGAAAAGGATTGTTTTTCTTTTTTTTCTTGCCACTGTCCTTTCCTCTATGCTCACATTTCTCTGCAGAAAAGTGTTTTAAAACTACTATTTTCTCACCAGTTCCTTGAATTTACCACAGTGTGAGGGTCTAGTTTTCACTGGCTTGAAAACACCATACTCATAAAGTCAATGAGGATTCACTCTGCAGCCAACAGGGACAGAGGCCACCAACAGAAAGGAGTGAGACCATATGCATTCTACCATCTTGGCACTATGCCTTTGTCAGGGTTATTTTGTTTACTAAACTGTTCATTAATGGTGGGAAAGACCTGTAAAATACAGAGGTAATGATGAGCAAGCATTGTTAAAACAGAAACATATAAAGCTTGTCTCTACTTTTAGAAGTAGCCAGATAAGATTTTAATATCAAATTCAAATGTCATTAGAATCATTTTAGTGCCTCATTAAAGGTCCAATTAGTGAAAATACTATGAATTTAGTGAAAAGAATTCATAGTTTCAGCTTCCCAAAAGATATTTAGAAATCTCTTTGCTCCATAAGCTGCAAACCAAACTTCTCCAACTTCTGTCCACTCTAGACTTTTCCAATGCTATGCTTGTAATGACCACTCATTTCACAATTTCATAAAATTGCTATTTCCTATAGTCCACTGTTCTAACCCTCAGACCACAATTGGTGTGACAATTGCATAACACTTCTTGCAGGTGAGTACACTTTAATAATTTAAAGACTTGGCATCAATTAATCTAATCTGCCATAGTCCTATGAAGTAGATCCCATGTCTTTTATAGATAGCAAGAGTCCTGGAGTCAGAAATAACAATACATTCTCAATTTGCCAATTCTGAGTGCAAAACCATTTCTGAATATTCAACACCAAGTTGCTGGTTCTAGAATGATGCTTTTATCTTTTGACATACTGTTATTAAGTTCATAATTAATCATCTTTTGGAAAAAATTAATTAATATGAATATATAGAGTATTATGATTCTATTTTAATTGAGCATAAACCAAGGATAGGATTTGAGGCTTTTTTTTGTTCTGTTTTTCATTTATGATATTTTCCTAGACTTTAAATATATTACTAACCCACGACTCTGCTAAAAATATCTTTGATATGTAAGACAAGGTGTTATTTATGATGTGCAGTATATGTTGTACTACTTATTTTCTTTCTTTCATTTAGCTTGTGTTTGATAAACATTTTAATTATTTTTTTAATGTTTGAGATTATATAATTACATCATTTCCCCATTTGCTATCTTACCTCCAGACCTACCCATCACTCCTCCTTAATTTTTTTTCTATTCATAGCTTCTACTTTCATTGTTACATATGTAAATATATAGATTCCTAAATAAATATCTATAAACCTCTTACTGTGTAAAATCTTACTTGTAGGTATGTTTTGGTTTGCCATTTGTATTGAATAATTAATTGGTATGCTCTTCCACGAAGACTATCAGCACACACATTTGTACACACACACAGAGACAACAGACACATATGCACACACACACACACACACACACACACACACACACACATACACACACACACCCTACCTCCTTACTTGCCTTCAGTTTTTGTGTAGGGTTGAAGCTTCCAGGGCTTTTCACACTCATGTTAACATATCTATTATAATTGATCCGTCAACCACGTTCAATTACTCAACACAGTGATAACTGTTTAGTATTTAAAATGATCAATACTTAGAGCAAAAAGTACTCCAAGTTAATTTGACTGTAATTTTTCTTGAAATGTATTTAATGAAGAGTAATTTAATTTACTTCATCGTGTTGCTTTTGTGTTATTCCATATTGTCTAAGACATACCTATGACCACAGAATAAGAGGAAAAAGGTTGGAGGCTAAGGTTTGAAGGTTCTAAGAAGTTATATTTCAACCAAAACTTTTATGGATCCACAAGATATATCTACACACCCCAAATGAGATCTCCACATGCTTCATTATACCTGACCCCATGTCAAGGACCATTAACCCCACCTGCTTGTTCAAGCATGGGATTTGTTCCCTCAGCCACATTCCAGTGTCCTGCTCCAATTATCGCCTGCAGTGTTCCCTTTTCAACTACTGTAGACAAACTCATCCCTGATGCAAGGTAAAATTAGTCAGGGAGCATTTAGCATGGACTGATGTCTGCACTCCTCCCAGGAATGTCTGTTCTGGGATAGACTTCTATGGGAAGAAATTTTAACCCCTTTTGAGTCAGAGTTAATGCTACCAGGTCTGAGACCTTCTTAACTTCACAAAAGGCCTCTATTTGACTTTACTGAGGTGCTTATTCAAACATCCCTTTTAACAACAAACTAATGCTTTTTACAGAAAGATGTCTGTAGTCTATGGCGCCTAACTTTGAGCTCGACTAGCATTCCTCACAAAGTGTGCTTGTGTGTACCTTCCTCCCTTATTGATCTGAATTCATGAGTTTGTTTCAGCCTTGCCTTTATCATGAAATGGGAACTATAATGATGATTATTGTCATTACTAATGGAAACAATCCATGCAAAATGCCAAAAAATTGGGTGGATGATCGATAAGTATTGTATTGAAGAAAACAAAATATTAGGAGATAAATATTTATAATAAATGCCAATAAATAATACAATTTGCTGTAGAAATAATCCATGCCTGTAATCCCAGTACTTCCAAGCTAAGGAGAATCCTGAGTTTCAAGCAAGCCTGGGCTATACACACATACAGTGAGACCTGTCTAAGGACACTGAAGTGCAAAACATCTATGCAGACCTTTACTTGCTCACCAGCATGCTTCACTGCCCCATGCTCCTGAATTGCAGCCTCCTTACCCATGCCAGTCTCAATGCCTCTCTCTACACAACTCACCTCAGTTCTGGATGTTTACTGATACTGTTTAAGGAAGATGTTCCTATTACTATATCTGACTCCTGTATTGCTCTTGTAGATGTTCACTTCATCCCATCTGAGCGCCCACATCTTTCCTGAACTGCTGTCCGCTGGGTGTTTTTATATCTCTTTGGGGGCTAAGTTTGCGTGAGGTGGCCATCATCTATAGGGCACTCCTATACTCTGACTGGGTCTATAAGCAAACGACAGTCCACTCTGTCCCTCACAAACCGCCTGTGGCCTCACATACCTATCAATGTAGAGAGAACATCTATAATGGAACAAGTTCTCCCCAAGGGATACCCTCATGGTTCTCAGTAAGGGCTCTTTATGATACTTGACACCACCCTTGGACTGTGTCTTAATTTTTTGCTCTAATAAAATATATCCAACTGGGTGATGTATAAACAATATAAACTGTATTTCTAACTTTTCTGAAGACTGGAAGCACCAGCTCAAGGCTGATGTAAATTCAGTTTGATGAAATTCTGCTTCCTGGGTCATAGGCAGCCATTTTCTAAAATCTCATATGATAGAAGCAAGAAGTCTCTCTGGGGTTTCCCATTTCCTCACGACTTAATTATTTCCCATGGGAAGTGGGTCTAGGAAGGGCAAATTGGGGAACATAGAGCCTATGTCAGACTGAAATGTTCAGAAAGGAAAGTGAAGAGAAAGAGCTCAAACCTTTACAAACACCAGCATCCATGAGTATGCTTCTCTCTCTAAGTGACATTCTGTTTATAGATTAACTTTTAATAAGTAATTTTTGCTAATTTTATGAACAAATTTATAAATCATGGCACTGGAATGCAGAAACGATATACCCTACTGATAGAAACATGCAGTGACATCACTATAACAACTCAGCTCTAATGTTTGAAACTTGGGCATATTGTTCATTTATCAGTGTTTTCTAGTCTAAAGGAAGTGTAAAAACAAGCATTCAGAACATGGAGAAATCAAATCTGATCCCCACTAGTCCTCTGTACTCCTTATTCTCATTACTAACATTGACTTAGTTTCTTCCAGTGCTCTGTTCATAGGGGTGAGACCAAGGACTTTCAGCTTCCAAATTTCTGAATCTTTTTCATCATATTATGGCTTCTTCAAATTCGTTCACCAAATGTATTTGCCAAAGCCCAAGACAGTGCTCAGCAAACAAGGACTTATGCCACCAGTAAAACCCTCTTAAAATGCACTGCATGTTACACATGAATTCTTCCCCTGTTGCACGTGTGCCCTGAATGGTTGTGCAATGGCACATCCTTATGTTGCTAGCTACTTAAGAGGCAGAAGCTGTAGGACTGCTGAGCAGAGAGATTGGGCCTGCAGGGTACTCACACTAAATTTAGCAACATTATGCTGCAGAGCTGTAAAGAGATTTCTCATCATCTACAGTGAAAGACTTCCCAAAAAGATGCTTAGGCAACACCATGGAAACCTTAATGTGCTTAAGAAAAAAAAAAAAAAACAACTTTCTTGTCCAAAAATAATGCTTCATTTTCAATTTCATGTTAAATTATTTTCTTATTTTACCTTGATACTGTGAGAATTTGCAGCTAATCTTAATAAAATAATAAAATATTTAAATTGTATGTTTGCTACTATACAGTTGAATGTTTTTACTTACTTAAAATATTCTATATTTGATTCATACTAGATTTCATAATTATACATAATATATAATAAAATATGTATTTATATTTTATGTGAAACTTATATCATCTTGAGTTATATATTTAATTCCAGTTCATTTTTATTTGTTTATTCTTGGTATCTTTTAGGCAGTACGAGTGCTAATATTTTGATGTTCTGAAACTAAAAACACACATACATGTGAATATACATACACGGCATTCAGTGCCAATATTGCAGTTCAGTAGATGGATGAGTCCTCTAAGATAGAGTCACAGCCAAATAAACTCATGTACTAGTTAAAACAGCTGTTCAGAAGTTGTTAATAGTGCAGTCTGACTTTTCTATGCCTTCAGAAAACTCTTAATTCATGTGCTTAGAATGCAAGATTTCTGCAAGTAGCAAGTAATTTCTTCAAACACAGAACAGTTTGAAGTGCCATACTTTATTAATCTTTTTGCTACTATTATTATCACCAAAAGAATAGTGAAAAGACTTCAGTACAAATTGTATATGTTATCAAGAGGAATTATTTAAAGCAATCTTTAAGGAAAAGAGCTGTATCGGTATAATTATAATGGACATATCACAGCAGTCACATTCAAGAATGTCTGAATTCTCTACTTACTTTATCAAAAATAATAATAATACTTAATGGTTTCTTAAAAAGACAACTGACTTTGATGTGAGAAAATATAATGGAATGAAGTAAAAGATTACACAAACTGGTAGAACTTAGGTAGCTCACATTTTTTATTGAAATTCACTATAAACTCTAATGTCTCAGAGCAAGAGAGTTCTTGTGTTATAGCAGCATTTCTTACTATTCTACTGTTGATATTAATAATAGATATCATTATTTTCCAAGGTATAATTCAAAGCATAAAATTTAGCATTGCTCCACAAAAACAAGCATTCTAAAAATGGAATTCTGAGAGAATAATCCTTGTGATTTGTTAACTTCATAATATAATGGACATATTAAGTTAATGAACACTGAAATTTTAAAAAATAATTACACAATTAATTTATAATTAATAATAAATGAAATATTAACAATATACAGTGACACAATGCCTTACATTCATGGAATGCACATGTGTTGTCTCAGTGTTATGCCTTCTCCATAGACCATTTCTCATAACTTGTATAATGTAAATTACTAATTTCTGGTTGTGAACCTAGCCTTAAATACCTGAGCCATTTCTCCAGCTTCTTAAATTACTACTAATCTCATCATAGGGCAGATGAAAAATAAATGAGAAAGGGGGGATTTAAAAGGTTTAAAAAGCATTCATTGTACTAACGGGTTAGAGTAACTGCAAATAACTATCAGATGAATATGGCATTTTGCTACCAACCATACTTTGTAAAAATAAATGAGTAAATAAACAACTGAAAAACTGAGTCAACTCATGAGAGTGTGAAGATGGCATAAATATAAGATGTGAATTATAAACACAAAATGAGAGAGAGAGAGAGACAGAGAGACAGAGACAGAGAGACAGAGACAGCAGACAGAATGAGAGGAAGAAGAGACAGAGACAGGCAGTACAGCTAGAACGGGGCAATGACTGAGTATCCCTGACTCTGTTCTCTTACCTTACTCAGCATCCTCCTCATGCTACTTCTTCCTTCATAGGCAGAGATTGGAGACTCTAGCTTATTCTGAACCCTTCTGCAACAACTGTAGTGTCCTGTCATGGGGGGAGGGCTGTATTTTCTCTGGAGATGTCTGGTTTGTACACATAGGTCATGTCCTCATCTCACTTGATAGTAGCGATACTGACAATGCTTTGAACTCCAAATTAGAAGAGTGTGGGGTAAACATGCTGGCTGCCAAGCTTGGCACTTGACAACCTGAGTTTGATCCCCAGGACTCACATTATGGAAGGAGACAGTCACACTTGTAGTATGGCATTCTTGTGTCAATGAACATACAGTTGATGCATGCACACACAAAATACACAGAGAAATAAACATAATAAACATGAAAAGTAAATTAAATCATGCAGCATTTTTCTTTTATCTAGTCTATCCTGTCCACTTAATATGCTGCTGGATGAATCATTGTTAACACACATAATTGGAATTTATTTGCAAGTCGGAATAATATTCAATTATTTGTGTATGAGTGTATAAAGTACATACATTGTCTATTCCTGTTCATCCTCTGATACATACATATCAATATTCCATATTTTGGTTATTGGGAGCAATACTGAAATAAACATGGTTGTGAAGAGAGTTGTGAAACATCCTGATTTCTGGATCTCCAGATTTTCCCAGAGTAGTTCTATCAACTTTAACACCCACTAACTACATGCCAATTCTCCACTCACTAACACTTTTCAGTGACAGCCATCCTCACAAGTAAGAAGTGTTATATTATTGGATTTCATTTCTGTTTTCCTGGTGATTAATAATGCTAAGGATGGTGTGCATGGTTCCATGAGACCATGGCTATGGATCCTTCTCAACTACACACTGGTATGGCAAGCACTGTTTTCAGAATAAAATCTCTTTCATAACCTCCACTGGTTTCCTTTCTTCCTGATTAATTTTAATTATCTCTAGACTTTGGTTTTATGAATTTGCTGAAATTGAGTGATAGAAAGTTCCTGAGCTCTGGGCAGAGAAAGGAAGCTGCTGTGTAAATATGTAGTGTCTATCTACACTTTACTAACCTGAATAAATTTCTAAAGTACATTAAAACACACCCTGTTGTTCTTTGACTATTTTATTATGATTTCCTTATTTTTATATCTTTTTCAGTTTCTCCATAATTGTGTTATTTCATCATCTAAAATTTTTATGTGTGCATATAGTCTAGATTCTCCAGAGGAGGAGGACTGGAAGAATGAATAGATGTGAAAGGGGGATTTGCTAGATCAGTTTACAATACACAATTTGGGCAGCCCAACAATGCTGGGTTCTGCTTTCTCTGCCTCCCATCTTAGCATAAGCATAATGGAATACAGGTGAGTGCTAGGGCAGCCATCATTGTGTGACATGAGGACCGTGAGTGTTGATGCTGTTGCTAGCACAGCAAGGGTTTTATTTAATGAACCATCTCCCCAGCCTGGAATCCTAAAGTGTAAATGAAAGGTTCCATGTCTATCTTATTAGGAGTATTGCAATCTTCATGGTAGTGATCCTAGACTACTCTTTGAGTCACTTTCTTTTTCTTTTTTTTCCTTAACTAATGAAAACCAAACCCTGAACTCACTTCTGAACTCATTAAGCAGAATTAAACTAGGTAGATGATATTTTCTTTTGTATGTCACACTATCACCTCCTGTGCTTCATGATCTCCCTGTTTTACCTTGTGACTGTTATAAAATGAAACAAGCAAGTCCTTTCTCAGCTCCAAGAGCCTACCTTCTTTTATGCTGGTTTCACTTTCATACTGCACCTGCTCTTACAGTAAACATGCTTTTCAAACACGTATTACATTTTCCTTAATTTCCCAGATAAGTTGGCCTCCTGGAATATTTCATATGCAAGCATTTTTAACTTTGTTAAGTTAAAGGGTTTGGTCTCATTTCAAGAAATTAATAATCCACATTCCTTCACATTATCTCATTCTTTCAATTCTTATATACAGAATAAAAGCTACACTTCTTTGTTAGGGAATTCTGTGTATTCTATTTTTGGAATTCATAAATGTAATTTAGTAATATATATTTTCAAAACCTGGCAAGTGTAAATTGGAAATTTCATCATCTAGTTACTTCTTATGAAGTTCACATATATTAGCATATTTGTTATTTATCAATATTTACACATATCATCACTGTATTTTGTAAATTATAATTTAGTTTATTTTTTATTTTACCATTTTAAAAATCTAATGAAAATGTAATTATATTATTTCTTCTACCTTCCTATTCTTCCCATATTCCCCACACACCCTCAGCTCCCACCCAAATCTTTAAGCATTGCTGCTAAATATACATAGAAACAAATAAATATATAAAAACTCTTGCCTGAGTCTGCCTGCATGTCAATGTTTCTTGGTAGCTGATGACCAACAGGAGTGTGTTTTTCCCTGGAGAAGACTCATTCTACACCCTTAGTACTTACTAATTGTCTGTAGCTGGGAGTAAAGCCATGTGAAAACTTCTCCCATCTATACTGGGATGCCAACTGTTAGAATTTTTGAGGTCTTAGTTAGGCAGCCATATTGAGATTTCATGGGTACAGCTGCCCTGTCACAGCTAAAAAGCAGAAACTCACAGCCTACGTCCTAGTCTTCTGGCTCTTACATCTTTCTGAGCCCTCTTCCATGATGTTCCCTCAGCCTTAAGTGTAGGAGTTGTGTTATAAATGTATCAATTAGGGATAGAATTCCACAAACAGCTGTTCTCTGCAATTCAGTAGATGCATATTTCTGTAATGGATATGTGTGCTTCAAAATAGCTTCTTTAATTGAGGAGTGAGGTCTACACCCATCTGTGGACAAGTATTCAAATGAGATTGGAAATTTTAATGGTTTAGAAAAGATATGATAATAGACTCTCCTCTAGTTTCAGTCCTGGGGAGTTGGCTCAGTTTATAGTACCAGACATGAAGTCACTCCAATTGAGCAGGCTTAAATCCATTAGAAAGCTGTTGACAACCACTAAGATATACATACCACTATTACACCCTTGGGGACATCTTGCATTTTCATCATGAGTTGGCCAATTTTTTTACAGTCACCAATCATAAAAACACCCTGGTATCTTATCAGGTGACATGAACATAAAGACAGAACATAAAAAAATAGACAAATCATAGAGTAACAACTTTTCAGTTCCTGCTAACAAGCAACCTGCACTTTGATGACATAATATATTTCTGATGGTTATACGTACATAAATCTAATTTGGGACACAATTTTGATATCTGGTAGGATGTACAATCACTATCTTTGTTAAGATATCACCTTCTTAATTTCTTGTTCTTATGTAAATATGTATGAAAAAGTAATATGATAAAATGTCCATGAGTTTATTGTCATAGAGAACTAAATAAATGCACAAAAGTTGGTAACTAAGATCCAAAAAACATTTCAAATTATTTTAAGAGTAAAAAGATTTCACCAAAGCCTAAGGCCCTTTTTCTGACCATGTAGTCTTTTTAAATGTATTTACAATTCAAAATTCCTTTTCCATGTCTCAGTGTCAGTTTATACACTAGATATTGAAATGATCGATGTATTTTTGTGCTCTTTCTTATCCAAGTTATGTGAATGAATTAATAATCCAAATACATAAATGAATAAATTAGCAACCAAATTATTGTTTTTATATAAGACATAAAAGATTGACTGATGTAGCTTGTAACTGAAGAAATTAGACATGTATCTGCCAGTTACATGAGAAACAAAAGTCAGCTTCCTTTGCAAAACAGGACTTCTTGAGGTATAACAGGTGTTTTATAGTCCACTAAGAAATAAGTTAGGAAAGAGGTAGGCATGCCTGCATCCTTATTATAACTTATTATTGATCATAGGCTTTGGGGCCTTGTGTTGAAAATTTTATAAGTACTTAAAGATTCAAGTTTAATCTAGCCATACTGCACAGTTCAGACAAGTGGTCATTGTTGGAAGTTGAACTCTGAGCTCTGTTTACAACTATAAAAGCCATGTGTTTCAACTGTTAAGAAGCTCATCCCATAACTCTCCTTTTCTCTGTATGATTTTACTTCCCGTTAACTCACCAGAGATTTGAAAACATTTATAACATTTCTCTTTTCTGCTTCACTCTTACATATCTTTAAGAGATTGAAGTATTAGTGGAAAAAAGATAGAAGCAGATGGGAAACATTATGTTCATGACTGCCTATGTGGATAATTTTGAAGATTAGGCTGAAGAAAGAACCAAAATTATGAGTTTTGTGTGTGTGTGTGTGTGTGTGTGTGTGTGTGTGTGTGTGCGTAGATGTACCCATCTTATTAAATAAGAAACACAGAGCCAGTTGCAGAGTTAAAAACCAAGAGGTCAGAGCAATAGCTGAGAGCCTTACCCTTCACTGCTTCTGCTGTCTTTCCTCTCCACCAGAGAGCTACTTCTGTGTGTCCTGTCTTTTTTTATAGACTTTCTGTTCTGTTTCCTCACTGGTTGTAAACCCAGCCACATGACCTCCTCATCACTGCCTGTCTGTACAGACCTCCAGGTCTTAAAGGCGTGTGTCTGCCATGCTGGCTGTGTCCTTGAACACACAGAGATCTACCTAGCTCTGCCTCCCAAGTGCTGGGATTAAAGGCATGCACCACCACCACCTGGCTTCTGCTCTGCCTTGCTCTGACCTCAAGGCAAGTTTATTAACATACAAATAAAATCACATTTGAATATAAATAAAATATCACTATATGTGTGTGTGTGTGTGTGTGTGTGTGTGTGTGTGTGTGTGCACATGAGCTTATAGGAGCTGCTTCTTTCCTTTCTCATATGGGTCCGGAGAGACCCATGGAAGTCATTAGGCAGAGCAGTAAGCACTATCTCACTGGCCTTATTATCTACAATTAATGTATTTTCTGCTCAGCATTCGTAAATGTATATTCTAAATGATGGTGTGAATAATTTTAAATCTTTCAAAAATAATTTAGATCATTTAATTTGAAGTTATAAATGTACCTTAAGATGATTGTATAGATTTCTAGAATTTTTTCATCATAGGATTAAAGTATATTTTTAATACTGTTTTTATTTATTCTTTAAAGATTTCATTGCCAGGCAGTGGTGGCACACGCCTGTAATCCCAGCACTCAGGAGGCAGAGGTAGGTGGATTTCTGTGAGTTCCAGGCCAGCCTGGACTACAAAGCGAGTTCCAGGGCAGCCTCCAAAGCTGCATAGAAACCCTGTCTCAAAAAACCAAAGGAAAAAAAAAAAGATTTCATCATTTTTTTTATCATATTTATACCTTTCTCCTAATTCCTCTAAATCCTCACCCATATCCCCACCAACTCAACTTCACATCTTCTATTTTGCTTTAAAAACAAATATCATGGAGTTTAGTTTGTGTTGGCCAGCAACTCTTGATCACAGGAACTGCTCTGGAGTGTGGTTGATATATCAGTGTCAATGCATGGAAGAAAACCACCTCTTCTTCTCCAGCAGCTATCCATCAAGAATAGCTTCTTCTAAGCTGGAATTTTGACTGGTTTGAGGTTCTGAGGATCTTGTGCATATTGTCACAGTCTCTGTGATTTCATATGTAAAATTGTTACTCAATGTTATGTATATTTTAACATTTTGATGCAATTTTTCAGATTTTTGGATTTCTTAGAAATGTGATAAACATATGGAGTCATTTACATTTTTGATTTTCTATTCTGTAATTCATTCCTAGTTTTATGAGTGATGAAACTTCTAAGTTCTATTCTATCTATTGTATTATATAAGATCCAATATTAAATTACTCGTAAATAATTTACTGGAAAATAATCCATAGGGTTATTTTATTAAATAATTATTATAGCTATTACTTATTAATAAATCCTAGTGGTACAGAATTTGTGTTCTCATAGGCATACATATGAGTATATAAATTTATCTGATAATAATTCATTTTACTAAAAGTAAATAAATTTGCAGACAAAGCCATACATTGCAAAATGGCATCAGAGAATATTTCTGAAACAGATATTAGACAGGCTTTTTTAAACATCTATTTTAGAGTAAGAGCAAAAATAAAGCATTTGCTATACACAGACAAGAGTGCTTCAAATAGCTGTTAGGGAATTTCTATGTATTCTCTCAAATACAGTGTAGTGCTTAACAAAAATAAGAGAACATTAATTGTTAAGTAGAATGACAGTCAAAAGCATATTAAAATTGATAATGAAAACAATGAGTTATATGTAAATGTGATTGATTATATAATATAAAAATGGAAAATTAGGAGGCTCATGTTGATATCATTTTCATTAAAGAAATAAGATATGTTCCCTTTCTTAGGGAAAAGTGAGTGTATTAAACTCACCTTGACCAAGGTAGGTCCAGGGTCAAAGGTACATAGACATCACTAATGATGAATGCTGTTAAAATGAAAGCTTAAAGAGTTTAATGAATTTTTTGTTTGTAGTACAATTTTCTTGTCTAAAATTATCTAAAATTTCTTATAAAACCTTAGCAGAAAGCACTTTGGTTGATAAAAATTCATGCTATTTCAGAAAGTATTCTTTGAAAAGCAACCACCTCTGGGATACATATTCATGAGAATTTCAGAGTGGGGCATGGACACATTTCTCATTGTCAGAACATGATCCAGGAATAGAGTCATGTGGAAGAATTCTGAGTGTTCATGAGAACACTCTAAGACAACAAAAATCTTGTGACCTCAGTTTCTTCAAAACAGGGAATTTTTCTTAGAATGTATTTTCATGTTCCTTCCAGGTGTAGTAGATAAGAGTGAGTTTACTTCAAATCACTTATTATTGCTAGGTGTTGTTATTCAATTGAATGTTTAAACTATTTTTTGTATCTGTCTCTGGAAAAACATTTTTGCCATATGCAGCTTGTCCTTATGATTGTATACAGCTTAAACTCATGAGGACTTTACTCATGTGCCTTTTCTTAACCCTCAGTATAAGCTGTCTGAGGTTCTAATAAAGCTGGCTAGTGCAAGAGACTTTAGTTCACCTCATTTATTGGCCTCATTCTCCCAGATCCCACTACTTCCAGAGAGATGACATATTGTACCACATTATTGCCCAAGCAAACTTATAGGCAAAAGTCAAGGAACTGAAATGTATAAACATCACATAGATACTCACTTTTTCTTTAAAACTCAATTTGTCAAACCCTACTCTCATTGTCTGTCACTGTGCATGCTTATGTATTTCACTATTAGGTAAAACATGAAACTTGGCAAGGCATTTACTTCTGAACACTTGGATTCCCTCGGACTCTGCTGCAGGCTGGGGGCTTGGCCAGTGACTTCATTATCCTTTGGATGGAGTCTTCAGATGCTCTTCTGTCAACTCCCAGCTTCCTGGAGGCTCTTGATTGCTGAGCTTACAGTCTTTTTACTTTCCAGTTTCATAACATGAACTGAATTACTGTTTGTTGCCTGCACCATTAGTATTGGTTTATAATAGATAAATTAATGGACTCTTGAAAACATAGAATGCTTTCACATATAATTTTCAAAGAATAAAGTAATAATACCTTTTAAGATTATAATAGTATGTCATCATGGATTAGGACTCAGAATAGTGAAATTTTCTTTTGTTTTTTAAACCAGATATTGAACATTCAGTGTAGATAACCTTAAAGAGGGGTCCATAACTTGTTAATAGTAGATTTTTGTAATCTCTCTCTCTCTCTCTCTTAAAATGCCCTTTTAAATATAATTTGAGCTGGTGGGATGTTTCTGTGTGCGAAAGCCCTTGACGACTGGAGTACAATCCCTGGGATCCAGGAGTAGAAGGAGACAACCCACTTTCTCAAGTTGATCTTTGACCTCCAAAACTCAGCTGCAGTATTTGTTCTTCCACATGTACAATTGCAAATAAATAACCACATATGATGAAAGTCTTTAAACAATAATAATTTAGAACCAATAAGATAGAATAAACTAAAATTAAGGGATAGATATCTTGGAAATAAAATAGGCCCTCAACTGCTGAACAAGGACAACATCAATAGAAATGCCAAAGAGGACCTATGAAAGACCACAAGGCCTCAGCTCTACACAAAGAACTACAGACAAACTAAAGAATGACCAAATTGAGTGAAAGAGTCTTCCCCAGGGAAGAGCATACCAACTGGTTTATCCAAAATCAAATGGTCATCCCTGAAAACATATATACAATATCATTACACAGACTGAGCAGGTCATATTTAGGAGTGTGTGTGTGTGTGTGTGTGTGTATGTGTGTGTGTGTGTGTGTGTGTGTGTGAGCATGCATGCACGTGCACATGCATGTAACAATAATGAATAAAATAGAGGTCGTGAATTTGAAAGAGGGTAATGAGCACTATAAAGGAAAGTTTGGAGTGAGGAAAGGAGGAAATGATGGAATTATAATCTTAAAGATGAAAGAAAAACTTAATAATATAATCAAAATGCCTTTTCATATTATTAAGTTGTATATCTTCTAGAAGAGTTGAATGGATTTGAACTTTATGTTGGTTGCTAACAGGCATTTATGGTAATGCTGTTTAAAGGACTCATTTAGTAAAGCTTCCAGTGACTAAAAATCAAAGCTGTGAGTTGAAGTGAGAAAGTGAACTGCAATCAATACACAATCTTTTTTGTGGACTTTATAAGAAATATAGAAATAATTGAGCATGTGGTGCCGGCATCCTCATGTAAAGATTTAAGTCATTGTAAAGAGTATCAAATTAAAAGTTGGCTTGAACAGAGAACCACTCTGGCTGCTTTAACATATCCTTAAGAGGAAATTTAAATGAATGCAGGAAACAATTGGCATTTTACAGATGAAAGGAACTCTTAGGACTCAGTTCTTACCTCTGGATATCAAGAACAAGAAGCTTGACTAATTAGAAAGGGGCCTATCTGACTGAAAAAGAAGGAAAACAATAGAGTGAAGTAGAAGAGAAAATACTAAAAATTAAAGAATATAGCATGGAAGGGAACTGCAGGGTGAAACCAGAGAGGGTAGAGAGGTGCTGGGGGCTGTGGAAATCAACAGAAATTAATCATCTATGGAAATACCAAATGGAAACTTAATACCTCATGAACAAATTTTAAAAATTAAAATGATAGTAATAAAAAACTCTTAAGAAGTCAGAATGAAGGTGGGTGGTAGTGGCACACTCCTTTAATCCTAGCACTCCAGAGGCAGAGGCAGGTGGATCTCTGTGAGTTTGAAGCCAGCCTGGGCTACAGAGTGAGTTCCAGGGGAAAAAAAAAAGGATTCAGAATGGTATTGGATCTGATTGTTTTGAAACTGTCCATGAGAACATAGCATTAGAAGTGATGGTGGCACAGTCCACTAAGGAGGACACATTGCCTTAAATTCTCTCTAGAACCTACAGCAGGTATGGCCCAGGAGGAGGCAGCATCCCATAGCCTAAAGCCTTAGATGTATTTATGAGAAATGAAATAGCTGTTTATAATACTAGGATGAGAATTATAAAAGAGAATAGTTATTAATTTCCTAGTGTTGTTTTGAGTGTTAATGCAACATTAGCAGTTTCTATTGTTGACCATTGTTGTTCCCATAGATGTGAGATATCCCACAGATTTTAGGTGCATATTTTCTAGTTCCTTTTATTTCCTCACAGGCACAGTCACTGTAAGATTCAAATAAAAGTACAGAATATATTGCTTGAAACCTGTTGAGCATATGTTCTGTTGAAAGACAGATACTCCAGTCCTAATCCTGTGCAAATTAAAAGGCACAAGCACATGATCAAGAGATGCTAACACAAACCAGCAACAGCTGCTTTGAGTTTTTGGATCTTACGTGTTTGCTTTATTTTCCCTCTGACAAACATAAAATTCAAACCCCAAATAGGTGGAGTTTGAGTTTATATTGTCTTTACTTGAAACTTGTTTGTTCTTTCTCTTTTGGAATATTCTATGGTTCGTCTCCATGGTTTATAGCTATAGTCCTTTCACTCAGAGACAGGATAATTTCAAGTTTGAGGTTCAGTCTGGTCTCTAGAGCAAGACATTGTTCAAAAGAAAATCAGAATCTGTTTACCAAAGATTAACTCTCATCTCTTATTTTTATGCCTTTTTTTGTTTTTTGTTTTTTTGAGACAGGGTTTCTCTGTGTAGTATTGTGCCTTTCCTGGAACTCACTTGGTAGACCAGGCTGGCCTCGAACTCACAGAAATCTGCCTGTCTCTGCCTCCTGAGTGCTGGGATTAAAGGTGTGTGCCACCACCACCCAGCATACCTGGTTTTAAGTACAAATGATATTTATTTATTCATGAAGACAAAATGTTTTTCTTTTTCAGTAGAAAGAAATTTAATACAAGTCTTTTACCAGGGGAAATTTAAGTTTTTAAAACTTATAATAAAGACCAGTCTGTGAGCCAACTATTGTGTGGCATGCCTGTAATTGTAGCACTTGTGATGTGGTTAAAGGTAGATCAGAAGTTCAAAGTCAGCCCGAGCTACATTACAAGTTCAAGGACAGCATGGATACATAAGACCTTAAAAATGAACAAACATCATCAATGACAACAACAAAAGGGCCATTCTACCACACACAGACCCATACCTCTGGATTAATTATCAAAGGCAGAATTCCAGAGTTCCAGTTCTACATCAGTGACTGCTGGGTGACAAGAAGGCATTTCCTTGCTCAAGGTTCAAAGTTAGACAACTTTCAGTAATCCATGAGGTCTTATTTATTCATGTTTAAAGACAATTAAAATCAATGCTGTTTTATTTTTTCTATACATACTTATTCAGTGTGTATGCAAGTGTCATCATGCCTGTGTGGACATCAGAAGACAATTTACGGTGTTCACTTCTCTCCTTCCACCAAGGGTTGGGCTTAGGCTGTGAGTCTTGGCAGCAAGCATCTCCACCCAATGAGTCCTTCCATTGGTCCTAAAATTAATGTGCTTTCCTACTGTAAAAACTAATTATATTTTAGAAACATTTAACAATATTCTACTACCCTCCTCTTCAACAACAGTGTAATTTGTATCATTATTTTCTAAGAAATTTGTTTTAAAATTGCTTAGGCATAACTTTTTATTATATTTCTCATAATGATTTTATAGCTCATTTTCCTCACTGCCTTACACCTCTGCACATCTGAAAGACTCTACTGACTGATCTGTGCTGTAATGCCTCTTACAATGAAACTGGACTTGATTTCAAACTGACATTCCTCATCAACAGGTACTATAGGCTATATGTAAGATATTATAAGTGATAGCATTTCTATGGAAAATGACAGTGTGTTGCATTTACATTAACGAGAGTCATATGAGAGGAGGAAACCCTTATTGAGAAAAATATCTTCATAACATTTGGCTGTGAGCAAGCCTGTAGGGCATTTTCTTAAGTAGTGATTGACATGAGAGAGGGCTACCCTATCAATAGGCAATGTCATTAGTGGGCTGGTACCTGGGGCTCTATAAGAAAGCAGGTTGACATAAGGAGCAAACCTGTAACTACTCTACCATGGCCCCTATATCAGTTCTTGTCTCCAGATTCCTGCCCTACTTGAGTTTCTACCCCAGTTCCCCTCTCCAAGTTGTAATTGGTCATGGTATTTCACCACAGAAATCACAACCCTGACTTAGACAGGTCGCCTTTATGGCATCAGTTTAAGTCATTCCTGAGTCTTACTCATTAATCATCATCTTTTGCCATTTTATTTTTCAACACTAATTCAAAGCTCTAAGGAAGTTACTTATGAGGGATAAGAGTTAAATAAGACAAAAAATTTATTTTTTTCTGTAAAATTTATATTGGATGACTCATTGATGAGTGTCAGATAAAGCTTATTTATCCATTTGCTCACACTGTGGCTTTCTTAGGGTTAAGAAAAGAAACGTATTTTTGGTTGTGAGCCTAGCCTTTAATGGTGGTGGCGCATGCCTTTAATCCCAGCACTCGGGAGGCAGAGCCAGGCGGATCTCTGTGAGTTTGAGGCCAGCCTGGGCTACCAAGTGAGTTCCAGGAAAGGCACAAAGCTACACAGAGAAACTCTGTCTCAAAAAACCAAAAAAAAAAAAAAAAAATGAAATGTAGATGACTGAGACATAATGATAGGTTTGAAAAATTATCCCCCTGTATGTGATTAAAAAGTATAGCAAAGAAAATTGTGGAGTCTTATCTATGTCTATTCACTAAAGGATACAGAATATGTATAATGAGACACAGATTTTGCCTTTTGAGCATCATAGTTGCAGTTACTTGAAGACATGGATCCGCCAGGATGTAGAATTCTGATTAAATCCAACTGAGACTGTGTCTTATCTGGAAAGCAATTTAGGAAGGGAGGGAAGCCTCTTGGGTACACCCTGTAAAGCTTCTTGCTATTGTTCCTGAGATGAGCATAAACCCCTTTTTACCTCTATCTCTTTTGAGAACACCTTGATAGAATCCTTTTTACCTTTCCAAAGAAACAGTATAACTATTTGCTCAAGAAAAATACACATTGGGCCAATTATATTTTAAATTTTGTGCTTCTCATACAAAAGTGATGTGTTCAGGGAAAAACATAAAAAGAAAAAGAAAAAAATCCTTCAGGAAGCAACGAACCTTTACTCTATAAGAAAGTTTGTATCAGACTTAGGTGTCTCCAATTCCATAGTGGTATAAAACAGCTTCTACCATGATAAAACAACAAAAGAATGTAGACATTTTTAACAGCACCAAGAGTGACATGTGTTAATTTAATCTCACATTTAATTAGATTTAATGTGCCATTAGGATTATTGTTCTTAGGGACAGCACCTTACAAAGGACACAGACCTGAAAATATACTCATCCCAGTTAAGTTTCCTATACACTGACACTTGTAGATTCGACATAGCTTCATGACTAAAATGCCATTCACACAAATAGCTGTTATCAACCATTATCCTGTCATTCCAACTCGTCAACCTTAATGTGCAAAAAAATGATGAAGGCACCTAAAAATTGAAAACAGAATCTTGAGAGATTAAAGGAGTAGAAAATTATTTTCTACTGAACAAAGACTTAAAAAATAAAGATTGTGGTATGTATTGTTAAAAGAAATTAAATTCCTTTATATTTGACAACTGAGAACATATATAAAAATTAATAAACAAGAAGAAGGAGGAGGAGAAGGAGGAGGAGGAGGAGGAGGAGGAGGAGGAGGAGGAGGAGAAGAAGAAGAAGAAGAAGAAGAAGAAGAAGAAGAAAGGAGAAGGAGAAGAAGGAGAAGGAGAAGGAGAAGGAGAAGAAGTGAAAAACAGGCTAAGCAAGTAATTGCTTGTTTCTACCTGGGGATTTTAGAAATTTGAAAGCAAAGCCTGGAGTGAAAAGCTGAAAACAAATAAGGGGTAGCATGTCAGCTGACATGGACGTTGAAGGCTTCTCCCTGAGCCTAGGCCCTGGTGTGTGCAACCTGTGTGTTCTTGGTCAGTGATAAAAGTGAATTCTTTCTGAATTTATAAGCAATCTGGTTTTGTTTTTGATGGTAGAGACTTTTTTCTTTTATTGAAAATAGATTTTTTTTCATATAATACATCCTGCTTACAGTTTCCCATTCTTCTACTTCTCCCAGTTCCTCCCTACCTCTGCTCCCCTCTGGATCCACTCCCTTTCTATCTCTCATTAGAAAATAACAGGCTTCCAACATATAACAACCAAACATGAAAAAATAAAATATAATATGATAAAGGAAATCTATGATATCAAATTTGAACATGACAACCAAACAGAAGGATAAGTGTCCTTATAACAAGCATAAGAGTTAGAGACTCACTCATTCTCACAGTCTGGGGTCTTATCAATGTACTAAGCTATTATCTATAATATATATGCAGAGGACCTGCCACAGACCTATGGGGTTCTATGACAGCAGAGACTTTTATGTATGCAGTAAAATTTCAAATAAAAAATTATATAGCCCCTGGTTTAAACAGAGAAGCAAAAGATTGTGGGACTTCTATTTAAATTTTAAGTTTTTGAGAATTCCATACATGAATACTGAATTTATAACATCACTATACTTCACTCTTCCCAACCTGTGTGCCTTCAAATCTTTCTCAAATTTGTGAACTCAGTCAATTATTGAGTTCAGGTACATACACAACCTATTTACTATAGATGTAATGGTCTTACTAAATAAGAAACACAGAGCCAAATGCATAGTTAAAAGCCCAAGAGGTCAGAGCAGTAGCTAAGAACTGAGACTAAAACCACCTTTTTATCACCCACTGCTGCTGCTGTCCTTCCCCTGAGAAAGAGACCTACTTCCTGTGTGTCTGTCTTTTTATTGACTTTCTGTTCTGCCTTCTCATTGGTTGTAAACCTGACCACATGACCTCCTCATTACTGCCTGTCTATACAGACGTCAAGGTCTCTACGGTTGGTACTGAGATTAAAGACGTGTGTTTCCATGTTTGTGGTGTCCTTGAACACACAGAGATCTGCCTGTCATGTGATCAGGATTAAGGGCATGTGCTACCACTGCCAGCCTTCTGCTATGGCTTGCTATTAGCTCTGACCCCAAGGCAAATTTATTTACTAGCATACAAAAAAAAAATCACATTTCAGCACAAATAAAATATCACCATAATTTACTGTTGCTTATAAGTGTGTGTGTGTGTGAGTGAGTGTTTAGTACTAATAATTTTGCATCAAATAACTCATAAGGGGTTCATTTCTGGGGAAAACTTACTATTCCCATCTCAGGAGCCACTTACCCCTGTAGCTCCTTGTTTAGCGGTGGGGCTTTATGAAATTTTATCTATCCTTATTAGCATGATGTCATTATGCAGGACTTGTTTAGGTTGTCATCTTATTAAGAATACATTAGTAGAGCTTCTCTGTCATGTATGGAAGACACACTTGGAAAAGACTTTCTAGTTCTCTGGCTCTTACAATCCTTCTGTCCCATCTTCATGATTTTCCCTAAGCCTTAGGTGTAAGAGTTTTATTGTAGATGTGCCAGGTGGGGCTGAGAACTCACAGACACTTATTCTGCTTTTCATATTCTGCTGGGGAAAACAAAACAAAACTTTCTTTGGTTAGTGGTGAGAGCTATACTTATCTGTGGATCTAAGGATAAATATTGAGAATACAGTTAGAAATTATATTTGTTTAGGAAATGGCTGCAGAAAGTTCTTCTCCATGGTCCACAACTTCAGCTATAGGTAGGTGACTAGGTTTGCAATGGATTCCACCCTATTGAGCAGGCCTTAAATCTGATTAGACAGCTGTTGCTTTATATATAATGGTTTGAATGAGAATATCCAAAGATAAGCTTAGCTCTCACCATCATCAAAGAAACTTCTTTACACAACAGAGACAATTACAGAAAGGCATGGTTGATATGGAGAGAGAAACTTATCATGTTGCTAACCCTACCTGCTACATCTGCACAATTTTTTCACTGGAGGTTCAGTGTGGTGGTTTTAATGATAATGATCCCCATACATGTCTATATTTGTTTGAATGCTTGGTCTACAGTTAGTGAAACTGTTTGAGCCGGGCGGTGGCGGCACACGACTGTAATCCCAGCACTCGGGAGGCGGAGGCAGGTGGATCTCTGTGAGATCAAGGACAGCCTGGTCTACAAAGCAAGTTCCAGGACAGCCTCTAAAGCTACAGAGAAACCCTGTCTTGAAAAACCAAAAAAAAAAAAAAAAAAAAAAAAAAAAGGAACTGTTTGAGAATGATTAGGAGGTGTGGCCTTGTTGGAGGAGATGTGTCACTGAGAGTGGACTTTGAGATTTCAAAAGCCTATGCCATTCCTAGATAGTTCTCTATCTTACTGCCTAGTGCTTGTGGTCCAGGTGTAAGTTCACAGCTACTACTCCACAGACACCCCTGTCTTCTTAATGCTATGCTCCCTTTCATGACATTCATGAAATCTATGACCCTGTGGAACTGTAAGCTCTAAATTAAATATCTTCTTTTATAATTTGCCATGGTCATGGTGTTTTGTCAAGCAATGAACTGATAACTGACTTAGTTACCTCCAAGATATAAGTGCTAATATTCCCTGTTGAGTGTGTCTTGCCAGGCTGTCATTGTTATGCTTTGAAGACCATACAGCTTGGTAGGACTATAAACTGCTTTTCTCCTCTGGAAGCTTTCCTAGCACCTTTGGATACTGTAAGAACTAGTTCTCAGAGAGGAGGCTTTCAGGTCAGTTCAAACTGATTTTCCCAAACTCTGTGCCCACAATGTATGGTGTCTTAAGCAATAGACAGGTGCACATACACCGACACACATATGCACAGACACACAAAATGCACACACACACACACACACACACACACACGCATGTGAGTTGTGCATTTTAAGTAAGCTCATACAATAATTTGTTTCCCTATATCATTTTCAAGAGTACAGTGCAATTTATTTATTCTTCCTCTTTCTTCATCTATATAGTACTACAGCAGAAGTTTTCCTGTGTCCTACCTGGCCCATGATCAAGAAAAATCCCACCTGCCAGTTCTGTAGCCACTTGGACCCAAGTAAACACACAGAGGCTTATATTAATTAAAACTTCTCTGAAATTAGCTCAGTCCTACTACTGACTAGCTCTTACATTTAAAATAATCCATAATTCTAATTTATGTTTAGCCACATGGCTTGGTACCTTTTCTCAGCTCTGCCTTTACATCTTGCTTCCTCTGAATCTGGCTGCCGACTTCTGACTCAGGCTTCCTATTCTCCAAATTCTCCTCTCTCTTGACCCACCTATACTATACTTCCTGCCTGGCTTCTGGCCAATCAACATTTTATTTATCAACCAAATCAGAACAACACACATTCACAGCATACAGAAAGACATCCCCAGCATAGTACCCTCCTCCTTCTCTCACCTTATAAAATCATCTCCCCATCCCATTTTCCCTTTCATATTATGTGTGTCCTAATATCTCCCAATCTAGAGCTCCTTCTTCCCCTACTTCCATAACTTATTTCAACTTTCCTGGCTTCTGTGGTTACATCTAGGTTGGTGATATAGTCTAGCAGTAGAGCATTTTGTCTATGCCATACCATCTTGCATGCACGTGATGCCTGATTTGGGAGGTTAATCAGGGTCAGACATGGTTAGTATTTAGGTGGGAGATTGCCGTTTAGAAGCAAACTCTTGTCTACAAAGGTACAAAACTACACAGAGAAAACCTGTCTAGAAAAAAACAAAAAGAAAGAAACAAAGAAACAAAGAAAGAAGAAGCAAACTCTAGCATGTGAACATTGTTAGCTGAATTAGGCCAGTTTGAAGACTGAGGTTACTTGGGAACTCTCTAGTGCTACATATTGCCTTTACCAGTACATTGACATATTGTAAGATATTTCTTTCTACTAAAATTTTAATACAACTGTGATACAAACAAATCACTAGTTAGAAAAGAAAAGAAATTTTAATAAAACAGATTTTCAAATATGATATCCTAAAGGAAAGGAAAATATTGACCACATAAAAATAAGTTTGGTTTATTACTAAAATTGATTTAGTGAGAAGTAATACTAATAAAAATGATAGATTTTTTTCCCTTTGGTATTTTTTGCTCTGACAATTGCTCAAAGATGTATTGATAAATATGTGCACACCATTTAGAAAGAAATTACATCTAGAAGACAGGACTATAAAATACATAAGAAACTTAGATTAATATTTTATGGGGAATTGCACTATAAATGTTTTAAATATAGATCTTGCAATATTACAAATTGCATTGCTTAACAGCAATAAAATCCTGGGTTCTAATTAATGAATATTTAAAACTTGAGAGATGAGGGTATGGCTTAGCTGTAAAGAATTTATTTGGCATAAGTAAGCTTCTGAGTTCCCTCCCCAGGCCTTAAAAAAGAAAAGAAAAAACAAACTTGAACGATGAAACAACTATAATCCTAGAGGTACAGCTGAAGAATATAGAAACTACATGATGCTGTGTATGTCAATCACATTGCAACGCTGCATTTGGTATGTGGCTATCTGGTATCTGGACCTTAGTTATTTATTCATTTATTGTTATCAATATTGTTTTTTAGACAAAAATATCACTGTGTAGCAGACACTAACTTTGATATACATGTTTCGCATAGCCTACAAGCTCTTGATCCTTTTGTCCCCACCTCCTAAATTCTGGGAGTAAAGGTGTGTGTCACCATACTTGGCTTTGATGACTAGACAGTTCCTTGCTCTTCCATTTTGCAGTGAATGTGGACAGTAAATTGCAGTGGTAGAAGTGTAGTAATGTCTAGTTTTCTTGAATTTTATCTTTACATTCTTTGGGAACTGACTTGTGTGAATCTTACTAAATCCTCTACCTTATAATGAGTCAACACTGAGTCACTCCGAGTGATTTCACACAAAATATTCCTAGGGAGATGTGAACAAATGTTTACTCACCCCAGACACAGAACTGACAATAGATCAAAGCTTGAATACAACCATATAACCAAAGTCCAACTTGGTGAACCAATGAGTTTTGTTGAAGTTACTTACAGGAATATAGGTGAGGGTTTATTAGTAGGAACAGAAATGACTCAAAGACAGCTGCTTCACCAAAGCTACTCCAGCATGGTTAACAGCTCACAACATCTTGGAACCTGGGGCACATTGTATAGCCTGTAGACTGCTCAATAGTTTGAAAAGTATTCTTTTTAGGTGGCACAATTAGTCTGAGCCTTTTTGAAACATTTCAGCTGGTGTTTGTTTCTTCTAGGCACACATGTCTGCTTCTTCTGGGCTGCCACACTTGTCTGAGAGTCTTTCTTGCAGCTTGGTTCTTCTGGGACTGACTCTGAGCAGTCATTCCTTTATATACTCTTGGGAGGAAGTGGTCTAATGAATACTGTCTTCTCAGGGACTTCCTGAAGGTATTTAGAATTGTTTGCTTCTTGCTTAATGAGCTTCCCTGAGGATGAAACATTTCCAGCTCAGAGAAAACTGTTATACAACAGTCCACCTTTTCCTTTAGCACTTGAATTCTTTCCACATCCCCTTCTACATCCCCTGAGCCTTGGAGGAGGTAAATATAGATGCCCATCTATGACTAGAATTCAGATACTATGTCACAGCAAACAATCCCTTGTTCGCAGGACCTTCACCAGTGGTTATGAGTTGAGGCTGACAATGAGAGTTATCTATAGGCACCAGCACCATGTGTAAAAGGCAATTCTACAGAAGTATCACAACCCTTTAATAAACAGAACTGGTGGCTTACCCAATGGGACACAGCCACAGGTTTTTGTCCAAGTTCCTAGTACCAGATGTAAATTTCTCCCTGTGGAGTAAACCTTATTTCCAAACAGAAAACTGATTCTACCCATAACCACAATTGCACTAGCCGGCACATCTTGGCAGTCACTTCAATTATGAAGCATGCAGGATTCACAAGTGACTAAAATGTTTTGTGATTAATTCTTTCCAGCACCTTCTGACACTCTAGGAGCCAGCTCACAGGGAAGGTTTCTGTGGATCTAGTCCTGCCTTTATTTCCACAAGTCTTACAACCAAAATTTGCAATGTCCTTGACTGTAATGTCTTACTATTCAGTTCTGAAATGTAACCAGCACTGGTGGCAATAGCCTTTATATTTTGGAGGATGCTAGGGCCTCTTTGGTCTCTAGAAAGGGATGGACAACTAGTATTGGGAGTTTCAATAAACAACAGTATGACTTTGGGGAGCATCAATTTCTCCTATTCAAGATACCCTATTTACTCTGTGAGCAGAATTATTTTTTGTGCTTAACTCCCTCAGGTACAATAACACTTTTCTCAAATGGCTTTCTAAAGCTGAAAAAGCACTTAAAGCTAGCATTATGTCATCTATATAACAAAGAATCTAACATTATATCATCTACCTAACAGACATTTTCCAGAAAATGGGTAGAACAAGTAACTTTAATGAAGCAGTATGAAACCTGTTATCATCTGTTCCAATTGTCAGGTAGGCTAAGAAACTCCCACGGAAAAAAGAAGATGCTACTTTTGAATGTAAGCAAAGACTTATATACATCATGGCTCCATCTATCTGTAACAATTGTTTCTTCCACAGACCAAGGTTAATTATGGCTAGGAGACACTAACTTAATTGTCTCTCTGAAATACTCAGTTATTCTCTCTGAGCCATTATGTTTACATATCCTGGTGCTCTTCTATAAAGCCTCCTCACATTATTTCACCTATGATGAACTCAATGGGCTTGCCTTAATCTGCTCTGCCCTGTCTAGGGCCAAGAGGCAATGTTTTCTGCTCTCCCCTGCTGTACTTGCTGCCCCCTAGGTGTGAGATGCCATGTGACTGACTTTCTTCATACTGTCTCAGTGTATACAAGCCTTAAGAAGAGATGAGTAGTTTCATTACTCCTGAGGACCATGAGTGGAGTGTGGTGGTTTGAATAAGAATAGCCCTCAAAGGCCCATATATTTGAATGATTGGAGAATGGCAGCATTTGTTGGAGTAGGTGTGGCCTTGTAGCAGGAAGTATGTCACTGGGAGTAGGCTTTGAGATTTCAAAATCCAAGCCAAGCCCAGTGGCTCTCTCTTCCTGCTACCTGCAGATTCAGATGTAGAACTGCTACTTCTCCCATACCACGTCTGCCTGACTGCCACTCTGCTCGCCACCAAAACTGTAAGCAAACTCCATGCTCTGGGATGGTTTTTCTGTATGCTGCAAATATGTATTGCTCCCAATGGTTAATAAATAAAGCTGCTTTGGCCTTTAGCAAGATAGCATAAGAGCCAGGCAGGAAGTCCAAGCAGAGATACAGGAAGAAGGACAGGGTCAAGGAGATAGTAGCAAGTTGCCTAAAAGTAAAATGTCAAAGTACTGGTAAGCTACCAGCCATGTAACAATACATGGAATAATAGAAATTGGTTAATTTAAGATCTAAGAACTAGCTAGTAATAAGCCTGAGCCATAGACCAAACCATTTGTAATTAATATTAAGCCTCTGAGTGGTTATTTTAAAAGTAGCTGTGAGACCACAGGACAAGGGTGAGACAGAGTAAGGCATCAGGCTACAACCCCAATTAAATAATTTCTTTTACAAGAGATGCTGTGGTCATAGTGTGTCTTCATGGCAATATAACACTGACTTAGGCAGCCACTCTTGGTCTCAAAAACATTTCTTACTATTCACAGCAATGGCCCGGCAACCAACCCCAACTGGTGTTCGTTGATTATCTTTAACCTAGTCCACTGCTCTCAAAGTCTACTAAATTTCTTCTAAATCTTTAAATGTTTTCAAGACACCTACCTATTTGCATTGTGGATTCCTTCATCAAGCAGACATGCTACCCTATATTACATAGATGGATGTTTTTCCTCAACCTGATCAGCTGCAGTTGCATGCCTTGCTACCCACAGCCAGGATCATGCAGTCAGTCCCAAGTAACATGTCTTTAGTTCTATCAGGTCCTTGTTTAAGTGACAATTATGTTGTATAATGGTCAATTCCTAGGGGGGACATGAATAAATGCCTACTTACATCAGATAGAGAAATGACAACATGTACCTCCAAAGACCAATTTAGTAATCAATGAGTTTTACTATGGTTACATAAAATATGGGTGAGTGGTTACTTAGGAGAAGAGAAATGACTGACAGACAGCTGCATCACCAAAGTCTATCCCAGCTCACAAAAGTGGGTAGCTAGAGTACATTTCATTGCCTATGCAAGCAGCTCAACAGGGTAGAGAGTGTCCTTTTCAGGTAGCTCAGTTGGTCTGAGCCTCTTCCAGAAAGCTCAGTTCCTCTTTGTTTCTTCAGGCCTATAGTTCTCAACCTGTGGGTTGTGACCCCTTCAAGGGTTGAATGACCCTTTCTCAAGGGTCGCATAAGACCATTGGAAAACATAGATTATGTTATTACATTATGATTCATACAGTAGCAAAGTTACAGTTATGAAGTAGCAATGAAAAATAATTTTATGTTTGGGGGGATCACAGCAACATGAAGAACTGTATGAAAAGGTCACAGCATTAGGAAGGTTGAGAACCTCAGATTCTTTCAGACTGCCAGGCTTGTCTGATAGTATTTTTGCAACATGGCTTGTCTTGGAATGACTTTAAGCATTCTTTTGATTATATACTCTTGGGAATGGTTAGGTCTAATAAATCTGTTCAGTTTCAGGGACTTCCTTGAAGCAATTTTGAATTGTTTGGGAACTTTAAAATTTATGATAAGTTTAATATAGAATTTTGCAGAATATCTGTATTCTTAGATTCATCCTAAGTATTCTGAATATTCCTAGTTGAATTTATTGTACAACAATCATAAACAATTTTATATGTTCATTGATGCAAAACTTCTAGCCCATATAGTTAGCAACTGATATCATAAGCCATAAGTCAAGATTGCTACACTATTGGCCTAGTGCTGTAGACTTTTATGATATAGAAAGGCTCTTGGGTAAGCCTTGGTCAAAGTTTTCATGCCCATCAAATATGGAATCCTCTTGTTTCTTTGTTGTTTCAAATTGTTCTTGTTAGTGCTGTGGGATAATGCTCTTGTACACTGGTTTAATAAAATGTTGATTGGCCAGTAGCCAAGCAGGATGTATAGGTGGAACAAGAAGACTAGGAGAATGCTGGGAAGAGGAAGGATGGAGAAGAGTCACCAGCCAGACACAGAAGAAGCAAGATGACAAGGCAGAACTGAGTAAAGGTACCAAGCCATGTGGCTAAACATAGATAAGAATTATGGATTAATTGAAATGCAAGAGCTAGTCAGTAATAAGCCTAAGCTAATGGCCAAGCAGTTATATTAATATAAGCCTCTGAATGATTATTTTATAAGCAGGTAGAGAACTATGGGGCCAGGCAGGACCTGATAAACTTTCCAACTACAAATGGTGACCAATCAATGTGGGACAAGAGTTTCCACCTAAAACCTGAGAGAGTTTAAAAAGAGATTAAAAATACAGGTAAAAGCATCTTTCTAGTTCATTTCACTCATGTGGGCCATGATACAATGGCATGTCCCCAGGTCATGGCAGGTTTGCAGCATGTGGGCCTGACCTACAGCATGGTGGATTCCCAACATTGTACACAATGGCAATTCAAAGCTGTACAGCATGCTGTGTTATAGATTTAGCTTTTGCTAATACAAACCAAAAAAATAAGGTTTCTGGGGTACATACTCCCTAATAGAAGCATAGACCCACTGCCTTCCACAGTCAGTGGAAAACATGTCTCCCAGAGCTGGCAGTGAATTACCTCCACAATGTTGGAAAGCTAAGATGGGCAGAGTCAGCAGCCAAGGCTGCTAGTCTTAGCCATGCAGCTTAGCAATATAAAGTCTCTCCTGGTCAGAGAAGAATTATAGATTCACAATAAGATAAATTCAAATGGAATAAAACTCTAAACGATTTACATTATATGTAAAAATATATTGTAGGCTTAGAAGAGAGAAAAAAGAAATACATGCAGTTATATAAGGAAATTCATAATTTTAAAAAATAAAGTCTTTAAAGAGATAACAAAAATAATATTAAAAAATAAGTCACATAAAGATGATTATATTGTCTTTGAGATTTTTAACTGCAAAAAAACATTTGATTATAAAGGTTGCTAAATTAAACCTATATATATATTAAAGATATCTCGACTATAAAATTTATGTCTAAGGATATGTTGCTTTTGAAAAGGTGTTCTGCTTTTCTTCTCACAGAAGATGAGAACCTATGGACTGATTCTAGGTTAATATGGTTTGATCAGCTAAGACCCTGTGAGAGGTCGCCAAATGATCCAACATCCAAAACAGCTTCAAGGAAACTGGCTCAGAGAAATCAGCACCACTGACTACTCCAGTCAGGACTTGACCATAATCCTAAAATTTTCTTTATGTCCACATAAGACTACCAGTGCCCCCAATCATCAGGAAATAGCCTAGAACACTATGCCCATAGTCCCACAAAACTGGATTATGGATATTTATCTTTGTTTAGATTGTTGGTTGCAAATTGTTATTGGTCATAGTCAATATCTTTCTAAAAGAAGAAAGGGTAATATGATATAGAAATATAGGATACAGATACAATAGGCTAAAAGGGTAGATTATTGAATCTACATTTAAAGAGAAACAACTTGTTTGAGTTGTTTTACATTGCTATGGATTTTAGTTTATTGATACAAATTTAATTTTTTTATACTGTATGTACATTTCTACTCTTGTTTAATGTATTATGTTTATGTAACTCATTTAAAATTATAATGTATAATTAAAAATACAGATTAATAATTAGTCATCTATGACAATCATGCTTATAGTTATGTTAGTTATGTTTTCTAGGTACACATAGATATATTTCAATTAGGTAGACAATGTTCAAACACTTCAAAGACTTACAGAATATGGCATGTAAAATAATTTAAAAACGGACTATTCTGGAGAGTGAGATACATCTGCTCCTGAAAGCACCAATTTACTTTAAAGAAAAAGATGGGCATTAAAGACACTCTACATGGAGATTATCTTTTTCTTGGCACAAAATGGTCATTTGGGTCAGACACTGCTCTTACCTGGACTTCTTGACAGAACGTTGTATAAACTAGACATGCAGGACCATAGCCAGACACAGAGGAAGCAAGATGACAAGGTACCAAGCCACGTGGCTAAACATAGATAAGAATTATGGGTTAATTTAAATATAAGAACTAGTGAGGAATCTTTAGCTAATAACTGAGCAGTTATAATAAATTCAATGAATGATTATTGTACAAGTGGCAGCTAGTCTGCAGGTCCAGGAGAGACTGGAGAAACCTTCCAACTACATGTTAGAATGACCAATTTTTTTATCATCACCACTTTCAGGATAATAAATCAGGACTTCTTTATGTGACAAAGAAAGATATCTTATATCAGAGTTTATTAATCTACAAAAGCGGCTTAAAATATATTTCTGAATTAAAATTGACATCAGAGTAAATTTTTCACTTATTATTATTGCACATGACTTGCAAATTCTCCTGCAACTGGATCCCTTTCTCCTTAATAACTCAGGCATAGTTATCTTCGAAAACCAATGTACCTCTTTCTTTCCTACTTCCTTTGCTTATGTTATTCTTATCTCTTGATCTTATGTGTCTGTTGGAGGGGTATATATGCAAATATGTGTGGGGGGGTGTGCAGTATATATGCATGTGTGTGTGTGCATGTGCTTGTGCAGTATGTGTATACATGTGTGCATATGTGTTATACATGTGCACATTTGTACATGTCCATGCAATATGTATGTATATTTGTGTGGTATATGTGTAATGGGTATGGTATATGAGCAGGTATATGTGTGTGCAGTATATGGGCACATGTACATATGAATGTATGTGGTAGATATACATATGTGTATGGTACATGTGTACATGTGTGTGAAGTTGCATGTACTGGAAGCTAGAAGATGATCTATAACTCTCTATCTTATTTCTTTGAACCTGGAGCTAGGCTAGCACACAGCAAGCCCCAGTGGGCCATTTCTTCAATTCCTCCTCATCTCTTTATTATTTATCTATTTTCTACTGATTGTTCATGCCTAAATTTAATATGACATCTGTATAAAGCTTTAATTAATATAGTCATCATATTATAAATGCCTAAGATGTATACTATTATACCAAATAAATATGGTATTTTATACTTATATATTGTTATAATTGTTTCTTAAAAGCTTATGGGGCTAGAGAGATAGATCAGTAGTTGCAAATGTTCTGCTCTTGCAGAGGACTCAGATTTGGTTCTTAGCACATACATGTTGGCTCACAAACATCTGCAACTTAAGGTCCAGAAAATCTAAAAACATTTTCTTTTTACCTTCACAGGAATAGACCTGGATGCAGAGACAGCTCTCACACTAAATAAAAAGCAATCATTTTGAAAGCTTATTTGCCTCTCTAGATTGATAGTGCATGGAATTAGACTACTGTGCACTTGTAGACCATCAGTGCTGAACATAGTACATGGAAATCCTCATCATGTATATAAAGCATTTATTGGAGAAATGAATAAGAATGGCACAAAGTATGTTAAAAGTGGTGCTGACCTCACTATAATACTTCCCAGCATAAATTGACTTTGAATTCCTTTTGTATAAAATTGGTATTTCTCATAATATGACAAAACAGATTTAATAAAGACTTAAGGCCAGAACAGGTCTCCTTAGTACTATCCCTGATTCTAGGTGCTACTCACCTTGAGTCCTTCGTTTCTTCTTTTTATTCCTCCTGATACACCATCATAATGAGATTTCTTCATTTTTATTTTTATCTTATTTGTTTATCTTTGGGAAATGTGATCATTTTTATCACATACTACCTTTAGCAAGGCAAGTGACAAAGGGCCTGGATCTGCATCCAAGTACCCATCTCTCAGTGATAGCTCAATTTTTGAAAATAATTTAATTGACTTTCTGCCCTCTTTTAAAGAATGATCTCATTCCTCAGATTTCATCATAGACATTTATGTCAGAGGTTCAATGTCAACTCAATATTCTCTCAATAAGACAGTGATTCAGGTCTAAAACTCATCTTTGTTCCTTTTCAGGGACATAATGTTGGGAAAAAAATGCTGTAATATCTTAGCATCCAAAATGGTTTATATGTCCTAGTAACAGAACTGAGATAAATTCTTCAAGCATCACTTTTTAGTTTCTACTTGGTAAGGAAACAACCCATTACCCAATGGACTACAAGGTGAGTTCCAGTACATTCCTGTTATTTCAACTGAAAAGTTCCAAACAGTGAATTTGAAAGCTCATCTCAGCTAATGGGGCATGTGATATGTGTGTTCAGTACAAATTACATAACAAATTAATATTTCTGAAATTTACTCTCACTCTCCAAGACTTGTTGTAGGTCTGGAGGTCAGATAAATAATTTAAAAAAAGGTTATCTTGTTAGGAGCACACAAATAAGATCCATGATTTCCACCTGCTTCTTCCCCAAATCCACACAGTCTATATTAGTAGGACTGCAGGCAGAGGACTGATATTTCATTAGAAATGCCTTGTATTTAAATTTAAAATTCAAGCTTACCAAAGATAATTTACAGATTCAATGCAATCCCGGTAAAATCCCAACACAGATTTTGTAAAATTCTTCACAGATCTTGAAAGAATAATACTCAACTTAATATGAAAACAAAACAAAACAAAACAGGATAACCAAAACAATCCTGTACAATAAATGAACCTTAGGAGGCATCACCATTCCTGACTTCAAGCTATACTCTAGAGCAATAGTAATAAAAACAGCTTGGTACTGGCCTAAAAGCACACACATGGATCAATGAAATCAAATTGAAGTCCCTGACATTAATCCACACACCTTTGAACACTTAATTTTGACAAAGAAGTCGAAATTATACAATGAAAAAAAAAAAAAAAAAGAAAGAAAGAAAGCATCTTCAACAAATGGTGCTGGCATAACTGGATGTCAACATGTAGAAGACTGCAAATAGACCCATATCTCTTGCCATGCACAAAACTCAAGTCCAAGTGGATCAAAGAGCTCAACCTAAATCCAGTTCCATTAAACCTGAACGATGAGAAAGTGGAAAGTATCCATGAATTGATTGGCACAGGAGACCACTTCCTAAATATAACACTAGTAGCAACAATTAATAAATGGGCCCTCTTGAAACTGAGAAGCTTTTGTGAGGCAAAGGACATAGTAAATAAGATAAAACTACAGCTTACATAATTCGAAAAGATCTCCACCAACCCCACATCTGACAGAGGGCTGATGTCCAAAAATAAATAAAGAACTCAAGAAACCAGACATCAAAATACCAAAATATCCCGTTGAAAAATGGGTTATGGAGCTAAATAGAGAATTGTCAACAGGAGAATCTCAAATGACTGAAAGACACTTGCTGTGGATATTGCTCTGTATAAATAAAATGCTGTTTGGCTAGTGGCCAAGCAGGAAGTATAGGTGAGACAAGAGAGAAGAGAATTCTGGAAAGTGGAAGGCTAGGGGCAGAGAGACACGGCCAGCTGCCACCGTGACAAAAAAGAAATAAGGTACTGGTAAGCCATGAGCCATGTAGCAAAGTATAGATTAATAGAAATGGGTTAATTTAAGATAGAAGAAGTAGATAACAAGAAGCCTGTCTTGGCCATACAGTTTGTAAGCAATATAAGTTTCTGTGTGTTTACTTGGTTGGTTCTGAGGGTCTGTAGGACTAGCAGGTGAAAGAGATTTGTCCTGACTGTGGGCCAGGTAGGAAAACTCTAACTACAAATGGCGCCCAATGTGTTTGCAAGAATTTCCACCTAAAACCTGAGAAAAAAGATTCTAAAACGGAGCTAAAAACAGCTTCCTAGTTGTCTCTTTCAAGTTAGTGGCAGCCTGCCAGTTTGAGCTACTATAGCGGGTTCCTGGTGTGTGCATCTGACCTGCAGTGTGGCAGGAATGAGGAGTCTACAAGCAACACTTTACTCTGCTGCATGGTGGATTTAACCTTTGCTAGTTTAAAAAATAAAGGTTTCTGGGCTATGCGGTGCTTTGATAGAACTGCTTCTGATAGTTGATGGTACACATGGCTCCAGACCCAAAGCTGGAGGTAAACTGTACCACCGCCATGTTGGGAAGCTGAGGTGGGCTGAGCCAGCAGCCACAGTGGCATTTCAGTCTTACAAAGATGGATATTACACAGAGAATCTGGTTTATGTTGTCTTTGGGATTTTTAACTACAGAAAAAGATTTGATTGTAAAAGCTGTTGAGTTAAACAAACATGTAAATTTTAAAGGTACCTTGACTTCAAAATTTGGATATAAGGATATGTTGCTTTGGAAAAGAGTCTCTGCTTTTGTTTCCACAGAAAACCAGAAGCTGTGGATTTGTTCCAGATTAAGATACATCAGGTTTGATCAGCCAAGACCACCTGAAAGGTCTCCGATGACACCATGGCCCAGATGATCCAACATCCAGAATGCTTTGAAGGCAACTGGCTCAGAGGTTCACCCTCATGGACTACTCCAAAATCCTAAAATTTTCTTTGTGTCCCCATAAGATACAGCACCCCCCTTCAGCAGGAAGTAGTAAGAGAAACTACGCCTACCCAAAATTATCAAGCTGGCTTTGGAGATGGAATTGGCTCATTCCTTCTCTAAACCCAGGCATATTGTTAAAAGAAAAGGTTAAGAGATTCTTGTGTCCCAAATCAGAAGAGCCCTCTGGTGTGGGACAGAGAGAAACCAATATTTTTATTTAAAGCAGGTTGATTATAAATGCTATCTCTTTCTAAAGAAGAAAAGGGGATATGATATAGATATTAACGAACTTACTTCTAAAGAGCAACAACTTGTTTAAAATCTTTTACATTGGTATAGATTTTAGTCTATTGATACAAACAAAGTTAATTTTGTTATACTATGTGTATATTTCTACTCTTGTTTAAGGTATTATGTTTGTACAGCTCATTTAAAATTATAATGGATAATTAAAAATAGATTAATAATCAGTCATCTATGATAATCATACTTATAGCCATGTTAGTTAAGTCTTCTAGGTATACACAGAGATATTTCAGATAGATAGGTAATCGTCAAATACTTCAAAGGTCTACAGAATATGGCATTTAAAATATTTTTAAAACTTAGACTTTCTGGACAGTGAGACATGTCTGCTCCTGGCAGCACCAATTTACTTCAGAGAGGAGGATGGGCATTGAAGACACTTCATATGGAGTTTATCTTCACCTTGGCAAAAATAGCCATTTGGGCAAGAAACTGTTCTTGCATGGACTGCTTGATCAACTGGACATGCAGGACCCATAGAAAGGTGACCACTGAACTTTGCTTGACAAAACGGTCCTTCAGCTTCCTGCTTCGCAGAGGAAACTGCCAGACATTCTATGGGACACTAAAAAAAGTGATCAAGAGACTCTAGCCATGTGGGCTGAAGACAAATGCCCCAACTTTACAAAGGAACATTAGGTGACTGTCCAGGCTGCCAGCTGTCTCTGTCTACCCTGCAAGACTCCTGAAAGTTACTTGCATCCTTCTCCTGTTTCTCAGGTAATATTATATCCTTCTGAGGTCTTTGATGTGGTTGAAGACTAGATAGTTTTCTCAGTTGTGATAAAAGATAAGTTAGATATAAAAGCTTAGACTCACAAATATAAGATAGATAAGATATCTTCTTTAATATTGTAACTGTAATTCTTGCTTGATAATTTTGTTTTATGTAATTTTACTATGTAAAAGTTAAAACCCTTCCTTTTTAAAAAAAGAAAAAAGAAAAGGGGAAGTGCTGTGGATATTGCTCTGTATAAATAAAATGCTGTTTGGCCAGTGGCCAAGCAGGAAGTATAGGTGGGACAAGAGAGAAGAGAATTCTGGGAAGTGGAAGGCTGGGGGCAGAGAGACACGGCCAGCCACTGCCATGACAAGAAAGAAATAAGGTACTGGTAGGTCATGAGCCATGTGGCAAAGTATAGACTCTGGGTCAGGTAGGAAAACTCTAACTACAGACACTTAAAGAATTGCTCAACATCCTTAATCATCAGGGATATGCAAATAAAAACAACTCTGAGGTGGCCTCGTCCACCTGTCAGAATGGCTAAGGTCAAAAGCAATGATGACAGCCTATTAGAAGAGAATATGGAGTAAGGGGAACACTCTTCCATTTCCAGTGGGAGTAAAAACTTGTACAGCCACTCTCAAAATCAGTATGGCGGTTTCTCAGAAAATTGGGAATTAATTTACATCATGATCCAGCAATATCACACTTGGGCATATAGCCAAAGGATGCACACTCATACCACAAGGACATTTGCTCAACTATGTTCACAGCATTATTTGCAATAGTCAGAACCTGGAAACAACCTAGATGCCTCTCAACTGAAGAATGGATAAAGAATATGTGGTACAGTTACACGATGGAGTATTACACATCTATAAAAAACAATGACATCATGAAATTTGCAGGAAAATGGATAGAACTAGAAAAAAAAAACATTCTGAGTAAGGTAATTCAGACCCCAAAAGATAAGCATTCTATGTACTTACTCATAAGTGTATATTGGATGTAAAGCAAAGGATAACCAGGCTATAATCCACAACCCCAGAGATGCTAGGTAACAAGGAGAACCCTAAGAGAGACATGCACAGATCCCCAGGGAATGGGAAATAGATAAGATCTCCTGAGTAAATTAGGAACGTAGGGTGGGAGAGGAGGTAAGAGGTGATAGGAAGAGAACATGAGGGACAGAGAGGTAGAGCAAGGAAAGAGATATCTTGATAAAGGGAACCATTATGGGGTTAGAGAGAAACCTGGTGCTAGGGAAATTCCCAGGAATTCAGAAGGATGACCCCAGCTAAAATTCCAAGCAATAGTGGAGAGTGTTCCTGAATTGGCTTTCCCCAGTAATCAGATTGGTGACTACACTGTCATGATAGAACCTTCATCCAGTGACTGATGGAAGCAGATGCAGAGGTCCACAGCTAAGCACTTGGCAGAACTCTCAGAGTCCAGTTGAAGAAGGAGGAGGGAGTATATGAGCAAAGGGGTCAAGATCATGATGAGGAAACCCACAGAGAAAGCTGACCTGAGCTAGTTGGCGCTTACTGACTCTGGACTGACAGCGGGGAAACTCCGGGACCAAACTAGGCCCTCAGAATATGGGCAACATTTGTGTCACTTGGTCAGTTTGTGCGACCACTGACAATGGGATCATGATTTATCCCTAGTACATGAACTGGCTTTTTGGAGCCCATTCCCTATGGAGGGATACCTTCCTCAGCCTCGATACAGGGGCAAGGGCTTGATCCTGCCTCAACTTGATATGCCGGACTTCGTTGACTCCCTAGGGGAAAACTTACCCTCTCTGAGGTGTGAATGGGGGACAGAGTAGGAGGAAAATGAGGATTGATCCAGAGGAGTGGAGGGAAGGGGAGCTGTGTTTGATATATAAATGAAAAGAACTTTTAAATCAAAATAAATAAATAAATAAATGGAACTTTATTTTTTAATTTATGAATATATTTTACTTAATGTTTTCTAACATGATTATGTATGTATTCTGAGCTGTTTTATTACTTTGTACATTTTTAAGGGGAAATATATTTTCTTTATTATGCAGTTAATTAATGCAATAATGAGAACTTGAATTTGGTTATTTACATGAGATAGACACCATAAAGAAGTACTGGGAAAAACATAAACCTGTTTGAGAAAATGATTAAAATTTATAGCAATATTAAATATTCTAAAATACACGGTATAATATAGAGATTTTACTTGCAAAAATATATATGGTAAAGTACTGAATTCAGATATAAAATTAAATAATATTTTCTTAAATAATAAGCATAAATATATGTGATAGAAGAATGTGTATGTCAATAAAAATATAAGAGGACTTATGAATGGACTCCTTGTAAACAAATACTCAACTGTGCTGAAAATGTTAATTCTAAATTTTATCTAAAAATCTTACAATTAAATAATATATAAACAGACATTAAGTCACAAGGTAAAGCAGGAAGCACTGTGTTTCAGATATAAAGAAATTGCCAGGCAGCAGTAGTGCACACCTTTAATCCCAGCACTTGGGAGGCAGAGACAGGTGGATCTCTGTGAGTTCAAGGCCAGCCTGGTCTACAGAACAAGATCCAGGACAGGCACCAAAACAACACAGAGAAACCCTGTCTTGAAAACCAAAAAAATAAATAATAATAATAATAATAATAATAATAATAATAATAATAATGGAGAAGAAGAGAAAAAATGGAATGGCTATAATCATCAAGACATGGAAGCAGTAAAGATGTACTTTGGAAAATGAATGGATAGTATTTGGGACAATCAGATAATGAGATATTTTTCTGTACTTTGAAATATGTTATAACACCATAAAACACATAAGAAGCTCAACTTCACACTAGTTAAAGAAGCCAAATACAACACAATACAGCCTGTCTGAGGCTAAGTCCATGACATCCTGAGAAGAGCATAACCATGAAGACAATAAAATGACCAGTATTCACCAAAGGTTAGAGATAGTGGTACAAAAAGCATTTTTGTTTATGGAATGAAATACTTTGACTTCATAATGAGAAATACATAATGATTTTTGCATACATATAGAATGTAAAAAACCAAGTGTGTACTCTAATGTGTAGCATGGAGTCTGAATGATAATGATGCCTCAATGCAGGTTCATAATTTGTAACAAATGAACCATCAGATGGGGATGATAATAACAGAAAGATCTGGGTAGAGACCTGTGGAGAAAGGAAGTGGAAATCTCTGCCCTTTATGTTAGATGATGCTGTGAACTTAAATGACTCTAGTAATTAAGTTTTTATAAAAGAAAATGTATTTTCATTTCCTTGTAATCAGAATAGCATGTTATGTCTAGGTGAATATATCAGTAGACCGCAAAAAATACAGACTTCCAAAAAGATAGGGCAAAGAACAATTGGGTATATCGTATGTGAGATATCATTATACATGTGAGGAAACCTGATATTTTTAAAATATAGTTTACAAATTCTGGATAGCCATTTAGAGAAAAAGACAATTTGTTTTTAACAGTGCAGGGCTGAAAACACTTGACTGGCTCAGTAGTCTAAATGAGAATGCATTCAATTTTCTTTAATTCATGTGTGTGTGTGGATATTTCTAATTATGAATAAAATCATCAAAATACTGAACAATCCAATTAAAAAATGGGCTAAAGAGCTAAACAAAGAATTCACAAAAGAAGAATCACAAATTGCTGAAAGACATTTTAAAAATTCACAACATCCTTAGTCATCAGAGAAATGCAAATCAAAACGACTCTGAGATACCACCTTACACCTGTCAGAATGGCTATGATCAATAACACTAAGGACAGTCAATGTTGGAGAGGATGTGGAGCAAAGGGAACACTCCTCCTCCACTGTTAGAGGGAATGCAAACTTGTACAACCACCGTGGAAATAAGTATGGTGGTTTCTCAGAAAATTGGCCATACCATTCTTGGGCATATACCCAAGGAATGCTCAATCATACCACAAAGATATATGCTCAGCTATGTTCAAAGCAGCACTATTTGTAATAGCCAGAACCTGAAAATAATCTAGATGACTGTCAACTGAAGACTGGATAAAGAAAAGGTGGTACATATACACAATGGAGTATTACTCAGCAGAGAAAAACAATGACAGCATGAAATTTGCAGGCAAATAGATAGAACTAGAAAATATCATCCTGAGTGAGGTAATCAAAACCCAGAAGGAAAAACATGGTATGTACTCACTCATAAGTGGATTCTAGATATAAAGCAAAGAACAATCAGACTGAAACCCACAGAACCTTAGAGACAATATATAGATATAGATATAGATAGATAGATAGATAGATAGATAGATAGATAGATAGCAGGGGGACCCTAGAATGACTGTGGCTTATAATAAGTTGTGGTTTTACTCAATTACTGAGCAAGCCTCAATGAAACATTTCACTATTAAGATAAGAATTTATACTGTATTAAGCTGATAATAGAAAAAACAAACAAACAAATAAATAAATAAACAGAGGATATGAAGGTGGATAACTTAGGAAGCTGAAGAGTTAGGGGAGAATTCATACAAAAAGTCATTCCAATACAATTTAAAATTAAAATACAGTCAAGCAAGTGACAAGAATTTAGACAAAAAATAATTTCAACTTACATAACAGATAATGATTCACATTTCTTTAATTAAGAATTCTTGAAACCAAAGGGAAAATAACATAGGATAATGACTGAAAGAAAAAAAAATGAGCCAAACAATTCTTAATTGTTTTGTTTGTTTTAGAGATAAAGTCTCTTTCCAGCCAAGAACTTGCCAACTAGGCTAAAGTAGCTGGCCAGTGAGTCTCAAGGAATCTATATGTTTCTGTCATCCCAACATTGGAATTAGAGGGTGTACCACCATTTCTAGCTTTTTGTATTGTATTCTTATTGGGTTTAATGAGGTACAGCTATTAAAGGAACACCTGTTTGGGAACTCTCCATCTCTAAATGGTTCAACCTCCCAGAGAAGCAATTAACATGCCCAAGTCAGATCTGTAAGAGAAAATAAGACATAAGGTTAAACACCAGGCACAACTGGACTGGAGGATTGTCTTTAGTGTTGTGGGAAATTAGTATCATCATCCTTTGTGAGTGTAGTTTTTCTTTGCTGTTGTGAGTCAGCATCCACTCTGCTGATCCAATGCACACAAGCTACTGCAATGTCCTGCCTGTTCTCTAGCCACTGTGATAGCAGGATGCAATTTCTATAGCTCCGAGGGCCCATCTGCTAAAATTATCTCTTCCTGGATGAAATACCAATGAACAAATAATAAATAAGCCTTGTAATCTGGGGCAGGTGAGACTGTGATTTAGTGGGCCACTTCCCAAGTCTAAAGAGGAACAGGATCATTAACAGCTGGCCAACTTGAAGGAAAAGAGGAAAGGATTTTCCATAAAACAAAATTAGGATCCTTGTAGCAAAAAATACTGGTGATGAGTGCTGGGCAGGCAAAAGAACAGCCATCAACTGCCAGTGATAACATCTTTTCTGAGTGACTGCATACTATTTTATATGAGTTTAGTCAGATTTGGTGACTTCAAGTAAGATACAAGAATGGTTTTGATGGATAAAATTAGGTTTTCTAATCAGCATTCTCTCTCACACACACACAGACACACACACACAGATACACACACACACACACACACACACACACACACATATATATATATATATATATATATATATAATTTTATAAAATGAAATAACTTTGATTATGAACTGCCTTATCTCATATTCATTTTTAGTCAGATGAACACATTTTCATTAGGTTCATTGTAAATAAATCATTTCTCTAGTAATTTGTTTCTCAGCTTTTTTATTATTTCATTTGGAGTCATATTCCTATACCATTAGATTAATACTAAAGGGAAATTACTAAGTTCTGAAGCAAAAAGATCGTGACTCAAGAATGACTCATTTTAGTGGAGAATGATTTTCTCATAGTAGTAACTCTGCAGGACAAGGTGCCTTTTATTCTGGTAAAGACACACAGATATCACTCTGGCCCTTGTAGTGGGATGAAACAGGGCCTGACAAGTAAGGAAGGATATCATGTGTGAAACTACCACCTTTTTACAGAGCATAATAGGAAAGAAAAATTATTTTATAAAACTATATCAAATGATTTTTCTTTCACCAAGAGACCACCCCAAGAACTAAAATTCCAGCACCACTTGTTTCTGATCTTTCTTGGGTTGACTCAGCTTGGTCTGGGTGGTTTATGACATCAAATGATGGTATTTCCTTTGTTACTGGAATTTTCATGTTTCTTTGTATGCTTTGCAATTTTAGATTGATTTTAAAATATATTATAGACATGGTTCTATTCAAATGAGAATATGATTTTTATTTTTTTAATAAGTCATCTGAACTAGTTAAGGTTAGTATCAATGTTTCAATGGGGCTTTTATGGTTGCTTACTCCACTTTCAACTCAAATCTTTTTCTTTTTTTTTTTTGGTTTTTTGAGACAGGGTTTCTCTGTGTAGCTTTGGACCTTTCCTGGAACTCACTCTGTAATCCAGGCTGGTCTGGAACTCACAGAGATCTGCCTGCCTCTGCCTCCCAAGTGCTGGGATTAAAGGCATGCACCACCACCACCTGGCTTAACTGTTACAATGTTTACAGTGTGGTCCCTGTACGTGAACTTTAGAGGTGAGCCAAGGAATTCAGTGACAAATCTTGGGATTTCTACCTATTTCCCTCAATTTCTTTTCATTTCCTGTCTGATACTGTCATTTCCTCTAGACAATTCTTAAATCTTCAAAGCACTTTCCTAAAGTTGTGTTTTCATTCAGGACCTGATAGTGGAGAGAACAGGAAAAGGAAAAGCAAATGGGTTTTGCTTCATGCTTTCGAGACCCAAGCTTTCCTGATTTGGAGGGATTTCCCCGCTCTTAAAGCTATAGGTCCTACCTGACAACTGCTGACCATTGACCATTGTACCACTGCTATCCTACAACCCTAGCCTTATGTACAAGCTGTGAAGAGCTAGAGCAAACAAAACAAAACAAAACAAATCAGGGTATCTCTCCCTGTCTTTTTAGATAGTGTTTTTAATAGTGTTATTTTTAATAGTGTTTATTTTGTGGTTCCAATAAAGAGAATATTTCTCATGGAGTTCTATCTCATGTATTTTTTGAATTGTGGCTAGTTTTTAGTTCATGTTAGGTGGAAACCAAAAAGACATAAATGATTGCAAATTAGCCATTAACTCTTTCAAAATTTAAAATTTGGAATTTTAACATGTCCCCAGTACTTATGATTCTACATACTTTTGAAAAACCCATATTGCTAGGCCCATTCTTCCCAGGATTTGGATATTTGAATGGCAATTTTCTGATAGACAGAGTAGTGCATACTTGTTTATCTTCTTCAGATTCTGGACATCATTCTCTTCAATAATTTTAAATGTGTAGAGGTTAGAAGGAACAAAAGGTGGTTGCAGGGCCATGCAGGTGAAGAACACAGCCCCAGACCAGAGGGCTATAGAAAGGAACAACAAAATAAGTAAGAGATTGTGCACAGACGTCTTGAGTTGACTTAGCCATGCTAAGTGTTTTATGTGTTCTGAGTAGTTGACTATAGTGGCCAGCTGGTGAAATAGTGAATCTGAGAGTCATTTGTGGGATGAGTTTGGTAGATTAGGTACTTTTCCTATTGAACTTGTTGAGAGACAATCCACTGTTGGCCACAAATTCTTTAAATCCAGGATAGTGAGAGAATGTCACATACGATTACACTATTCAAGATCCTATATGAATAACAAAGGCTTTGTTATAAACAGAAAACATAAAAAAGTCAACTAACATGAAAAGAATTAATGTTATGGCTAATAAATAAAGTATAACTAAAAATAAACTATACTAAAAGTAAGCTGTGGCAATGATGAAAACAAAAAAATGAGAATAATATATGTGCCAATTTTCTCTCCTCAAACATTGTCCAGAAATAACAAGATATTGTACTTAAGTATGTTTCCCTTTTTTTGACTTAAAAAATGCTTCAGTAACTTCCACTTTGCTGTTGGATGAGTAAGTGAGATCTATGTTTTATTATATGTATGTGTGTATACTTTAGAATACTTCTGACCCTCCATACCTTGTTTTCTGTCAATATTCTGATTTAAAAACAGAGATTGATGTGGGCTAATGCTTTTGTACACTGGTTTAAAAAAATGCTGATTGGCCAGTGGCCAGGCAGGAAGTATAGGTGGGATAAGCAAGCAAGGAGAATTCTGGGAAGAGAAGGCTAAGTCAGGAGACACTAGCCCACTGTCCAGAGAACAGCATGTAATGACACACAGGTAAAGCCATGGAACACGTGGTGATATATAAATTATCAAAAATGGGCTGAGTTTAAATGTAAAAGTGCCTTATTCATTCATCATCACAGAGGCTTTCTCTTGTAGCAGATGAGAACAAATACAGAGATCCACAGCCAGACATTATATAAAGAGTGGGAGACCTTTGAACACTGAGCTCTAAATGGGATGTCGCCACCAAATCTCTCCTCTCAGAGCTCAGGGAACGCTTTGGAAGAGAAGGTGTTCAGAATAAAAGAGTCAGATGGAGGACACCAAGAGAACAAGACCCTTTAAATCTATAGAACAAAGCTCATATGAACTCACAAAGACTGAAGCAGCATGCACAGGGCCAACAATGGTCTACTCCAGATCTTCTATGTATATATTATAACTTTCAGTTTAAGATTTTTATGGGAATCCTGAGTGTGTGAATGAGTGGGTCTCTGTTTCTTGCACTATTTTTTGGCCTCTTTTCCTTCTCTTGGTTTGTATTGTCCAACTTTGATGTGATGGTTTTTTTTTTTTTAAATATTTTATTTCACTATGGTATGTTGTTATCTCTTAGAAGCCTGTTCTTCTCTGATGAGAGATAGAAAGGGAGTGGATGTGAATGGGGGTTGACATGGGGAGCAACTGAGAGGAGTGGAGGAAGGGAAACATACTCAGAATACATTTAATGAAGAAAAAATTAAAACTGAGAGAGAGAGAGAGAGAGAGAGAGAGAGAGAGAGAGAGAAAGAGAGAGAGAAATTCCCAGTTTCAACATTCTGTAAACTTTGCAGTGGCAGTCCCATGTATTTTTTTCTTTCTTTTTTTGTGTGTGTGTTTTTTGAGACAGGGTTTCTCTGTGTAGCTTTGTACCTTTTCTGGAATTCACTTGGTAGCGCAGGCTGGCCTCGAACTCACAGAGATCTACCTGCCTCTGCCTCTGCCTCCAGAGTGCTAGGATTAAAGTCATGTGCCACTACTGCCCGGCCCCATGTATTTTGATAATTGCCAACTTTAATGTTTTTTAAAATTTTATTATTATTATTATTATTATTATTATTATTATTATTATTATTACAATGTGGTAGAGAGCACATATATACATGTGACAGCACATGAGTAGAAGTCAGAAGGGAACTTTGTGGACTAATTCTCTCCCTCCCCCTTACATAGGTAACAGGCAGGAACTCAGGTTGTAAGGTTTGCACTATTTGGTGGCAAGGAATTTTATCCTCTGAGCCATCTCATCTACTCATATTGTCAGAAACATTTGATGTAACTTGTAATTATGCTGTTTACTTAACTGAAACTATATAAAAATTGATATCCTTGAACAATTTTGATGGTTTCTTTTAAAAAAAAAGAGTATATTTTTACTTAAAATTATGTTTACTTAAAATAATGAAAGAATTACAAAAATAACAACAAAAGCGGTAGAAGCCTCCTAGCCCATTTTTGTGCCAAAGAAGTTTTATCTCCATTCATTGGCAAGCATTTCACTTCAAGTTCTTCTTCAACCAGCCAGTCCTGGTCAGAAGACTGAACACACAGCAGTTTCTTCAAAAACATATCCCAGCTGCTGCTAGGATACTGATTTCCTACTGTCTCCCTTGCCTTTTCTCATCCAAAAGATTAATCGAGTATCAGACAAACTGCCAGATGTCTCAAGCTGCAGCCCTTGTAAGCACACTGCAGTCTGAGAAACAGATGGAGGTGTCCGCGGCTCACTGCACTTGCTACTGCTGCACTTTTTGGTGTGATTCTCCAAAGGTGGTCATCCAGAGCCCAGATGCTCCACCACAGCTGCTTCAGAAGCTGAGCTTCCTCTGGAGCCCTTCCTCTTTGTGGATGATTTGAAAACATTAAGGTCTCACTGCACTAGTGGCTTCTGGGTTTTTGTTTTGTTTTGCTTTACTTCAATGATCAGTCAATGGTGAAATAAAATAGGCTCTAAAGATAATGAATAAAATTTAACGGGAAACAAAGACATTTTCCCCTGAAGCCACGTTAGCATTTGTCTAAGTATCAACAAGAGAACTCACTCACTATTTAGGATGCCAGCTGAGGCAAAACCCAAGACATGGAAGTGATTTTAATAATAATTACATTCTAAATTTTAAACCTACAAGAAACATCTTTTTGAGAGTAAACATTGTATATATACTGAGTTCTTTTAAGATGTTCTTTTCTATGACATGGAACGATGGAGTGAGTATATGTGAGAAGGAAAAAAAAAACAATACGTATAAATTTTGTATTACTAGACAGGAGACCACAGGCAGTCAACCAAAGAACATCATTAAAAGAGTAATGCACAAGACTGCTGCCATGGCTCAGTCGGCGCTTACTGTTAAGCCTAATGACATGAGTTCAATACTCAAAATAGACAAGATAGGATAGACTGATTTCCTGATTCTCACATGTTGTCCTCTATTCCCTATACATAAACCATGGCTTCCATGTAAAATGTATTTTAAGAATTAGAAAACAGTGTATTATCAGTCAAGAACATGTCTGAGTCAAAATAGTATACTGAATTTGGGGTTATAATGTGTTTTAGTTTCAATTTGGCCAATCTGTCCAGAGGTGAAAATGGGGTGTTGAAGTCTCCCACTATTAATGTGTGGGGTTTTATATGTGATTTAAGCTTTAGTAATGTTTCTTTTACATATGTGGGTGCCCTTGTGTTTGGGGCATAAATGTTCAGATTTGAAACTTCATCTTGGTGGATCTTTCCTGTGATGAGTATGTAATGTCCTTCATCATCTCTTTTGATTGATTTTAGTTTGAAGTCTATTTTGCTGGATATTACGATGGCTACACCAGCTTGCTTCTTAAGACCATTTGATTGGAAAGTCTTTTCCCGGCCTTTTATTCTTAGGAGGTGTCTGTCTCTGAATTTGAGGTGTGTTTCTTATATGCAGCAGAAAGATTGGTCCTGTTTTCGTATCCATTCTGTTAGTCTGTGCCTTTTTATAGGTGAATTAAGTCCATTGATATTAAGGAATATTAATGACCAGGGATTGTTCGTTCCTGTTGTTATTTTTATTTTTTGGTGGTAGTGTGTGTGTACTTCTCTTCTTTGGGCTTTACTGCTGTGGTGTTATCTATTGCCTGTGTTTTCATGGGTGTATCTGCCTTCCTTAGGTTGGAATTTTCCTTCTAGTGCTTTCTGTAGGGCTGGGTTTGTAGAACTTAACAACTCTGTGGTAGGTAATTGGGGAGGGGAGGATTGAGCTGATTTATTTCCCAGTGTATATAAAATACAATAAATGCAATAAATGTAAGGAGACAAACTATGTGTTAGTCAACCAATAAGTACTGAATAACTATGCACATCTTTAAAATATGAGTTGGTGTCATAGTGCATGTCTGTGGGCAGAGCTCTCAAGAGTCTGATTGGGAAGCTTACTAGAACCCAAAAATTAGAGGTGACCTTGAATAATAGTGCAACCCCCACCTCAAAACAAAACAAAAAAGTGATTACTGATGGGAGATTAGAAGAAGAGGCTGTGAAAGCATCTTCAAAGTCTTCAAATGTTAATGATTAACATTCTGATTTGGAAATGAAGTCATGCTTGCTGCTTGCCAGTGTCAGGGAAGACAAGATAAGCAAATACCTATTTACTCTGATAGAGAATCAAGGGCAGCCCAAAAGAACCATCTCAACCAAACCTAGCATGGTGAATTGATGAGGTTAAGGGAAGTCCATATAGGAGCATGGATGTAGGTTTACTTCCAGAAACATGGGTGACCATCAGGCAGTTGTAGTACCAAAAAGCTCACAGTTTAATTGAAGATGACTAAAAAAAAAAAAAAAAAAAAAAAACCTGAGTCCCTGGACAATCTCCTTCATGTAGCAATTATACACTGCTTACATCATCTTCTGACTCTCCCAAGTGTCCTGAACTTCTTGAGTTCCATCTCAGTGTTATGTTTTGTGAATTAGATGAGTTTCCTTCTCCTCTACAACAGGGAGTGAGTGTTTTTATTTTTTCCCTCTTGGGTCACGTGTGTTGATCCTTGGAGAAAATAGATGTCTGATTATATTTTTTCCATCTATGACTGAGCATTGGGCCAGAGCGCCTCAGCAACACTCATTTTACTCTTGGTAGATTGACTAGTTATAAATCTCTACAATAGCCACTGCCCAGAACAAAAAGAAAGTTTCCTGTCAAAGAGAAGGACAATAGCAACAATAATCTGTGTATGTAAGCATAGATTTCAGTATGCTCTTTTACAGGCACATCACATCCCTGAAACAGAGCACTAAGAGTGGGCTCCACACTAAGGGATATCATTTCCAGGTTTTTACCCTAGTCTTCCATACCAGTTATGATTTTCCTCCTGTGGAATCACCCTGAACCCCAATCACAAAGCAATTAATTAAAGCCCAAATTGTTATGACACTGTTGAGGGCTGTGAGAGCATACCAGAGGTTATAACTTGTGTTCATATGTCAACCCACTAAATGAATGACTCTTTGATGGGAAGCCCCACCTGGCAAGGCCATGAGGTTACTAACTAGTAAGTAAGTAACCAGTTTCTCCTTGTCTGTGTTTCTTTCAGGTGCCACTTCATTTCTTCCCTAAGAACTGCATTCTTTACTTAAGAATAGCTATGGGATCTCTCCACTTACCATGCATTTCCATGTAATGTGTAATGTAATCTCATGATTATATCTCAATCTTATGGGCATACCTAATTGTGGATGGTTGAGAAGATGGTTTCTTATTTAACTGCACAATTTTGATGAATAGAAACATACTAAAATTCCATGTGGACATGGTCTATTCCATGTGGACTGTAGACATTTAGAGGTCTTGTTCTCCATCTTTAGCCATTGACAAGGCAAACTTGACCAGACAAAGTGTCCTTGTGGAACTTTCACAGAGAAGAATTGCAAGTGCTTGGTCTTGTTGAATCAAAACTCTACGGAAGAATTATAGTGAACACAAAGTGATAGTGCAGGTGTCTGGCCTTGGTTTATCTTAGTGCTTCAAGAGATCAATAGCACCTGTGTTGCCCTTAGCTTCCTCCACCTGCACCTCCCCACTCTTATTCAAAAAAACAATTAACCCTTTGCATATTCTTCTCCACCAGTTTTTCCCCCTTTATTATTATTATATTTGTGTTTTAATTTTACACATCAGCCATGGATTCCCCTCTCCTCCCCCCTACCGCCCCCACCCCAACCTCCTCCCCTCCATTCCCATCTCCTCCAGGGCCAGGACTCTCCTGGGGATTCATTTAAACCTGGTTGATTCAGTACAGGCAGCTCCAGTCCCCTCCTTCCAGGCTAAGCAAAGTGTAAAATTTTCTATTCAGTCAATGATGTTTAAGTCCTGAGATTCAAGTGATTAACAGAAAAAAGGCAGTTAACTGAATAATGAGGTCCGGATATTGTTAATCACATAAAATAGTACACATATTATTTACTTTTCCCTTAAATCTCTTATTGGTTCAGTTTCTTCCCCAGTACTCTTGTAGCTATCCGCTTAAGAGATGAGCCAGTACTTTTGCAGGTGTGGTCAGACACTAATTAATCTGACCAAGTCTTTTCCAAGTGTGACACTTATTAGAATACTAACAAGTTACTAATGGATGGATAAATGTATATATATATTTAGAGAGAGAGATGTGTATATTTATATATATATATATATATGTATAGATAGATGCTTGAGAATTTATAATGAAGAGTAGACTAGAGATGTAGTAGAATAAAGATATAGAATAAAGAAGTACAGAATAAAAAATATGGAAAAAACAAGGACAAAACAATAAAGAGCATGCAGAATAAAGTGCATTGGCCTATGTGTGTGAAGCTATTATAGAAATCTTTAAATTTCCTTTGATCCTGGGAAGCATTTCTTAGAAGACCCTGGGTAGGGGCTGAGGGCTGGTACCTCACCCCTACATCCTGCTATTGAACCAGTGTTTACATCTTGCCTGTCATGTTGGTCATGTACCACACAGAATCTATGACTTGATGCATTTATCTAATTATTCTTTATGAATAAAAACCTGGGAGTCAGGAGTCAGATATTGGGGTAAGAACCTGAATGATTAGAGAAATAGTGGAGAAGCGACCAGTGATCTCCTACCTCTGTCATTCCTCCATCCAAAAGGGCTGAGACCCTCTCTAAGCCCCGCCCTACTACCTCCTGTCTATCTGTCATCAGTCCTCCAAAACTTCTATTATTAATTTTGGTTAGCTTGTAGCTAGCTGTATCTTCTGATTCAAAGCTAATTTTGTTGTCAGGATGAGATCAAAATATCACTCAATATTTCCCCCTTTTTGTCTAAATAAAATTTCTATACTATATCTCCCCTTTTTCCTGCAGAAAGAGATACTTGAATCTTGGCAATGCCAAGTGTCTTGGAGCTGCTGCTTGACAAAGATCACACTGGTACAATGACTTGAACAGACCCTTCATTGCCCTTGGTGAAATTTGATGCACAACTCTTGCCTATGTCTTTGACATTTTTAAAGTTTGAATTACTTTCTATTGAGGGCCCAATACCAAAGTCTGGGACTGGGACAATGTAACAATTCTTATGAAAGCTGATATTAAGAATAAAAGTTATGGTGAATCCCTGGGAGAATTAGCTATGCAAGAAATTGAGTCTTCTACTGAAGTGGTATTAATAAGCATGAGACACAGGATCTGAAACAAATCATTTAAGGAGAAAAACAAAGAGAAAATTTAAAAGCTGATAAGTTATGATTGAATCATTAGGTTTTCATCCCTTGTCCAGAAACACGGAAATAGTTGGGACAAGGAAAAGATTTTTTATTATAAAATTAATGACAAGCCTTAGGACTCTTGATGTTGTTTTACGCTTTGCAGGATTGTACTAAAGATAGAGACCACATTGAAACAAAACTTTATGACAGAAACACAAAGAGAAACATTCTGTCTCAGTGCACTGCCTGTCTCCCTGAGCAGATTTATCAGATCAGGATAATAGACTTATCTGATTGTACATAGAATAAAGAGCAGAACACAGTATTTCAGAAGTCAAGGGAAACGATGGTGGTATTATGTCAGATAGAAAAGAAAATAAAACCTTAAACAAGGGACCAGAGAATTAGATTTCTGTAGAAAAATCAAATATTCCTTATAGTTGATTAATAGAATAACAAGTAGCAGTAAATAACTTCTGATCTATTAACTTAGTCAAACTTAAATAGAGACATCCTGTCTAGTTTTTCTATAACCATAGGCTTTATGACACCAATGTTAAGGAAAAGGATATTGAGTTAAAATAATTGATTTTATCATAATGCTAGATTTTATTTCTTATTAAACTTTCTGTTTGCTCATTTTGTTTCTTTTACTTGAGTATGCTTATATAATTATGGAATACTTTAGAAAATGGAAAGATTCAAGTCAGTGAGCAAATGATTTTGTGTATAAAGCCTGTGAGAGATACAGGTTGTCAGAGTAGGACAAGCCACACTGTGATGTGCTTCCTCTCTGTCCTTCTCTCCTAAAAGAAAACTCAGAAGTGTCCCATTTCTGATTTCTCCATTCCCATTCTTGCATCCATCCATCCATCTTCAAACCCTGCCCTCATCTGGAGCTGGAATCTGCCAACAGCTAAAAATACCTAGAAAGTTTTGCTTCTAATTTCTGTTTTGGTTATTGCTGCTTGGATAAAGTTGCCTGCTTCAGATATTTCTTCCCAGGGGGTAGTTAATAGAAAACAAAAAAGGGATGAACCTTATGAATCATTTATTTATCAGTTCACTGATGCTGTGACCAAAATCATACCTCAAGAACAGGGTGCAGAAATACTTATTAAGGAACTGGCCTACAAGAATGCCAATAATGCCTGTAAGACATTGTTAGAATGTATTAGAAGACTGGAAAGTATTTCAGATTACCTAAAAGCTTGTGTTTATTTCACCCCCTCTTTGGCTCAGGGCATAGCAATTTCTACTGCCCTCCAAGGTAAAACAACTACTCAATTCTTCAGAGGTGGCCCCACTTCCTGACCAGGGAATGAGAGAGCTTGTTTTTCTGTGGCCAGAAATGACATATAAGCCAACAATGTCCTAATAAAAATCAAGGAGAACCTGTTTGGTCTTTCCTTGTTAATACAAGGCCTGGAGGAGTTATAAACCTTTCAGCTTCTCTCTGTCCTTGGTGCTAGAAGGAATTTTATTGGCAGAAAGACTGTAGATCTTGATTTCATAAAACTGGGACCTCCCCATCCCGCTGCCACCTCAGGGCCCTTTGACAACAGGGAAGCAATTTAACACAGCCTCCTATTTTCCCCTTGGGAAACTTCCAGAGGGGCCAGCCTCAGGCTCCTCAGACAATGGGGGCAACAGGGATCAATCCCTTCTTGCCCCAGTGGGACACCAGACCATCCAACAGGTACCCCAGGGAGTACAGGACTGGACCTAAGTTCCACCACCTCATTCATATTAACTTCTGATACTCTAATGTAACTATTTCTATAGGAGTTTGTGGACCTCTACTTCATTGTCAAGTGGGAGTAGTTTTAAGTTGAAGTTCTGGCTCTTAAGAAACCTCATCTGTATTCCCACCCTGTGCTTATAGGGTCACTTGTCAGCAGCCAATACCAACTTGGGGACAGCTAAGATCATTCAGCCATCATGATGAAAGTTTGCTTGAAACTCCTGGTGCTGCAGTGCACATGAGAAAACATGCTTCTTGCAATGGTATCTCTAATTACAATCAAGGTCCTGATACTCTCCCTTCCTGGCTGTGATGCAGCCACATATTGGACTTATTTACCTGATCCTTCTATTTTTCATCTTACAACTTGGGACTTTGCTTCTGTTAAAGTTACAACTAATACTCTGGAGTTTATGGGAGAAAAGAGTAACAACTCTGCTGTTTCAGGAAAGTAATAATATTACATATGAAGGTGTTTCTAATTCATTGCCTATTTGTCTTCACACTGATTCTGATTCTTCAGTTCCTGGTTGTTTTATACTTGCCCAAAAGACTTCAGTTGCTGATTCCCCTGGTGCACTATTACTTCTGATAATAGACATATACATTATAGAAATCTTTAGGTTCTAAAAATTATGTTCCTTGCCCTTCAGGACAATAAATATGAGACTACTTCCTTGCCATTGCCTTCAGGGTACCCTTCTTGTCCTAATCCTTCCTCACTAGACAATGCCTGAAAACATATTTCCTCTAGAGAAACTTTTCTTAATGATTTTCAAGTGGTTTTGCTAGTAACTCTGTACATTATCATCCATTTCATGTTTCTTTTACTACTACTGATTGACCAGTTAGTGATCCTAGCTTTAATTATAAGATGTATTTTAAACCTAACAAACTAAAGTTTCCTTATGACTACCCTTATTCTCTCAAACTTTAAATGTTTGTGATACCCCTGGTTGGCCTACATTAATTTTTGTTTTCACCTCTCTCTGTAAATGTCCTTTACAAATGATGTATTTTGCCTTTTTATTGCTAGTCATAGTTTTGTTGTATCACCCTCAGTATGGATTTGGATTTATTACTAAATCTGTCCATGCTGGTGTTGCAGCGCCCTTTACCACCCTTCGTCAAGGACCTCAAGGTTCCTTTTCTACTTTTCATGACCAACATGGTTCCTTTAGACTTTCTTGTTTGGGTTGTATAATTTCTAACTACATTACTGTTTCTTCTTCTCATGATGTTTATGTTTTAATAAATGTTTAATAAATGTTTTAATGATATAATGATCCTGGACTACAAGTCTTAGATCAGATTTCCTCTGCTCTTTTCGGAACCTAAGCATGTTGACGCTGTCCTAATCTTAGCGACTACAGCTTTAATAGGTATTTTAGCTAGTTTTACAATGTCTACAGCTACTTTGATTCAGCATGTTCATAATGCCACCCATGTTGATCAACTTCCCAAAAATATTTCTGTGGCACTTATGCTACAAGAACAAATTGATAAGGGCCTTCAGGATTGTATCAAAACTTTAGAGGAAGCTGTTCTATTTATAGAAAATCAGTTAAACAGCATTAAGATTAGACTTGGTATGCAATGTCACTCTACTTTTAAATAGATTTGTGTGACCCTTCTTCCATATAATGATACAAAACATGATTGGGGGCAAGTTCAAGCACATTTAGAAGGCATTTGGAATAATTCTGCTTTATCCATGGATATGGTCCCTCTTCACCACAGAATCTCTGACATAGCTCAGACTACTGTTGCTTCCTTCTCTGTGGATCTCGTTGATTCTTTCTTGCTCGCGATACGCTCCTATGCAGGACTTACCAACTCATGTTTCTCTTTTATTAACTTGGGAATCAACATTATTATTTTTTTTTATTATTTTTCAAGACAGGGTTTCTCTGTGTAGCTTTGTGCCTTTCCTGGAACTCACTTGGTAGCCCAGGCTGGCCTTGGACTCACAGAGATCTGCCTGGTTCTGCCTCCAGAGTGCTGGGATTAAGGCGTGTGCCACCACTGCCTGGCTGGGCATCAGCATTTTTATAATTTCACTTTTTCTTTTCTTATTTGCAGTCATCATCAGACAACTAACCAAAAGTTAGTTAGCCTTGACAGTTGAATTTCATGTTTCACAACTTAGAAGAAAAAGGGGAGATGGTAATGTCATGTGTCTTGTAGGGGCTACTTAACACAGATCACAGTGTTTGGAAGACTTGGACTGACCCTTCATTGCCCTTGGTAAAATTTGCTGCATAACTCTTGCCTATATCTTTGACATGTTTGTTTGAATTCCTTGATGTTAAGGGCCCCTCAACAAAGGCCTCAACTGGGACAATATAACAATTCTTATGAAAGCTAATGTTAAGAATAGAACTTATGGTGATTCCTTTGGGAGAATTAGCTATGCAAGAAATTGAGTTTTTTTACTGAACTTATTACTTAGGTGGAATTAATAAGCATGAGGCATAGGATCTGGAACAAATCATTTAAGAAGAAAAACATTGAAATTGTAGAAGCTGATAAATTATAATTGAATCATTGGGTTTCTATCCCTTGTCCAGAAACACGGAACTAGTATGGACAAGGAAAAGATTTTTTTATTATAAAATTAATGACAAGCCTTGGTATCTTCCTGAAGGCAAAGTAAACAGTTTTAGGAATCTCGCTGTTTTTTTTTTTTTTTTTTTTTTTACTCTTTGCAGGATTGTACTAAAGATAGAGACCACATTGAAACAAAGCTTTATGACAAAAACACAAAGAGAAACATTCTGGCTCAGTGAACTGCCTGTCTCCCTGAGCAGATTCATCAAATCAGGATAATAGACTTATCTGATTGTACATAGAATAAAGAGCAGAACACAGTATTTCAGAAGTCAAGGGAAATGATGGTGGTATTATGTCAGAAAGAAAAGAAAAAACTTAAACAAAGGACCAGAGAATTAGATTTCTGTAGAAAGATCAAATATTCCTTATAGTTGATTAATAGAATAACAAGTAGCAGTAAATAACTTCTGATCTATTAACTTAGTCAAACTTAAATAGAGACATCCTGTCTAGATTTTCTGTAACTACAGGCTTTATGACACCAATGTTAAGGAAAAGGATATTGAGTTAAAATAATTGGTGTTAGAAATTTATTTCTTATGAAACTTACTGTTTGCTTCTTTTTCTTTGATATGTTTTTGTAATTGTGAAATACTTTACAAAATGGAATGATTCAAGTCAGTGAGGAAATGATTTAGTGTATAAAGAAAGCCTGTGAGAGATACAGGTTGTTAGAGTAGAAAGCCACACTGAGATGTGCTTCCTCTCTGTCCATCTCCCCTAAAATGAAACTCAGAAATGTCCCATGTCAGATTTCTCTGTCACCACTCTTGCATCCACCAATCTTCAGACCCTGCCCTCAACCAGAGATGGACTCTGGCAGAATCTCACTCCTTTGTTTAGCTTTTTACCTGTCCATGATCAATAACAACTTCTAACCATCTCCCCCAAAATAATGGCAAACATCCATAACCCATCAAATAACCAGAAACCACCACTCCATCTCTTGGGAATATGGGTGTTGTTTTCTCTTGACTGATTCCTGTGGTCTGGAGACTGCTGGAATACGCCAACTTATGTACTTTTCAAAGTGTTTTGACTTCAAAATAGAAGTCAAAAGGTATACTGTTTGGGGAAAGAGGTTATGCTTTTGTTCTCACAGAAAACTGTCATGCGCTTTTGCAGGTTGTGACGCAAATGCAGCAGAAAGCAATTGATAATTGAGATGTTAGCCCACCAGATAAATAATTATCTGATGGAGGAGAGCCTTGTTCAAGCAAGGTTTATTGGGTCACTGACTCTGAAAACTGTTGTTCCCATCTGTAGTTTCACATATGCAAAAGTAGCTGTGGAATATCCCCAGTAACTGCAGTGTAATCAGCAATCTCACATGGTATGTATATGCAATCTCATGACTACATCTCAAGCTTATGGACACATATATCTGTGGATAGTCAGGAGGATGACTTCTCACTAAGCTGTAACATTTTAAGATATATTAATACACTAGAATATGCTTCATAACTAGGTCTATTGTTCCACAAAGACTGCAAGACATTGAGGCTCTGTTTTTTAATTGTTAACACAGACTGATATGGGAAAGTTCTCAGCTACAAAGACAAGCTTTTACACATTTAGCTAAGACCTTGGAATAAATTCAAAAGCAGATTGAATTTCCCCTGGAGATGATTTGCTCAAGTACAAATTCCCAAGTGTCTGTTGTACCCAAGTCAGGCTGATAATATTGAGACACGGCTCTGTCTCTGATTGTTTACTCAAGAAATGCTTTGTGGCCCTGAAAATGTAACTCATATTTGTCCAGAGTTTGCCTGTGAGGGGGGGTATAGGGAGAGCTGTGTAGAGTTGCTGTGAAAAGGACTGAGCAGAGTGTCTGTATGTGTTTAGAAAGGGCTGTGTATAGAGACATATGGATTGAAGAGACAAGGCAGTAACTGTGTAAAGATGTGTGTAAGAATGCAACTGTAAAGGAATGTAATTATGTGGGGACAGGGAGATTTTTAGAGAGAATTAGAAGTTGAGAGAAGGAATTAGAAACTAGTAGGAATTAGAACTATGGTAGAATTAGAGCTGAAGAGAAGCTGTAGAATTCAAACAGAAAAAGAAATAAAGACGATGATGTCAACAGTTTGTGTGTGAATTTATTCCAATCTTAGAAAACATCCCTCAGACATAAAAGTCCTAAATTAGGTTTTCTAATGCTGTGGTTTGTTTGTTTGTTTCCAAGAGTCCTGCTTGTAGCCTTAGAGCAGGTTTCATGGGCTACAGGTTACATGGGTAAATGAAAGGCTGTGGATTCATTTGGGATTGAAGAACATTGGGTTTGATTAGGGGAGATCCCCTGAAATTCCCAGATATAGTCATAAAGAAATAAACCTTAAAAAACATATGGGACAGGTGTGTGGTGATATTGTGTCCCCCAATATATTGTGCACCCTAATAAATTTATCTGGGGTCAGAGAACAGAATAGCCACTAGATAGACATAGAGGCCAGAAAATGGTGGCACACACACCCTTTAATCCTAGCATTCCAGAAGCAGAGGTGCATCCAGATCTCTGTGAGTTCCAAGCCACACTGGAAATAGCTAGGCATGATGACACACGCCTTTAATCCCAGGAAGTGATGGCAGGAAACAGAAAGGTATATAAGGCACGAGGACCAGGAACTAGAGTTTTTTTTAAGCTTTTAGCTTTTAGCAGAAGTTCAGCTGAGATTTATACAAATGAGGAGTCAGAGGCTTCCAGTCTGAGGAAATAAGATTAGCTGAGGAATTGGCAAGGTGAGGTTGGATGTGGCTTGTTCTGTTTCTCTGATCTTTCAGCATTCACCTCAAAATCTGGCTCCATGTGTTTTTATTTAAAAAAGACCTTTTAAGATTTGGGCTACACAAGAGACATATATTTTACCTGCTCAAACATAAATCAAACCATCATCTTTACCTGGCTTGTGTACAAACCAGAGTTCACACATGTACTAATGCAGATATACATGTTACCTTTGAAAGTTTGTGTGTTTTCAGAGCAAGGAAGACCATACACTAACAAAAATAGGTTGCCCAAGGAATTCAGCATCTTAGAGTGCCTCTGTTGCAGTTTTCTCAGAGTTCTATATTCAGAACAGCTTTCAAGGATGCTGGCTGAGATGATCCAGCCTCATAGAAAACTCTAGCCAGGACCTGATCAGTATCTCGATTTTCTCAGAATCATCCAAAGGTGCCAGAGACCCAGAAAACAGGAAGCAGTCTAGAGAAAACGACACATTCCCAAGAGATGGGGTGGTGGATTTTGGTCATTCAATGGGTTATGGATATTTGTCATCATTTCAGGAGGTTGATTGCAAGTTGTTATTGGTCATGGGCAAAAAAATCTAAACAAAGAAGTTAGATTCAAGAATCTCTTTCTGAAGGAAAAAAGGGGGATATAGTATAGAAGTGATGTGATAAAAGGGCAGGTTATTGAATCTACTTCGTTTGTATGGATTTATTCATATGGATTTGGGTTTATTGATTCAAATTTAAAGCTATTTTTGTTATGCCATATGTGTGTTTCTACTCTTGTTTCAGATATTGTGCATATGCAGCTCATTTAAAAATGTAATGTATAATTAAGAAATGCAGATTAGTAGTTAGTCATCTATAATAAACAAACTTGTAGTCATATTAGGTATGTTTACAAGGTTAAACAGATATATTTAGATAGATAGATGGTCTTCAAACACTTCAAAGACCTACAGACTATGGAATTTAAGATGCTTAATAACCTGAGGCTTTTAATGACAGTGAGACATATCTGCTCCTGACAGCACCAATCTACTGTACAAAGGATAACAGGCATTGAAGAACCTCTATATGAATTTTATGTTGGCAGAGTTTTCCTTCTTGACTGCCTATTCCCCAATAACTGACACAGAGGCTTAACATTACCCATAAATGTTCTACCAATAGCTCAGGCTTGTTATTAGCTAACACTTATACTTAAATTAACCCATATTTCTTACCTATGCTTCACTATGTGACTCATGGCTTGTTACCTCAATTTCTATATGCCCTTCTTGCTAAAGCACTGAATAATATCTCCTCTGACACTGTCCTTCCTCCTCCCAGAGTCTACTGTGTTTAGCTGCCCTAAGCATACTTCCTTCCTGGCTACTGGCCTGTCAACATTTTGTTAACCAATGAAAGTAATATATATTCACAGTGTACAGAAGGAATATTCCACAGTAAGTTTATTTTCTTTGTGGCAAAAGCTAGCCATTTGGGCAAGAAACTGCCTTTGCCTCAACTGCTAACAGTATGCTGTCCAAAAAGGACAGACAGAACACACAAAAGAGCAACTGCCAAACTTTGCTGAGACAAGGTAGGAGAGTCCTTCAAGTCTCTGAGTCTCAGAAATGTCTGTCAGATATAATAGGCCTTTGGGCCAAAGATGGATACCCCAACCTTGCAGAGGAACTATGGATGACTGGCCAGGGAGTCAGATGTCCTTGTTGTTGGTTAATATAATATCATTATGGTATCTTCAGTGGAATTTAAAACTAAATAGTTAGACATCATTTTCCTTAGTTATGATAAAAAGTAAATAGTATGGTACTTAAGTAACTTAGAATTCTGTTGACATGAGAAACAATTGCTCCTGGCAGCACCAATTTGATCCCAAGAGAATGTTGGACTTCTAAGACATTTCCATTTGGAAGTTTGTCTTCTTCTTGGTACAAAATGGCCTACTGGGCAAAGAACTGCCCTTGCCTCAAATGATAACAGTACAAATGCTGTCATTTCTGGACAAGCGGGACACAAGGAAAAGTGAGTACTGAACTCTGCCAAGACAGGGTGAGATGGTCTTTCAGAATTCCTGCTTCTGAAAATGGTCTGTCAGATACTCTAGGCCTGTAGCCAATTTGAGGGCACCAACAATGCTGAGAAACATTAGGTGACTGTCCAGGCTGCCAGCTGTCTCTGTCTACTCTCACAAGACTCCCAAAAATTGCTTGCATCCCTCTTCCATTTCTCAAGTATTATTATATTCTTTCTCAGGTCTTTGATAGGATTGAAGACTGAACAGTTATAGTTATAATCTATCTTAGCTAGAATATATTATTAAGTATTAGATTCAGGTTCTTCAGTATAGGGCACCTTTTGTAATGATCTCTGTAACATGCCATTTACTCATGCTCCAGACTTCTCTAGATTTTAATATGTGTCTCTTGTTTGATATTGTTTGTGTTGGTTGCAGTTCCATCTTATCTTGTCTATGTCATTAGACTTTATTCCTCCTGGATAATATATTCCTATTATACACAGTTTTACATTAAGTTAGAACTTTCTTATTTAGACAAAAGGGGGAGAAATAGTGGGTAGCTGTTCCAGCTTTGCCCTGGAAGTACTACCCCCATTGAGGCTTTGGGAACTGTCACACCTACAAGGCAGGGCCAAAAGAGGAGTCCTTAAGACCCTAGATCCAGATGGGCCAGCTCTCTTGGTTCATGGATCCTGGACACTGGAGGCAGATCAACAGGGTTCTCCAGAGAACACCACTGGACTGTGCTACAACTTTCCCAGACTCTGTGACCTATACTTTTACTTGTAAGTTACTCCACAAAATAAACCTCCCATTTAACTACATAGAGTTGCCTTAATACTTCCATCAATACTTTAGACTCACAAAGAGAAGAAAATAATAGATAATTTTCTCTAAATTTGCCAAATACAAATGGACTGGATAATGTAACTGTAATTTTACTTCATAACTGTTTTGTTGTATATAGTTTTACTATATTAAAGTTAAACCATTCCTTCTTAATTAGACAAAAAGGGACAATGTTATGGAAAAATAATTTTGTACACTGTGAAGATATGTGGCTCTCATTGCTTTAATAAAGAGCTAAATAGTCAATAGCTAGGTAGAAAGAAGTTAGGTGAGATTTCAAGATAGGGAGATAGCTTTCTGGGATGAAGGAGTGTGAAGTCACCAGGAGACATTGTGAGAAAAAAGATAAACTTGCCTTGCTAAAAAAAAGTATTGAGGCATGTGGTAGTACATAGATTTAAAAAAATATGGGTATATATATATATATATATATATATATATATATATATATATATTAGTAGCAAGCCTAAGCTATTGGCTGATAATTTATGCTTAATAAGAAGTTGGTATGTAGTTATTTGGGAGCTAACTGGTGAGACAGAAAATTCTGCCTATAGTAACTGAACAGGAATTTCAATGACAATGCTCCCTCAGTAATCAGCATAACACTTCCTTGCACCATGAAAAGCACCACCAGTGATACTGCTTCCAATTCAGTCCTAGCTGAACTTTTTAATTTTCTGAAACCAAAGTTTATGGTATTCCATCAATCAAGAATTACCATTTAGTACCAGCACACAACAAATATCAGTGGCTGTGTTATATTTTGGCTAATATTAATATTGCAAATATATTGCCAATTGTTAATATGGGCCTGTCTTTTAATTATCAACCCATTTATTTTCAGAATTTCAAGAAATATGTGTTCTTTCTTATTATATTAATCTGTCTAGTAGGGTCTTTTGAATCAAATCTTAAATTTTCTTAGTTTTCTCATTTTGTGGTTTCTGTATTATATTTTATTTTACATTTTTCTCCTTTTTTGTTATTTATTATATTTGAGGTTGAATTTTACACATCAGCCATTGGTTCCCCTGTCCTCCCACATGTCGACTAACCCCCACCTTCCCCCCAGCCCCTCCCCTCCATTCCCATTTCCTCCAGGGCCAAGACTCCCCTGGGGATTCATTTAAACCTGGTGGATTCAGTGCAGGCAGCTCAAGTCCCCTCCTTTCAGGCTGAGCCTAAAGTGTCCCTGTGTGAGTCCAAGGTTGCAGACAGTCAGCTCATGTTCTAAGGACACGTCTGGGTCCCACTGCCTGGGTGCCTCCCAAACAGTTCAAGCTATTCAATTGTCTCACTTATCCAGAGGGCCTGTTCCAGCTGGGGGCTCCACAGCCTTTGGTTCATAATGCATGTGCTTCCATTCATTTGGCTATTTGTCCCTGTGCTTTTCCAATCTTGGTCTCAACAATTCACACTCTGACAGTCACTCCCCTTTCTCAACAATTGGACTCCTGGAGCTCCACCTGGGGCCTGGTTGTGGATCTCTGCATCCACTACCATCAGTTATTGGATGAGAGTTCTAGCATGACAGTTAGGGTGTTTGGCCATCTGATCACCAGACCAGGTCAGATCAGGATTTCTCTCGACCACTTCCAGTAGTCTACAGAGGATGTATCATTGTAGATTTCTGGGGACCTCTCCAGCATTCTGCCTATTTCTGTTCTCATGTGGTCATCATTTATCATGGTCTGTTATTCCTTGTTCTCCCTTTCTGTTCTTGATCAAGCTGGGATCTCCTGCTCCCCTAAGCTTTCTTTTCCTCGAACCATGCCATTCATCATTCCTGCTGTCCTCCAGGTTGTTCATGTAGATCTCATCCATTTCTCTGTCATTGGGTGATCCCTGTGTCTTTTCTAGGGTCATGTTTACTAGGTAGCATCCCTGAATTTGTGTAGCAGACTAGTCATCTTTGTTTTACAACTAGTATCCTACTATGAGTGAGTATATACCATGTTTGTCTTTCTGAGTCTGGGTTACCTCACTCAGGATGATTTTTTTCTAGATCCACCCATTTGCCTACAAATATCAGGATGTCATTGTTTTTCTCTGCTGAGTAGTACTCCACTGTGTATATGTACCATATTTTCTTTATTCATTCTTCAGTTGAAGGGTATCTAGGTTGTTTCCAGGTTCTGGCTATTACAAACAATACTGATATGAACATAGCTGAGCAAATGCCCTTGTGGTATGTTTGAGCATTCCTTGGGTATATGCCCAAGAGTTCTACAGCTGGGTCTTGGGGGAGATGCATTCCCAATTTTCTAAGGAAGCACCATAATGATTTCCAAAGTGGCTGTACAAGCTTGCATTCCCACCAGCAGTGGAGGAGAGTTCCCCTTGCTCCACATCCTCTCCAGCATAAGCTGTCTTCTGTGATTTTGATCTTAGCCACTCTGATAGGTTTAAGGTGGTATCTCAGAGTCGTTTTGATGTGCATTTCCTGGATAATTAGGGATATTGAGCAATTCCTTAAATGTCTTTCAGCCATTTGAACTTCCTCTGCTGAGAATTCTCTGTTTAGTTCTACAGCCCATTTCTTAATTGGACTGTTGGGCATTTTGAAGTCTAATTTCTTGAGTTCTTTATATATTCTGGATATCAGCCCTCAGTCAGATGTGGGGTTGGTGAAGACCTTTTCCCATTCTGTAGGCTGTCGCTTTGTCTTGTTGACCGTGTCCTTTGCTCTGCAAAAGCTTCTCAGTTTCAACAGGTCTCATTGATTGATTGTTTCTCTCAGATTCTGTGCTACTGGTGTTATATCTAGAAAGTGATCTCTGGTGCCAATGAGTTCAAGACTACTTCCTACTTTTTCTTCTATCAGGTTCAGAGTAACTGGATTTATGTTGAGGTCTTTGATCCACTTGGACTTAAGTTTTGTGCACGGTGACAGATATGGATCTATTTGCAGCCTTCTACATGTTGTCATCCAGTTATGCCAGCACTATTTGTTGAAGATGCTTTCTATTTTCCATTACACAGTTTTGGCTTCTTTGTCAAAAATTTTATGTTCATACATGTGCAGGTTAATGTCAGCGTCTTCAATTCGATTCTATTGGTCCACATGTCAGTTTTTTATGCCAGTATCAAGATGTTTTTATTACTCTAGCTCTATAGTAGAGCTTGAGGTCGGGGATTGTGATGCCTCCAGAGGTTGTTTTATTGTAAAGGATTCTTTTGTCTATCCTGGGTTTTTTGTTTTTCCATATGAAGTTGAGTATTATTCTTTCCAGGTCTGTGAAGAATTGTGTTGGTAATTTGATGGAGATTGCATTGAATCTGTAGATTGCTTTTGGTAAGATCGCCATTTTTACTATGTTAATCCTGTCTATCCATGAGCATGGGTGGTCTTTCCATTTTCTGATATCTTCTTCAATTTCTTTTTTCAGAGACTTAAAGTTCTTGTCATATAGGTCCTTCATATGCTTAGTTAAAGTAACCCCAAGGTATTTTATATCATTTGTGGCTATTGTAAAGGGTGATGTATTTCTGATTTCCTTCTAAGCCTGTTTGTCCATTGTATATAGGAGGGCTACTGATTTTTTTGAGTTCATCTTGAATCCTGCTATGTTGCTGAATGCGTTTATAAGCTGTATCAGTTCCTTGGTTGAATTTTTGGGGTCACTCATGTATACTATCATGTCATCTGCAAATAGGGAAAGCTTGTCTTCTTCCTTTCCAATTTGTATCCCCTTATGTTGTCTTATTGCTCTGGCTCGGACTTCAAGTACTATATTGAATAAGTAGGGGGAGAGGGGACAGCCTTGTCTTGTACCTGATTTTAGTGGTATTGATTTGAGTTATTCTCCATTTAATTTGATGTTGGCTGTTGGCTTGCTGTAGATTTCCTTTATTATGTTTAGGTATGTTTCCTCTATTCCTGATTGCTTCAAGACCTTTATCATGAAGGGATGTTGGATTTTGTCAAATGCCTTTATTGTGTCTAGTGAGATGATCATGTGTTTTTTTTTCCTTTGAGTTTGTTTATATGGTGTATTACATTGACAAACTTTTGTATGTTGAACCACCCTTGCATCCCTGGGATGAAGCCTACTTGATCATGGTGGATAATTGTTTATTATTATTGCTATTACTATTATTATTATTATTATTATTATTATTATTATTATTATGTGTTTTAATTTTATACATACAGGTTCCCCTGTCCTCCTCCCTCCTTCCCCCAACCCCACCTTCCCCCCAGCCCTTCCCTTCCATTCCCATATCCTCCAGGACCAAGACACCCTTGGGGATTCATTTAAACCTGGTGGATTCAGTACAGGCAGGCCCTGTCCCCTCCTTCCAGGCTGAGCATGTGTCCCTGTGTAAGCCCAAGGTTCCAAACAGCCAGCTCATGCACTAAGCATGTGGGTCCTGGTCCCACAGCCTGGGTGCCTCCCAAACAGATCAAGCTATTCAATTATCTCATTATCCAGAGGGCCTGTTCTAGCTGGGGGCTCCACAGCCATTGGTTCATAATTCATGTGCTTCCATTCATTTGGCTATTTGTCCCTGTGCTTTTTGCAATCTTGGATTCAACAATTCATGCTCTTACAGTCCCTACTCATTCTCGACAGTTGGACTCCTGGAGCTCCACCTGGGGCCTGGCTGAGGATCTCTGCATCCACTTACATCAGTTATTGGATGAAAATTCCAAGACTACTGTTAGGTTGTTTAGTCATCTGATCACCAGTCTAGGGTGGTTTTGTTTTGGAAGGTCTTGTTCACTCCCTCTATGATGATTGAAAGTTTTGCTGGGTACATTATTCTAGGCTGGCCATCTATGGTCTCTTACTGTCTGCAATATATCTATCCAGGTCCTTTTGGCTTTCAAAGTCTTCATTGAGAAATTGGGTATTATCCTGATGGGTTTGCCTTTATAAGTCACTTGGCCTTTTTTCTTTGCTGCCCTTAATATTCTTTCTTTATTCTGAATGTTTAGTTGTTTAATTATTATGTGGCAAGGGGACTTTTTTGGGAGTCTAGTCTGTTTTGTGTTCTATAGGCTTCTTGTATCTTCATAGGCATTTCGTTCTTCAAGGTGGGACAGTTTTCTTCTATGATCTTGTTAAATATATTTTCTATGCCTTTGAGTTGGTATTCTTCTCCTTCCTCTATCCCTATTATTCATAGTTTTGGTCTTTTCATGGTGTCCCAAATTTCTTGGACATTTTGGGTCATGACTTTGTTGGTTTTAGTGTTTTCTTTGACTGATGAATCTATTTCTTCTAATGTATCTTCAACACCAGAGATCCTCTCTTCCATCTCTTGCATTCTGTTGGTTATACTTCTACCTGAAGTTGCTGTTCATTTACTCAGATTTTCTATTTCAAGCATTCCTTTTGCTAGTGTCTTCTTCATTTTTTCTATTTCCCTCTTCTGTAGTGGATAGCCATCTCAGAATTGGCCTGGAAGTTCCAACCCCCATTGAGGCTTCAGTAATGGTCAAGCCCACAAGGCCAGGCAGAGGAGGAAGCAGAAGACCAAGGATAGAGAGGAGGTCTCTCTCTTGGTGCTGGGATGCTGGATGCAGGAGGTAGAATGAGCAGAGTTCTCCAGAGAACACCACTGAACTGTGTCATACCTTTGCCAGACCCTACAACCTATCCCTTCATTTGTAAGTTACCCCACAAAATAAACCTCCCTTTTAACTACGTGGAGTGGCCTTAATAATTTCACCCATACCTGGCGCCCAGTGTGGGGCAAATTCCAAAGGCCTAGGCAGCTCCTTCCCTCAGCCTCCTCCCTGCCAACTACACTCTTCAGAGTTGAACTGTTTCCCTCATCTGTTTCGTTGCCTTTTCATGATTTTCTTTCAGGGATTTATTGTTTTCTTCTGCTGTATTTTTCCTTTCCTCTAGTTTTTTTTTTTTTAATAGTATTCTTCCCATTTTTTGTTTGTCTGTTCCTCCACTCTATTTTTGATTTCCTCTATATAAGGCTCTAGCCTCTTCATGGTGCTACTTATAAGGTTGTTTTCTTCTGCTTCTTCCATCCCGTGATGTTCAGGTCTAGCTGTTGGAGAAGGGCTAGGTTCTGGTGATGCTGTATTGCTCTTTATTTTGTTGTATGCATTTCTGCTTTGACATCTGCCCATCTCCTTGTGGATTCGTTCTTGGTCTTATCAGTGTACTTGGTCCAGACAGAGCTGACAGATTTAGGGAGACTCTCTCTGGTCCAGATGGAAGCTCTGGGGTGGATGGGAGCTCTGGTCCAGATGAGAGTGCTGCCTGGATAGGAGCTGGGGGCTGCATTCTGAATCTCAGGAAGTCCCTGGGGTCTCCATATCTTATCCAGATGGGAGCTCCTTTCGTCCACATGGGAGTCCTGGGGCAGGATGGAAGCTCTGGTCCAGATGGGAGTTCTGGGACATATGGTAGCTGGGGGCTCTGGTCTAGATGGAAGTTCAGCGGCAAGATGGGACCTGGGGGCTGGTTTCTGAGTCTTAGGAACTGGTTGGGGTCTCTTATCCAGATGGGAGTTCTGGGGCGGATCTATTTTACATTTTTTAACTAAAAGTTTCAAGTATTTCAGGTATTTTTGAAGTTTATGTATATCAAAATAATACAAAATTTAACATTGCAAGCAAGAGGCAAATTGCTCATAGTACTGTTTAGCTATGTTTGTTAAGTGGTTTATTTGATATATTTGATACTAAATGAGAAAGGTTCATATTCAACACAAGATCAAGTCATTGGAAATTTCAGCATTGCCAGAATTGTGGCCCCTGAAATCCCACCATTGGCAGTGGAACTAATGGTAGTTGGTTGTTGGTAGATTGCCCAGACTCTGAGTGGATGGCTCCACACCCATTGCATGTGGTTAGCTCTGACTGGACTTAGAAGATTATCAACAACAACCAAGAAATAAATAAAAACAAGACCATAATATTGGAAAGAAAAGGAGGTAAAAACTATGAAGAGGTTGAAGGTATAGAGGATGGATATGATCAAAATAGACTGTATAAAAATGTATAAAATTTGCTTATGAATTTATCTTTCTTACAGAAAACATAAAATGTAATCATTTTATATTATTTAAAATTAGACTTCAAGGTTTTGTATAAATTTATTTCATTCAAAAATTACTATGAGACATTTAAAATGAATGTTTGTCAGCATGCTTCTCAGTTTAAGCAATGAAATGATAACAATGGAATTGAATCCCTGTTCTAAATCTCTTTTTGATTCACACCTAAAGTTTTCAGAGTCTGAAATGTTCCAATTTTGGTTTTCCCAAGAGAACTTGTCCCCTCAAGTCCTTAGGATTTTATCTAACACAATATATGCCCTTGGAAGAAGTGATTTTATCCACATATTCTGTACATATGTATATATCCTTAAACAATACATAACATTGTTCCAGGAACTTTACTGCACTGTTTAATTGTATTTTAGTATATGTGTTCTTCAACTTTCTTTGTCTTGAATTTATTTTTTGGGAGTTATTAATATGTTTAAATTATTTTCTCCTCTCTTCCTCCCCTTAAGTACCTACAACATACCCCTCTTTTCACTCTTTTAAATTCATGGCCTTTCTCTCATTACTGTATTTTTGAAATTCATTGAGATTTATTACTTAAAGTGATGGATTGGATTTTATTGTCATCCAGTATTCTGTTGTATAAATACATAATGATTGATTACATTATTGATGATCAATTAATGTGAAATAATCATTTGAAAATATATCTAGGTAACTTCAATGGGAATAATGGTAGAACAACATTGGTAGATTTCCATTTCCTCCCTCTAAACAATAAAAGACCCATTGAAGGTAAATTCTTAGCTTTTAGCCTTTGAATGTTTGAAAATTCTTTTGGTTTATCTTCACAAAAAAAAAAAGAGCAATGCATTTGTGGTTGACATCTTTGTGACACTAATTCAATATTTTTTCTTATCTATTATTGCTCAGGAAACATTACTCCAATATTGTATTTGAGCTGTTGAACAGCTATAATTACAATCTTCCCTCTGAAATATTTCTTTTTAATCATTTCTCATATGATAATATTGTTTTTCCATCTGTGAACTATTTGTTTGCTCCATTTGGCTTCATGATATACTTTATACATTTTAAAGAACAAAGTTTCACTACACAAATAGATTGTCTTAGAATTTTCCAGGTTGCTTCAGTCAGTGGCCTGCAAACTAGTTTTCTTGTCATGGCCACATCGATACTGATAACTGTGACAATCGTAAACTACCATCCTTGGCTTTCTGGTCTACTTTCTGTATAGAAACACTTTGTTTTCTTCAAATATCAAAATGTTTTATACTGTGTCTTCAAATGTTGGTCAATTTCATTCTCTGCATGCAGAAATCTCAATTATTTTTTGTATAATTCTACATGTCTTTTCCCATGGTTAGTACTTACTTTACTACATTGATTAAGCTATACTAACCATAAATAGCCTAGTGTTATTATAGAATATTATAATGTAGTGTTATTATATGTCAGCCAGTGCATAATCTGCAATTATGGTATTTTTGCCACTACTTTTCAGTTTTGTCTAACAGTCAGACCATTTGTGTGATTTAGTATTCATAGCTTCAGCATTATTTCATGTTTTTAAAAATATTAAACTGTTCTATTTTTTTAATTGCACGGATTATTGCTTGTTCTTTTATACTTTTACCTTTTCTTGGAATCACTCTGCCTAAAATATTTTATAATTTCCAATTATTGCATTGTGGATACAATTAATATTAATAACAATTTCTATTTTCAGGTGTTGATTAATATTAGTAATTTAGACTAGACTACCTTTAATTTTTTTCCAACATTATTAAAATTAACATAATTTATTTTAAAATTTTAAATTTATTTATTTTCTTTTATGACTATGAGCTTTTGCCAGCATGTATGTGCACTACCTGTGTGCCAGTTTTCCACAGATGTAACATGAGATTGGATCCCCTGAAACTGGAATTACAAACATTTTTGAGTCATCATGTGGGGCAGACTACTGGACTTGCATTCCAACAAGAGCAGCAAATACTTGTAACCATGGAACCATATCTCTAGCCCCCAGATTGACATAGTTTACATTAATGATGATCTCAAACACATTTAAAGTAGTGCATAGTTGATTAAATATTTCTCATTGAGATTTATGTTCTTGTATTTATTACTTAGAAATTTTGCATTTTTGTATAGAATCATAACTGAGTAACACTGATTAATTAAATGTTCATTTTATTTGCTTTTCTAACTTAATATTGAAAAAACAGAATTAAAGAAAAATAAAATAAAATTTCAGTTGTAGTCTGCTGTGGATATCGCTCTGTGTAAATAAAGTTCTGATTGGCCAATGGCCAGGCAGGAAGTATAGGCGGGACAAGAGAGAAGAGAATTCTGGGAAGTAGAAGGCTGGAGAGAGACAGCCAGCCGCTGCCATGAGAAGCAACATATAAAGACACCAGTAAGCCACAAGCCACGTGGCAAAGTATAGATTAACAAAAATGGGTTAATTTAAGATAAAAATGGTAGATAACAAACAGCCTGCCACGGCCATACAGTTTGTAAGCAATATAAGTTTCTATGTGCTTTCTTGGTTGGGTCTGAGCGACTGTGGGACTGGAGGGTAAGAGAGATTTGTCCTGACTCTGGGTCAGGCAGAAAAACTCTAACTACAAATGGCGCCCAAGGTGTTGTCAAGAGTCTTCTTATTATAATGATGTAATTGCATGTCTTACATTTTTTAAAGAGCCCTCATATCTAATAATTACTTTTTTCACATTATACACATTATTAAAATTTATGGGGCTAAAACAATGATTTTGATGAAAGATTTATGCATTAATCACATTGTCATAGAGAAATATGATTAACTGGTAGCAGTTAATAATTTAACCTGATAAATTATAAAATGATGCAGTAACCATGTAAACAAACATGAAAATTCAGAGAGCATAATAGTTCTAATTTGCTATATAAATATCATTTCAGTATAACTTGCTTAATAGTTATTGATTGTTTAAAATCCTAATATCATAAAAAGTACCTTCCATGTGGCATTATTTAGTGAGTACAACTTATTTTAAAAATTTTAACACTTAAGAGTAACCATAATTCATTATGCTCATATCTATTTTTTCTGTACATTTTAACATAAAATGTATTCATATATTTTTTGAGGGAAAAACTCTAAATCAATGGAAAAGATAGAGCTAAGACAAAAAAAATTTAAATGCATTACATATGCCAGCCCTGTAGAAAAACCAACATTTAAAAAAAAAATTTAGTTGTATCATCTTGAAAAGAGTTGAGAAACAAACTCAGAAATGAATCAGTATTGATTTAGTTCACAAGGAATAGCACAGTAGAGTTAGGCAGCCATACTTCTCTAAATTTGAAAAAAAAAATGTAGATGACTCAAGATATGGAAATGCTAAAGAAAATGAGTGAATTTTTAAAAATCTAGTAAGGAACATATGGGTAGAGTCTTGTTTCTCACTAGAAGCATGTAAATTTAAGCTCAAGTATATCTATTATAGATTTCGATTACATGTATCGTGCACTAAGTAGAGAAATTCACAAAAGACAGGAATACACAATATGCAATTGAGATTCAGTGAGTAATTTCACATGTATAGTGTGTTCCCTTAAGCTATGAAGTTCTTATAATTTTTACAGACATAGTAAGAAATTAATGAAAACATTCAATAATACTTTCTTATAGACTAGACACTGTACAAACCTAGGACCCTTTGAAAAACAATGCAATGTGGCCAGAACAGTTTTCTCTCCAAGTCATCCTACATTTGTCTCAACTTCAGTGTGGGATTGTAATCTGTCCTGTTACAACTTCACTAAACACCAAGTTTAACTTTGTTTTCTAATTTTACTAGTTGCAAGATCAACTAAGGAAGAGTGTCACATGTGTTATGTCATGGCACACACAGCTTTTCTTGCATCACTTGATACATTTGAATGTGGCAGGAACCCCACTGTGTCTGCAATCTGTAGCCACTATTATAGTGTGGTTCAACAAAGCATCCTGAATACAGCACTCAAGATCAAGAAAGAAAAATTCATCAGGAACAAGTTGGTCTAAAGTTTTGTTTTAGTTTAGCATTAGATTTTAATAATTTGGATAGCAAGAGTAAACACGTTATATTTTTGAATTTTATTTGCTGCCTATTTAATCACAAGGGAGCCATTGTTGTTTTTTGTGATAGAACACTACTTCAGGTGCTGTTTTAAGTCAAGTGATTTACTCTGCTCCGGAGAGCTTTAGGCGGCTTCTAGAGAATTACTTGATCACGTGGCTGGGTACGATGGGCGTTGGAAATGAGAAGGTGAGTTGATTTTCAAATTGAGGTAAAGTAGGAATTTGCATTTATTTTGATTAATATAATTTCCAAAATTATATTAGATTCATTTGTGATAAAAACCTAAGTTATTCAACAATTGGTCTCAGAAAACACACAAGGATCAGTGCTGCTCTCTGATACCTACTCTACTGAAAGTGAAAGCAAGTGGAAGAAAATGAGCTTAGCAACATTATATGAGAACTGTTTATAAATGTATGAAAGCTCACATTTTTCAAACAGAAAAGCACAGAGAATTTTCTTTTTTTTTTCTTTTTAAAATCTAAATCTACTTTTGAAAGAGACTATAAAAATAATTGGGGAGAAGCTGATTATTTATCATTAGCTTTGCATGTGACCTATCTGTGTGAAAACAGATTATTTGTGGGGTCCTCAATTTCTTTGCTTTTGTGTCTTATATTAAAATAATCTAAGAACTCCAGGCAGTGATTTAAAACTTAAGGAAACCTAACTTTGTCTATGATCAAACATACATTTTCCAACTCAGATATATTAATAATAAAATTGATGCTTGGTATTCTAACTTATTCAATGTCCTCTGAAGTTTTCACACAATATCAAGAACTAATTGGGAGAAGGTAATGCTAATTTTTCATTCCTAATTCAGAAGCTAAAAATTGTGGACCAAGAGGCTGTGTTATAAAGAGAGATATAATTTCAAACTGGGTGGTGGTGGCCTTTAATCCCAGCAGTCAGGAGACAGAGGCAGGTAGATCACTATGAGTTTGTGAGTTTGAGTTTTGAGGCTAGCATCATCTACAGTGCTAGTTCTAGGACAGCCAGGCCTACATGAAGAAACCCTATCTTAAATTAAAAAAGAAAAAAGAAAAGGAAAGAGAAAGAGAGACAGAGAGGTACAATTTCACAGAAATATCAGTTTAACCTGCTTTGCATTTACATATGCTGTAAAACTATTCCTTGTAAAACCAATAAATATTTATCTTTCCTTTCCAGTTAGTTTTAGTTTTGTAAATATTTTGTTCCTTAACCATTCCATACTCTGTAAAATGTAGTGGGGTTATTTTTGCTACATTTTACATAAAATAATATAATTTTGAGAAATCTGGAAGTGACTTATACAAGAAATGAGAGATAATTGAATGGGAAATGGAATCAGAGTTAGGTCTTTAGTATTTCTCTGCTTGTTATAAGATTAGTAAATCAACTGAGTAGTATCACTTGCCAGGTATGAGGGAATACTCTAGATAGAGGCTGATAAGCCACATAGACAACATCTGTTCTCAAAGGGTTTAGAAAGAAAACAATATTATCTTAGAATTTTTTAAAATAGTGAATTTGATAGCAAGTTATCATAAAAAGAAGCTCAAGTCAATATGGAATGAAGCATTACAGAACTCAGAAGCCAGTTATATCTCAACCTATCCCAATGGCCATTATCAAATCATAGCTTTCATGAAGGATGGAGAATTATCCTAACAGTCACCATGAAACATAGAAAACTCGGGACTTCTATCTGACAAGAGCATTACAGTAATTCTCAGATCTGTCTGCAAAGTTTATTTTATTCAAAAACTACTATATATGAAATATGCAAAAATGAATATTATATGATCCTGTCTTCAAAGAACCTTTAATATTTTGAAAGAAATGGGAATGTAGGTATACAATAGTAAAAATATGTTATTCATTATATGATAAATCTTATTAACCACTGACCCAGAAAAGAATTTTGGAGTGTCCAAAATATAATCACAAAATCAACTTTGAAGTAGCTTTAAAATATTAGTAAAAATTTATCAGATAGAGTATATATTAATAAAAAGTGTCAAAATACAAAAGATAACAAATTGCTAAAGTATTGATAGATTCAAGACATGGAGAAACATTTAATAAGTTTTCATTGTTGAACACCTGGAAAGAATATTTTAAGAGGTTCCTGTGAAACTACTTGGAGTAAGATTGAAATATATAAAATTATCTTATTACTGTGAGAAAACAGTTGCCCAAATAAAATTATATATTCAGTAAAGCTTGCACTCAATCATGGAAAAAATGAGTAAATTTTACTTGAAAAAATATTGAGAGTATTTATTGTCAAGGCTTTAGAATTGTTGAAAATCAAAAACATTGCCATTTAGGAAACTAGAAAATTAATTTAAAAAAATGGTGAGGTAATCAAATGTATGATACAAACATCATTCAAGTATATAAAAATTCTTAAAAGTACTAGTGATGATAATTTCTTTATTTTAACTTGATTTCCTGATTTTTAACAAGGTAATTCAGGAAAAACATGATTAGAACAAAACCATTCTAAGGCAAACAATAAACAAGAGTGTGATAAGAAATCTATTGTACCTTTTCATACTCAGTCTATATAATGTATATAAACTTCCTAATTATACAACAGGAACAGGGTGGGAGCCATACTTTGTTATTAGATTACATTATAAAACACAAAGAAAGCAGAACATAAAATTTAAAAAAAATAGATGGAATTGTATTAATAAACAATCATAATCAACCTTAAAGAACTGAATTTAATAGTTAGGAGATAGCTATTCATAATTTTAAATGACTCACATTGTATCTTTACACTCATTTTAAAAATGAAAGTACCACAACTATACAACAGAGAGTGTTAATATCCAGGCTCTCTAAAAAAACATTAAAAAATGGAGCACACACAAAAAACATTTCTAGCCAACTAATGGGCTTATGAACTAATTGGCAGTTTGCCAAAGAAGAAATACATTTGACCAATAAATATTTGAACATGTATTTATCGTACTTACTTATCAGGGAAATGTAAATTAAAACTAACATAGTATTTCATCTAATCAGAACAAATGACAACAAATGCTGGCAAGGGTAAAGGGAAAGAACCTGTTTTCACTGTTGATGGAATGCAGACTTAGGTAGTCAACACTGAAATCACTGTGGAGGTTTTTCAGAAAAGTAAAATAGATTTTCCAAGTAACCCAAATCTTTTTCTCCTGGTTATATGCTCAAGAACTCTATGTCCTACCATAGAGATACTTGCTCATATTTAATTCCGTATTATTCATAATGACTAAGAAATTGAGCCAGTTTAGATGTTCTTCGACAAATTAATAGGTAAGGGAAATACTGTACATATCTAAAAGGGAGTTGTAGTTGAAGTTTTCCTCTGTCCCACCTGGTCTGCAGCTGCTCAGACCCAAGTAAACACACAGAGGCTTATATTAATTAAAACTCTTTAGACATTAGCTCAGGCTTCCTACTGACTAGCTCTTGTGCTTTAACTCAGCCTAATTCTGTTAATCTATTTGTTGCCACATGTCCCCTGGCTTTACCTGTGTGCCATCTCATGCTTCTCCCTGGAAAGCAGGCTGGCATCTCATGACTCGGCCTTCCTCTTCCCAGAATTCTCATTGACTGCTTATCCCACCTATACTTCCTGCCTGGCTACTGGCCAGTCAGCATTTTATTTATCAACCAATCAGAGCAACATACATTCACAGCATCCCATTCCACAGCACCTCCCCTTTTCTGCCTGATAAAAAGGAAGGTTTTAGCTTTAACATAGTAAAATTTACATTTAACAAAACAGTTATCAGGCAAGAATTATAGTTATAATATCTAGTTTATTTGTATTTGGCAAAATTAAAGAAAATATCCTATCCTATATTTGTGAGTCAAAGGTTTCATATCTACTTTCTCTCATATCAAAACCAAGGAAAACCATAATTATAATTATCAAGTCTTCAACTACATCAAAGACTTCAGAAAGGTACAATATTATCTAAGTAAACAGAAAGAGAATTGCAAGCAACTTTCAGAAATCTAGAGTGACAGGGACAGCTATCTGCCTGGATAGTCATCCAAAGTTCCTCTGCAACATTGGGGCATCCATCTTCAGCCCACAGATCTAGACTCTCTCAGTTGCTTCTTCCTGTGTCCTGTAGAATGTCTGGCAGTTTCTTTTTGAAGCAAGAAACTGAAGGAACATCCAAAGTTCAGTGGTCATCTTCCTATGGGTCCTGTATGTCCAGTTTATATAACATTTTATCAAGCAGTTGATGCAAGGGCACTTTTTTGCCCAGTGGCTAACTTTTACCACAAAGAAAGCAAACTCCAGCTGGGCATGGTGGCACACGCCTTTAATCCCAGCACTCGGGAGGCAGAGGCAGGCAGATCTCTGTGAGTTCAAGGCCAGCCTGGGATACAGAGTGAGTTCCAGGAAAGGCACAAAGCTACACAGAGAAACTCTGTCTCGAAAAACAAACAAACAGAAAGAAAGAAAGAATGAAAGAAAGAATGAAAAAAAGAAAGAAAAGGAAGGAAGGGAGGAAGGAAGGAAGGAAGGAAGAAAGGAAGGAAGGAAGGAAGGAAGGAAGAAAGGAAGCAAACTCCATAATGAGTTTGAGTTTCTTCAATGCCCATTATCTTCTCTGAAGTAGATTGGTGCTTTCAGGAGCAGACATAGCCCAATGTCCTGAAAGTTAAAAGTTCTTAAAACATTTTAAATGACATATTCTGTAGGTTTCTGAAGTGTTTGAAGATTACCTACCTAACTGAAATATATCTATGTATATCTAGAAAACTTAACTAATATGACTAAAAGTTTAAATAATATAGATGATTAACTATTAGCCTGTATTTCTTACTTATCCATTACAATTAAAATGAGTTACATAAATATAACACTTTAAATGTGAGTAGAAATATATATAAAGGATAACAAAATTAACTCTAAATATGTATCAATAAACTAAAATCCATAGCAATGTAAAACATTTCACACAAGTTGTTATTCTTTAAAAGTAGGTTCAATGATCTACTCTTTCATCCTATCATATCTGTGCCCTATATTTCTATATTCTCCTTTCTTCTTCTAGAAAGAGATTGACTATGACCAATAACAATTTGTAACCAACAACCTAAACAAAGACAAACATCCATAATCCATTTTTTGGAAATGTGGGTGAAGTTTTCTAGGCTACTTCCTGCTGGTAGAGGGCACTGGTAATCTTATGGGGATCCTGAGAAAATTAGGAATTTTGCTCAAATTCTGACTGGAATAGTCTGTATTCTCTGAGCCAGTTGCCTTGAAGCTGTTTTTGGATGTTGGATCAGTTGGTAGAGCATGAGATTCTTAATCTCAGGGTTGTAGGTTTGAGCCCCATGTTGGGCACCATTTGTAGTTGTTTTCCTGTGTCTTGCCTGGTCTAGAGTCACTCAGACCCAAGTAAACACACAGAGGCTTATATTAATTAAAACTGATCGACCATTAGCTTAGGCTTCCTACTGACTGGCTCTTACACTTAAACTCAGGCCATTTCTGTTAATCTATATGTTGCCCCATGTTCCATGGCTTTACCTGTGTGCCATTGCATGCTGCTCCCTGGATAGCAGGCTGGCGTCTCCTGACTCAGCCTTCCTCTTCCCAGAATTCTCCTTAAATGCTTGTCCTGCCTATATTTCCTGCCCGACTACTGGCCAGTCAGCATTTTATTTACCAACCAATCACAGAAGGGAGTAACATTCATCTAGTCACAGAAGACATAATGTGAGTTCACTGATGATATTTTACTGAGCCAAGTGGTTAGACCAAATTGCCAACAGTATCCATTTTGACTATCTCAAGATATCTCATTAGCAAATATAGTGATTTTATTTTAGTTTTCAACTAATTCTCCTAATATAAATTTGTTTAGAGTGTGAATGGACAGTATTTTAATTACAAATAATTAAATTAATTTGAATTTAATGTTGGCTCAAAGTGGGCTTGAGTGGTTTGAAGATTAACCTATGACAGTAGGCCACTTTGTGATTCAGGTTTCAAGTATATATAGAAAGAGTGAATCCTACCATGAGAATGAAAAGAAACTCAAAGCAGGCCTTCAGATCAAATTTTGAAAATCATAAAAATAGATCTATTTGTAAAATTTTAATCATGTTTTCTTCTTCCATTCCAAATGCAGTCTCTTAGTAATCTAAATGTGTGTAGACTCATTCATGAAATAGTTGCTTTAGTCATAGTACTAATTTTCCTCTGCACCCACTTTCAGTACAAAGTAGATCATAGTGTTGTTCTCAGATTGCTACATATAATTCATGTAATCTTCAAATATTTATGAGGAAGTTAATATATGCTGAGCATTTAAGGTTAAGCTTTGGATAGGTATTACGCTTTGACAGCTAAAGTGTGCATGGCAATGCAGTAGAATGTAGACTCTAATAGTAAAATATTGAGTAGAAAAAATAAATCAATAATTCAGTTAAAAATAAAAACTTTGTAAAAAAAGAAATAACATATATTCAACAAACAGAAAAACAAAAAACAAATAAGCCAAAGCTGTGGGGAAACTCCTGATGGGAAATTTAGAAAGACAATGATTAAAAGAAGATAAGTTCTCTAAGAAGGGGGCTGCCAATCTGACGGAACAGCATCCTCAGTAGAGGAAAAATCAAATGCAAAGGACTGAGTGAGAAACAGTTTGACCTTATTTGAAATACACAGAGATCAGTGTTCTTGAATTTTTCAAAAGAGAAGTTATATTGAAGTCCTAAAGTAGGCAGAGCTTGCCTAGTTCCTTTCGGACAAAGAGGATAAGGGTAGGCTTTATTTGGTATGAATTGCAGAGAAGCCACCAAAGTAGAATAATTATCAAACAGTCATCCAAACCAGGACACTTTTGAAAGAGAGAGAGGTTCTAATAATAGTTTTTCCAGAACAATAGCAAGGAACAAGAACTCTCCTAGGAAAACTAGGACATGCGTATCCTCTACTGAAGTCTCCTAGGCAAAGGAGAGACATGACAGTTTATGCCAGGAAATATTAAAGGCCACTTTGCAGATTTCAGGCTGCAAAGACAGGAAGACAAACTAGAAGTTGTCAACTGTGTCCTATTGACAAATAATCTTGCTCTTTTCAGTATTCTGAGATGTATTCAGTCACAGGGTTTCAATAAGTAAGAAATATTGTGGAGAAGATTTGTGATGTAGAGAAAATGATATTAAATAATTCTGAGTACTTTTTCCTAAGCACATAATGACACAATTTAGTTACTTAGTAAATTGAACAAAATAAATGTCCAGAACTTTGTGTGCAGAAAAACTTATCTTTGTTTTAATATATCTCAAACTATAGAAATCCAGACCTTAGTCCATTTTTAGGCATACAGTTAATCAAATCTGGCACCCAGGAGAAAAAAAAATTCCAGACTCAGTTATCTGATCAGAACCCACAAAAAAATTAATAAAACTAAAATGCAATTTTTCATCAGAAATAAAAACTAACACTAATTGAAAATAGAATCTCATACTTGAAACATCAACACTTGGGAGGCTGAGGCAGGGTTGCCATGAAGCCTGTCTCAAAAAGGCAAGAGAGACAAGTAAATCTTATCGAAAACAATAAATTTTATATGCTATACAGTATTTAATACTATACCCATGATCTTAGTTCCCACAAATACATAGGACATAGTAATATATGAATGTGTATTTATGCTCTGATGTGTTTATGCATGCTCTCTAGACTTTCTTTTTCTGTTGTTTTTTTTATCTTGAGTGCATTCTATTTATTTATTTATATATTATGGAAAATAGATTTTTTTTTCATACAATATATTTGATTACAGTCTCCCCTCCTCCAACTCTTATCAGATCATCCCCAACTCTACCCCCACCCAAATCAACACCTCATCATTTTCTTTTTTTCATTATAATACAATTATGCATCTGAAAAATATTATAAAATAAAATAAGTTAAATAAAAACAAACAAATCAGAATAGAACAAAGCACAAAACTACAAGGAGAAAAAGAGACAAAGAAAGGGTATAAGAAACACATACATAGTTTCTCTTTTAAAATATTTTAAAATTTTTATGCATTTCCTTTTATTTTTCAGATTATAATGTAATTAAATCTATTCTTCTCTTTCCTCCCCATAGACTCTCCCATATAGCCCTCCTTGCTCTCTTTCAAATCCATGACCTCTTTCATTGTTACAAACATTGTGTATGTATGTACATACATATTCCTAAGTACAACCTGATCAGTCCATATAATGTTACCTGTGTGTATGTTATAGGGATGACCATTTGGTGTGCTTTTCCTGGAAGACTGTTTATCCCACTTGAAGATTTAGCTGGAGACCTTCTCTCCAGCCCCCGCCAAGCCCTGTTAGTCTGACAATCCACTTATAAAATAAACACACAGATGCTATTATTTAAACTGTTTGGCCATTAGCTCAGGCCTACCATTGTCTAGCTCTTACTCTTATATTTTACCCATTTCTATTAATCTATACTTTGCCACATGGCTCATGGCTTACTGGTACCTTACATCTTCCTTGTCCTGGTGGCCACTGGCAGTGTCCCCTCCTATCTTCCCGTTCTCCCAATTCTCCTCTCTCTTAGTCCCGCCTATACTTCCTGCCTGGCTACTGACCAATCAGTGTTTTATTTGCCAATTAATCATCCACAGCCAAAGATCCTTATAATTACATCACTTTCCCCTTCCCTTTCCTCCTTCTCCCAACTCCTTCCATGGCTGCCCTCACTTGCAAGTGGACAGCTTTTCCACTGATTATCACTGTTACATACACTGTGTGTGTGTGTGTGTGTGTGTGTGTGTGTGTGTGTGTGTGTGAGTGTGTGTGTGTGTGAAAATACATAAGTGGATCCTGCTGAGTCTATTTGCTGTTTGATCATAATAATCAATAGGCTTATATTGTAATTGCAGCTGTCTGCATCCAAGCCATCTACTAATTTTACCATCCTTCAGATTCTAGAATTTTAGGGAGTGACAGTCCCCAGGAGAATTTCCACTTTCCACTTACCCCTTCCACTTCTGATGTTGCCATCATTCAGGTCTCATTTATGAAGCCATTTCTATGAGAAACTACTTCACATATGAATTTCTAGTATTCTAGCTTTTAAAATCCTTATTTAATTTCTTTTGTGATGTTCTCTGAGTTATAGATTCAGGAGCTGTGACATGGATGACCCATTGGCTCTGGGCTCCCCATGATCTATTAATTGCTATGTTTTGAGCAGTTGAGTTGCACTGTGATGGTCTCCATTTGCAATATATCAAAGCTTCTTTGGTGAGGGATGTTATTTACACTTATCTGTGAGTTTAAGGATAAGATTTAGAATGTGGTTAAGAATTATAATGGTCCAGAAAAAAAGGCAGTACAAAGTTCTCTTCTAAGATCCACTACATCACTAGCCTAGGGAAGCTTGACAAGTTTCTAAAAGCAGGCATGGTTTCTTTCTTGTTGAGTGGGCCTTAACTTCAATTAGACAGCTTTTGTTACCACCAACACATGAGTGTCACTTGCTGCACCATTACGAACACATGTAATTAATATGATTTATAGGTTTTGCAGCTAACTAAGCCTGTTAATTGTTTGCCTCCTTTGGCAGTTTGCATAGTTTCTTATTCTGTTGTAAAGGAGCTCCTAAAGTTCAGAAAAACATTTGTTCTTATGCTAAAATTCCACAACAATTAATTATATGTTGTAGCACCAAGCACTGTTTTTGGTTTTGTTCGTAGGAATGTGGGGAAGCACCAATAGCTTCTGATGTGTTAGGACAGTATCTCTTGGCTGACCTTCATGAGTACTAATAGTTGAAAAATGTTAAGGCTGCTAGTAAAATGCATAATACTATTCTTCTTATATTCTACTACAACACCAAATTTGTATAGCTCATTATGAACAAATCAAAAAATAAATGGTCAACAGAGGAATCTACTTCTTGGAAATTTATATAGGAACAAAATGAAGTATAATGACTCATAGATTGGTGCCTAGTGTAACAATCATCAGAGAGGCTTCATCCAGCAACTGATGGGATCAGATAACTTTAAGGAGATCTCCATGAACCTTGAAGAGGAGTGTAAGGAAGAATTGTAGGAGCTAGAGGGGTCAAGGGCATGAGGAGAACATGGCTGACAAAATAAACTAAGCAGAGATTATAAAGGCTCACAGAGACTGAAGTGACAACCACAGAGCTTACACGGATCTGTGCTAGGTCCTCTGTATATATGTTATGGTTGTGTAGTTTCTTGTTCTTGTGGGACTCTTAACAATGGGAATGGAGAGTGTCTCTGAGTCCTTTGCCTACTGATTGCCTTGTTCAGCCTTGACATGAATGTTTATGCCTAGTCTTATTGTAACTTACTATGTCATTTGGTTGACATTCCTGGGAATGCTGTTGTCCTATGACTAGAAATTGAGGAGCAGGGGATTTTGGAGGAGAGGTAAGGTAAGGAGGGAGCAGGCAGGAGTGAAGGGATGAGAAACTGTGCTTAGGATATAATGTAACAGAGAAGAATAAATTCTAAAATTTAAATATAAGCCAGGTGTGGTGGCACACACCTTTAATCCTAGCACTCGAGAAGCAGAGGCAGGTGGATCTCTGTGAGTTTGAGGCCAGCCTGGTCCACAGAGTTGTAGGATTGCTAGAGCTGTTACACAGAGAAACCCTGTCTCAAAAAACCAAAATAAGGAAAAAAAAATGAAGTATGGTGGACAACTGAATTTGTAATGACAATTAAATCTAATTAAATTCATATGATAGTATCATAAGAAATGAGGTCTCAACATAAACTATAATTCATTTCTTCTTCCTAAACACTATATATTTAACTATGGTTTGCTAGACATATAAAACTAAAGTTTTATTTGTATAGCTACTTGATCAACTACAGTTACCAAGAACCTTATTCAGTCTTCACAAGCTTACCTAGTGGCTATATTTTTAGTTTCTGAGTAGTTGCATTCCTTTGAAAATATTCAGGATATTTTTCTAAAGTATGCAGCTGTGATTGACCAAAAAGACATGATATGAAGACAAATTTCTTACTAAGTAGGATGTTTTGACTTAGGCAAAAGAAATAAAATCAGTGCTTTTGAATATATATGGTTGTGTTTACCTTGGTGTTGAAGTCTGTAGATTAGTTTTATATTACAACTAGTTCATTACCAAAGAACTGTCACCATTTAGAATCTTAGTGATATGGTACAAGCAGAAAAGGGCTGTGTGAAGACAGCAACAATTAAAATATTAGCTTATTATTCATTAAACATGGAGTAGATGATTGCTCTAAGATTTAACCTTCTTGTCTGTAAAATGGAACTAAAATATGTAACTTTAGAGAGTGCTATAAAGATAGAAAAAATTTAATCAAAATGACTTGCAGTGCCAACCATGGATTTGGAGTTTCTAAAGCATTGTTGAATTTATATTGACTCTAAGTATTCATTTGACAGGGAGAACAGGCTACATTGTAATTTTGTTGTATATAATTTTAATTTCGTGTATAAAAATATGTTTTACACTGTAGCTGCTTAAATATTTAATGCAAAGTTTATTTTGATCAAAAATTCTATTATTTCTACTCTGTTGAAGTCTTAATAATAGAACTATGTGAGTTCTATTTATAAAACGTAAGTACAAATTAAATTTACCCAATAATTGTTATACATAAAATGAATTCATGACTATATTTGACACTGTTAACAATGATGAAGGTACTTGTTAAAAGTTATATAAAATAGTAAAATATACTGATTTTGCTTAATAAACCCTTTCTTAAAAACTTTCTTCCTTTTCTTTATTTCCTTTTTAGTTTAGTTAATCAGATGAATGTGTAAAAGAACTACTAAATGAGAAGTATTACTTTGTTGCTTTATCTTTTTCTTATAAAATTCACTTTCAAGTCTTATTTTTATATCACACACTTCTTCTGTATTTGTTAACTGCTTTTGATAATGTTCTACTATATTTGTGAGTGACATTGTACACCATCACCATCATGTACTCTGCAGTGATTGTTTGACTTCCAGTATTCCAACTCGGATTCCTTTCATTTATGTCTTGCCTGGTGGCAAAAACTAAGATTTGCACTGCTATGTTGAAAAAAAGTTTGAAAATCAATGTCCTTGTCATTTTCTACATCTAAAAAAAGTAATCATTTCATTTTTATTCCATTCAATATGATTATAGATATTACTTTACTGAAAATGATCTTTATTTTATTGAGATATATTCTTACATTCCATCATAATTACATTTGTCAGTAATGTTTTCTCAAAGCTATTTTGGATTTCATCAAGTGCCTTTTTGTTTTTCTGCATGTGTTGAAATCATCATGAGGATTTTATACTTTCTGTAGATGTGGTAGCTTATTGATTTGCTCACAGTAAATCCCAGGTCCATTCCATGGTCATATTACATTTAATCACAGTGATTAATCATTGTGGATAGCTACTCTGATACCCAAAAGACACAAAGACCCAACAAAGAAATGAAATTACACACCAATTTTCCTTATAAACATATGTGCAAAACTTCTTAATAAAATATTTGCAAACCAAACCTGAGAACACATAAGGTAATATTCCATAATCAGTTAGACTCCACTGTAGACATGCAGGGGTAGTTCAACATATGGAAAATCTGTCAATATAATCCACTGTATAAATACATTAAAAGAAAAAAAATCACAAAATATCTCAGTAGATTGAGGAAAGAACTTTCACAAAATCCAACACATCTTCATGATAAAAGCCATTGAAGAATTTCTCCAACAAATCCCTCTCTTCGGTTCCAGAGAACTCTGTGGGAGAAGAGGTAGAAATAGTGTAAGAGTTAGAGAAGACAGAGCACCAAGAAAACAAGGCCCTCTAAATCAACACAATCAAAGCTCTAGTGAACTCACAAAGACTGAGGCAACATGCACAGGGCCTGCAGGGACTCTGCATCAGGTTCTCTGCATATATATTAAGGCCCCAATATTTATTTTTATGGGATTTCTGAGTGTGTGAACTAGCATGGTTCTCATTCTTGTGCCTTCTCTTGTCCTCCTTTTTTCTGTTTGTTTGCCTTGTTCAACTCCCAATTTGATAGTTTTACTCTTATTTCATTATATTTCATTTTGAAATATTTTATTATTATGCTGTTGAAGTCTATTTTTTTAATGTTAGATAGAAAGGGGAAGGATCCAAATGGGAGAGAAGGCAAGGAGGTATTAGGCAGAAAAGGGAGGGGAAACTGTAATCAGGATGTATTATCTGAGAAAAGGTTTTATTTTTTATAAAAGAAAAAAGAAGCTTTTTGAGGATTGAATGGACTTCTGTTACTAATATTTTTGATTCTTTATATTAATCTAAGGTATTTGTGAGCAATATTACATTTTGTTTTGTCTTTAACTGGTTTTGGTATCATGGTAAAATGAAACTTAGAAAATGTGCCCAGAAAAAAAATTTCTTCCTCTATTTTTGGGAAAAATTTAAGAATAAGCCAGTCTTAGTGTTTCTGAAAGTGTTTATTTTAGTCCAGCTCTAAAATTAAACAGTTCGAGGATTTTGATTGACAAAAGAGGTCTTACTGGCTTCTGAGAAAAGTGCTGAGAATATGCCTTAAAAAAAAGTCAGACTTGAGACCATGCCCATGAGAACAGGTAAGAGGCTCACCTATCCTAGGATATCTCCCCTGCCTTGGGTTAGATCCCAAAGACTCAACTCCCTGCCACCCCTTCCTGTCTCCACTGCTGTGCCCTTGCCACCATCTCTGGCAGATATACCTTGCTCAGATACAGGCCATGCCAAGCAGAAGAATAAGTATAGTCCACACCAGTCTGAAGAACAGGTGGAGGCCACAGCAGCCAGAAGAAACAGACCACACCAAGCAGAAAGACACAGAGGCAGACTGAGGCAGAGACTCACTGCTAGACCACAACAGTACATCTAAAAAACTCCTGACACAAAACATCCAGGAAATCTGGGACATGGAACAGACCAAACCTAAGAACAAGAGGAATAGAAAAAGAAGAAGAATCTCACTTCAAGGCACAGAAAAACATTTTTAACAAAATCATAGAAAAATGATGTTTTTTCCTAGCCTGAAGAAGAACATGGCTATAAAGGTACATGAATCTTTAGAACACCAAATAGATTGGAACAAAAAAGAAAGTCTTCTCGCCACATAGCAATAAAAATATACAGAACAAATAAAAACTATCAAAATCTGCAATGGAAAAATGCCTAGCAACATTAACACAGGCATATTAGGATTAAACTCCACATCTCAATGGAGACTCTAATGCCAGAAAGGCCTAGATAGATGGGTTGCAGACTCTAAGAGGTAACAGATGCTAGTCCAGACTACTATGCTCAGCAAAATTTTCAATCACTATAGATGGAAAACAAGATCCATGACAAAGTCAAATTTAAACAGTGTCTATCCACAAATCCAGTCCTGCAGAAGATACTAGGAGGAAATTTTCAACTCAAGAAGGTTAACTACACCCATAAAATCGAGGAAATAAATAAAATCACTCCAGCAAAACCAAAAGATCATACACACATACATACATACATACACACACACACACACACACACACACACACACACACACACACACACAGGTGCCTGCACACAAACACATTACGACCACCATCAAAAACAAAATAAAAGTAATTAACTACCATTAGTCATTGAGATCTCTCAAGATAATGGACTCAATTCTTATATAAACACACACACAACTAACAGAAATTATTGGAAATAAGGATTCATCCTTCTGCTGTGTACAAGAAACATACCTCAGAATCAAACAAAGACATTACCTCAAAATAAAACTTGGAAAAAAGATTTTTCAAATAAATGAACCTTAGAAATGAGCTGGTGTAGACATTTTAATATCTACTGAAGGAGGCTTCAAACCAAAATTAGATGAAAGAGACGGGGAAGGACACTTCATGCTAGTACTCATCAAAGGTAAGATCAAACAATATGATATCTTAATTCTTAAAATCTGTAACCTAAATGCAAGGGTACCCATGCTTGTTAAAAAATAATAAAAACAACAAAAAACATAACTAAAGCTTAAATCACACATCAGCCCTCATACATTGGTAGTGGAAGACATCAGTATCCTACTCTCATCAATAAACAGGTCATTCATACAAGAAATAAACAGAAATACTGTAGCCAACAGTCTTTATGAACCAAATAGTGCTAGCAAACGTTCACGGAATGTTTCATCCAAACACAAAACTATTCATCTTGTCCTTAGTATTCCTTGGAAGATTTTCTGGAAAAGGAAAGTTAAATGAACCTTGCATCCTATCAGACAACCACAGATTAAAGCTGGATGTCAACAATAACAGAAAGCCTACAAACTCATGGAAGTTGAACAACTCTTTACTGAATGACTTCTGGGTCAAACAAGAAATAAAAAATTAAAAGACTTTCTAGAATTCAATGAAAAATGAATGCACAGCATATCCAGATTCATGGTACACAATGAAAGTGGTGCAAAGGGGAAAGTTAATAGCACTAAATGCTTATATAAAGAAGTTGCAGAGACATCATACTAGCAATTCAACAGCACACCCGAAAGCTTAGAACAAAAAGAGGAAAGCTAACACAAGAGGAGTAGATGGTAGGAAGTAATCAAACTCAGGGCATAAATCAATAACATAGGAACAAAAAGATCAATACAAAAAATCAATAAAATAGTTGGTTCTTTGAGAAAAATCAACAAGATAGAGGAATCCTTATTCTAAAGCTAAAAGGCAGAGAGTATACCCAAATTAACAAAATAGAAGCAAAAGGGGGATTATAACAACAGACACTGAGAAAATCCAAGGAATAATTAGGTCATACTTAAAAAAAAAAAAAAAAAAAAAACCAAAAAAAAAAAAAAACCCATACTCCACAAAATTGGAAAATCTAAAAGATAGATGCCATTTTCCCAAAATTGAGATCAGATAAATAATTTAAAACAGACCTATTGTCCCTTAGGAAATAGAAGCAGTCATTAAAATCTCCCAACCATAAGTCAAGGGTCAGATGTTTTTACATAAGAATTCTACCAGACTTTCAATGAAGACCTAACACCAATACTCCTCAAATTATTTCACATAATACAATGAGAAAGAACACTGACAAACTTATTTTATGAGGCCATAGTCAACCTGATACTCAAACCACACAAAGATTCAACAAAGAAAGAGAATTACAGACCATTTTGTCTCATGAACATTGATACAAAAATACTCAATCAAAAAGCTCACAAGCTGAATCCAAGAACACATCAAAGAGATTATCAACCATGACTAAGTAAGCTTCTTCCCAGAAATGGAGGGATGGTTCAATATACAAAAAAAAAAAAAATCTGACATTGTAACCCACCAGTGAAAGAAACTGAAAAAAAAAAAAAAGCCACATGATCATCTTATTGAGACACTGAAAAAGCCTTTGACAAAATCCAATAACCCATCATTATGTCATTATGCAAGTTTTGGAGAGATTAGGAATACAAGCAATATACCTAAACACAATAAAACCAATTAGAGCAAGCCTATAGTGTACATCAAATTAAATGGAGAGAGACTCAAAGCAATTCCATTAAAATCAGGAACAAGATGAACTTGTCCACTCCCTCCATACCTACTTAATAGAGTACTTAAAGTTTTAGTTAGAGCAATAAGACAACTAAAGGAGATCAAGAGAAGAGAACTTAGAAAGGAAGAAGTCAAAGTATTATGATTTGGAGGTGAAAGCTAGTATATATAAGTGATCCCAAAAGTTCTAAATTGGAACTCCTACAGCTGATACACACCTTCAGAAAAATGCAAAAACATCAGTAGCCCTCCAATATACAAGTGACAAATGTGCTGAGAAAGAAATAAAGGAAAGAACACCTTTCACACAGTTACAGATAATATAAAATAGCTTGAGGAAACTCTAACCAAGCAAGTGAAAGACTTGTATGACAATAACTTCAAGTCTTTGAAGAAAGAAATTGAAGAATATATCTGAAAATGGAAAGATCCATACTCATGCATTGGTAGAATTAACATAATACAAATGTCCATCTTACCAAAAGCTATCTACAGATTCAGCATAATCCCTATTAAAATCCCAACACAAATCTTTACAGATCTTGAAAGAACAATCTCATCTTCATATGGAAAAACAACAACAAAAAAGATATCTAAAGCAATCCTGTACAATAAAAAAAAAAACTCCAAGAAATATTCCCCCACTGATTTCAAGTTGTACTACAGTTTAAAAAAAAAAAAAAACAGCATGGTATTGGCATAAAAAATATCATGTTAATTCTTAGAATCGAATCAAAGACCCAGAAGTAAATCCACATACCTATAGACACTTTATTTTTATTAAGAAGCCAGAAATTTACAATAGACAAAAGAAAATATCTTCAAAAAATGTTGCTGGTCTAACTGGATGTCCGCATGTAAAAAGAATGCAAATAGATCTGTATCTATCACTCAGCACAAAACTAAAGTCCAAGATCTCAACATAAAATCAAACACAGTGAACCTGATAGAAGAGAAAGTAAAGATTAGCTTTAAAAACATTGGCACAGGAGATAACATCCTGAACAGAATGCCAATAGCACAGGCACTAAGACATAATTAATAAATGAGACCTCATGAAACTGAAAAGCTTCTGTAAGGCAAAGGACATGATCAATAGGACAAAAAGGCAGCCTATTCCAACAGCATGTGACAAAAGGCTAATATCCAAAATATATAAAGAACTCAAGAAACTAGATATAAAAAATCCAAATAACCCATGTTAATAAATGGGGTACAAAGTTTGTGAGTTGGATCAGGATCTATCCCTGGTACATGAACTGGCTTTCTGGAGCCCAATCCCTATGATTGCCTTGCTCACCCTTGATGCTGGGGCAGAGGAGCTTGATCCTGCCTCAACTGAATGTACCAGGCTTTACTGACTCCCTATGGGAGGCCTTACCCTTTCGGAGGAAGGGATAGGGGGTGGGTTGGGAGGGAGAGGTAGGGGGAGTAGGAAGAGGGATGAGAGGGGAATCTGCAGTTGGCATGTAAAATATATTTTAAAAAATTTAAGTAAAAAAAAGGGATACAGAACTAAACAAGATCTAAACAGAATTTTCAACAGAGGAATTTCAAATGGCCAGGAAAAAATTAAAGAAATGTTCAACAACCTTAGTTAGCTATCAGGGAAATACAAATCAAAACCAACGTGGATTGCATCTTACACATGTTAGAATCGCTAAGATCAAAATTTCAAGTGCCAGCTCATGCTGGAGAGGATGTGAAGCAATGGAAACACTCCTCCATTGCTTATAGGAGTCCAACTTGAACAGCCGCTTTGGAAATCAATGTGAAAATTTCTCCAAAATTTGATAATGGATCTACCTCAATACCCAGCTATAACAATCCTGGGCATATACCCCAAGGGTGTTCTATCCTACCACAAGGACAATTGCTCCACTATGTTCATAGCAGCTTTATTCATAACATCCAAAAACTGGAAACGCCAAGATATCCCTCAACCAAACTCTGGATAAGTGAGAGAGTCAATTAGCTTGAACTGTTAGGGAGACCGCCAGGCAGTGGGACCGGGACCTGTCCTTAGTGCATGGGCTGGCTTTTTGGAGCCTGGGGGCTATGCTGGGACACTTTGCTCAGCCTGGGTGAAAGGAGGAGGGGACTATACCTGCCTCAACTGAATCTACGAGGCTGAGCTGATTCCCCAGGGGAGTCCTTGTCCTGGAGGAGATGTGAATGGGGGGTGGATTGGGGGAGGTATAGGAGGGGAAGAGGGAGAACAGGGGAATCCGTGGCTGATATGTAAAATTAAATTAATTATAATTTTTTAAAAAAAGGGTTAGCACTAATTCTGAAAACAACTGCTTCATTTGAAGGAATAAAAATTTAGCAATTAAAAAAAATGAAAATGTGGTACATTTGCACAATGTAGTATTCCACAGCTATTAAAAACAATGACATTATGAAATTTGCAGGCAAATGGTTAGTACCAGAAAAAAAAAACATCTTTAGTGGGGTAACCAAGACCCAGAAAAACATGGTATGTACTCACTTATGAGTGGATATTAGTTGTAAAGGATAATGTAGTTACAATCCACAGACTCAGACAGGTTAAGGAAGAAGGAATGGTCAACTGAGGATGGATGGGTCTCCCTGAGAATGGGAATGAGAATAGATTTCTCAGATGAATTAGGAGTGGCTGGGGATGGGAACAGCAAAGATCAGGTTGTGGGGATGAGTGGAGGGAGAGAGTACTGGAGAGATGAATGGAAATGGGGGTGGGCATTTGGAGGGTGAGGTAGATGGAAACTTCCTAGAAACCAAGAGGGTGACCCCAGGGAAGACTCCTAGTAATAGGGAATACAGGGAACTGATCGTCTTTGGTAACCAGGTGAGTCCTCCTGTGGAGGAACTGGAACATCAAACCAGTCACACAAAACCTTCAATCTATAGTTTATGCTACCTGCAGGATGTGTTGGGATAAAGGTGGTACATAACTTGTGAGTGGCCAACCAATGATTGGTCCAGCTTGAGACTTACACCACTTGAGAGAACCCGTGCCTGAAACTGCCTGGAAGGACAGAAACCAGTGGCTTGATAGCCCAGAGATCTAGCATAGAACCAAACACAACTGAAAAAGAGAGCGAGAAAAAAACAAAACAAAAAAAAAAAAAAAAAACAAAAAAAAAAAAAAAAAAACAAAGTGAATGGAATAATACTCTAATACACTGGTAAAGTGGAGTCTAGCATACTCATCATCAAATGATAAGAACAAATACCACCCAGTCAAACATTAGGTGTAGCTCATGGAATCCTTCAAAAGGGGGCAAGGAAGAAAGGAGTGTAGGAGGTGGAGAGCTCAAGGACCCCAAGCAAATGGCCCAGAGAATCAAGTAGCCAGAGTTCATAGGGACTCACAGAGACTTAACTGACAATCATAGAGCCTGTGTGGGTCTGATTTAGGTCCACTACATATATGTTATGGTTCTGAGGCTTGGTGTTCTTGTGGAACTCCTACCAGTGGGAGCGGGAGCTGCCGCTGACACTTTTGCTGCCTTTGGGAACCTTTTTCTCCTACTGAGGTGCCTTATCCAGCCTTTTTATAAGAATATTTGCCTAGTCTTATTACTTGTTATGCCAAGTTTGGTTGATATCCCTGGGAGGTATGCTCTTTTCTGAAGGGAAATGGAAGATGAGTGGATCTCAGGGAGAGGGGAGGTGGGAAGAAGGAATAGGAGGAGAGGAAGGAGGGGAAACTGTGGTCAGAATGTAATATATGAGAAAATAAATAAATTGATTAATTAAAAATCAAAAGAAGAATAAAAAATAAGAAAAATCAGACTCCATTATAAAGGTACTGGCAGAATTGGATATACTTATGGAGAAGTAGAAACTAAATGCCAGTTACAGAAATCATTAAAATGGGCTAAAGTCTTAGATATCAGATATGAAACTCTAAAAGTTCTACAAGACACCTTTGGATATACCCATATTGAAATAAGCAAGGTTTCTTTTCTATTCCTGTTAAAGAACCCCAAACCCTGATAACTAAAAGAGGTAAATGAAATTATATCAAATTAAATTTTACACAGTAATGGAAACAGTTTGCATGGTCAAGGGACAGCCTACAGAAAAGGGGAAATATTTATGAGTTATATATCTGAAAAGAAGTTTATATCCACAAGATATTGCTCCAAGCATTAAACAACAAAAATCAAGCTTATTTATAAATGGACAAACAGAAAATAGATATTGCTTTAAATAAGATAAATGGACAACATATTTAAGAACTCTGTTTAATGTCATCAATGATCAGAAGGTATAAGGACATCCACAGTAAAACACCATCTCACCTTGTTAAGAATGGCTATTATCATATAGTAAATACAAAATGTGCTGGTAAGGATCTTAAAAAAATCCTGATGATGATAACATTTATATAAAATACAAATGTATTCTATGTAATACAGTAAATGATTAGCATATGTAAATTTCTTTTACAGACAGTCAACCTATGTTAAATATATTATTAATCTTCTCCAAAATTTTAACATTTTACATTATCATTTTTAGCTTCATTCTGCTCTGGCAAAATAGAATGCAGGAAGTTACTTTGGTTTTTCTATAAATGATAAAAATATGTTTTGTGTCCTAATAAGTGACATTTTAGAGAATGTTCCATGGGATTTTAAGAAAAACATATGCTCGGGAATGTTTGGATGGAATGTTTTTTAGATGTCTATTAGGTCCATTTCATCAATCATGGCATTTAACTCCAATGTTTCTCTTTTAATTTTTTTTTCATTCAGGTGACATGTCTATAAGTGAAAGTAAAGTACTGAAGTCATCCAACTATTATTGTGTTGGAGGTAATCTGTGAATTTATATCTAGTAGTGCTTGTTTTACAAAATTCAGTTTACCTATGCTTGGTATGTTTAGAATAGTAATGTCATTTTGGTGGGCTTGTTCCCTCAAACAATACAGAGTGGCTTTCTCTATCTCTTCTTATTAATTTTGCTTTAAAATACTAGGACAGCAATACCTACTTGTATCCTGGTTCTTATTGCTTGAAATACCCTTTCCCATCCCTTTACCTTAAGGTGATGTCTAGTTTTGCTGATCAAATGTATATCTTGGAATAGCAGAACTATAGGTGCTGTCTTCTAATCAATTTGCTATTCTGTGTCTTTTTGTTGGGAAGGGGGTGAGACCATTGATATTCTGAGTCATTATTGAAAGGTATTTATTTATTCCTGTTATTTTATTGATTTTTTTGTGCTTTTAGTCCTTAGTTTGCTTAACTCCCCAAAGTATTGTTATTGACTATTATTATTGATTCTCTCCAAGGCTTCTTGGATATATTTCTTTTCATTAACAAATATTCTGCCCAGTGTCCACTGTACAGCTATATGGGAGGTGAGCAATTCTTTTTGCCTTATTTAATGGAAGAAAGTTTTGTTTCTCCTTCATTTATGGCTGATAGTATGACTTGGCACAATACTCTAGGTTGGCAGTTCTGTTCTTTCAGGTCTTGAAATATATCTTTTCAAGTCTTCTGGCTTCAAAAGCTTTTATTGAACAATCAGCTATTATTTTGATTGACGGCCATTATGTAAGATTTGATTTTTCTCATTTGAGGCTTTCAACACCCTTTCTTTAATTTGTACCTTTATTCTTAGCTATAATATGACATAAGGAGTTTCTTTGTGGATCCTGTTTACTTGGTGTTCTATAGAATGCTTTTACCTGGGTGGGCATCTCTCTATATTGAGGGGTTTTTTCTACACTTATAAAAATATTTCTTGCAATTTTAGCATGAAATTCTTATTTTTCTTTGCATGCCCATAATTTGTAAGTATGATTTTCCATGCTGTCCCAAAGCTTGTCCAGGTTCTGCTAATTTGTTTTTAAATTTCTGTTGATCCTGACTGAATGGTCCTGAGTTCCTTTTTATTTTTTTCTAGACCTGATATTCTGTCGCCCACATAACCCATTCTATTTGTGAGGCTTTCAAATGACCTTTCTTATATGACACACTGAAATATTCACTTATATCTTCATTTAAGTTTTCCTTTAGTATTTCTCTTTATTGAGTTCTATTTGCAAATACTTAGAAGTCTTCCAGTTTCACTCATCTGACTATTCCTACTCTCTTGTGACACATGAATTTTCTCTCTGAGTTCTTTAAACATATTTATAACTGTTCTTTTGAGATATTTGTCTGGAATTTCAGATAGATCCTTTCCCTGAGGCCAACTACTATAGGGCTGATAATCTGGGAAGGAGACTTGTCATTTTGTATGTGGTAATTGTTTTCTGCACTGAGACTTCTACATCTGGAGTTAGTTGGTTTATATTTATTTATTTATTCATTCATTCATTCATTCATTTATTCAAGCCACATTTCTTCTTTCAGTAGGGAGTTCAAGTAGACAAAATGGCAATACAGTTGAACTGTCATTTTCTTTTGTTGGCCTAGTGTTCAGTGTTCCAGAGTGTCACCAGTTCTCCAAGAGTTAATTACAGCCTCCAAGATAGTCACTATCCATGGGAAATCCTACTGTGAAGAGATAGTAAGAGTTGTTTCCACAATAATTATTTCTTCAGTACCAACTGTTTGGGGGAAGTTCAGGAGGATTGATAATACTTTATGTACTATGCTGTGGGATGTTCTGTATGTCAAATGTGTTGCTCTTATTGGTTAAAATAAATAAAGCATTGATTGGCCAGTAGCCAGGCAGGAAGGATAGGGTAGGTGGGATAAGGAAAAGAGAATTCTGGGAAGTGAAGCCTGGAGCAGAGAGACACCACCAGCTGCCGCCAGGACAAGAAAGATGTAAGGTACTGGTAAGCCATGAGCCATGTGGCAACTTATACATTAACAGAAATGGGCTAAATATAAGAATAAGAGCTAGACAATGATAGGCCTGAGCTAATGGCCAAGCAGTTTAAATAATATAAATGTCTATATGTTTATTTTATAAGTGGGCTACTGGACTGCTGGGGCTTAGTGGGACCTGGAGAGAAGCTCTCCAACTATAGTACTAATATATTGGGAGTTTGGGTATGAAGGGAACAGAAAGAAGCCAAAACAAGAGAAAAAAAGATGAAGTGGAACTAGTGCTTAATATTCAATTAATAGGAATAGTGAAGAAAGAGTTTTGTGGGTATGAAACAACCAGGAAGATCTATGTCAGTGATGTAGAATGTAAAAAACAGTGACTGAAAAATGAATATATAAAATTCCAAGTATTCATGTGGAAAAAGTTGGGTTAATAAAAACTAACACACTAAAACATTGGAGAAGAAAACACATCAAAGAAATGAAGAAAAATTCCCTTTGTAACCTAATTGTACATACAAATATAAAAAGCAGACAACCACAGTCAAGTCTATACTACCCCACACACATATGCACATACACAAAATCAGTAACATGAGATAGAAGAAACTGGTGTAAAATTTCTTCAGTATGGTGCTGTGGCTCTTTTTGTTCCCAGGAATGTCCTTCATGGCAGTTTGTTCAATTAGGGGAGAAAAATGGCAGCTTGGTAGATGGTTTCATCACATTAAAGCTGCATCCTCTTTGTCTCTGGACAGAATACTGAGTGCGATGGATCTTTGCTCTTCCCCTTTTTACACAAACTGCTTTGGTTTGTAATTTTATCTTTCCAACTTGGGACATTCCACAGGTTCATGGTTGGACAAGTCCCATTTTGCTCACAGTGTAGTGGTACTTCTTAGTGCTCTATGCCTTACCCTGCCTAAGGACCAGGCAACGCCATGGCTCTGCCATTGAATGATGAGATTCATTATTCCTGCTCTTTCATTTAATGACATTTTTCCAATATTTACTACATCTAAATATTTATTATTATTGGCCAGTTTTGTATATGTACTTTAATTCAGTTTCAACACTGAATATTAAGTTAATTGTATCCATTTGATTATATGTGTATGAATAATATTTAGCAAAAAATAATGGAACCCAATCATGTATGTACACACACACACACACACACACACACATACATATATATATATACAGTTAATTGAATTAAAGTTACTTACATAAGAATGGGAGTGGAGTTATGTTCTGTATCAAGAGCAAATTATTAGTGGCTACATACCTGAAGAAAATGAAAACCAGGTGTTTTTGTTATTATTGTTTTGTTTATTGTGTCTTTGTATTTTGAATTATTTGTGTATTGTGAATAAGTCTCGATTGGATGTATCTTAGTTAGGGTTTCGATTGCTGTGAAAGGACACCATGAGCGTGGCAAGTCTTATAAAGGACAACATTTATTTGGGGCTGGGTTACAGTATCAGAGGTTTAGACCATTGTCATCATGGAGGGACATGGCAACATGCAGACAGATATGGTGCTGGAGGATCTGAGAGTCCTACATCTTGATACACAGGCATCAGAAATGAAGACTGTCACACTGGGCATGGCTTGATGAGATTTCAAAGCATACCGCCATACTGACACACTTTTTACAAAAAGGTCACACCTACCCCAACAAGACCACATCTCCTAATAGTGCCAGTCCCTATGGAACAAACATTCAAACACATGAGTCTATGGAGGCCATACCTATTCAAATTACCACAGGATGTGAAGATGACAAAGACTTTCTCCCACTCTCTATGTTTCATCTTCATTTGATTGGTTGTTTCTTTTGCTGTTCAGAGGCTTTCAATTTTATGAGGTATCATTTATTAATTGTTGGCCTTAATTCCTGAGTGAATGGAGTCCTCCTATGCTGAAAGCCCTTTCCTACACCTGTATTTTATAGGATACTGCCTATGTTTCTTCTACTAATTTTGTTTGTCTTTTTAAAATTTTATTATATTATTATATTTGTGTTTTAATTTTACACATCAGCCATGGGTTCCCATGTCCTTCCCCCTCCCACCCCCAACCCCACTTTCCCCCGATCCCCTCCCCTCCATTCCCATCTCCTCCAGGGCCAAGACTCCCCTGGGAATTCATTTAAACCTGGTGGATTCAGTACAGGCAGGTCCAGTCCCCTCCTTCCAGGCTGAGCAAAGTGTCCCTGTGTAAGCCCAAGTTTCCAAATAGCCAGCTCATGCACTAAGGACAGGTCCTGGTCCCACAGCCTGGATGCCTCCCAAACAGTTCAAGCTATTCAATTGTCTCACTTATCCAGAGGGCCTGATCCAGTTGGGGGCTCCACAACCTTTGGTTGATAATTCATGTGCTTCCATTTGTTTGGCTATTTGTCCCTGTGCTTTTCCAATCTTGGTCTCAACAATTCACACTCTTACAGTCCCTACTCTTTCTCGACAATTGGACTCCTGGAGCTCCACCTGGGGCCTGGCTGAGGATCTCTGTATCCACTTCCATGAGTGATTGGATGAGAGTTCCAGCTCGACTGTTAGGGTGTTTGGCCATCTGAACACCAGACTAGGTCAGATCAGGCTTTCTCTTGACCATTGCCAGAAGTCTATAGAGGATGTATCATTGTGGATTTCAGGGAACCTCTCCATCACTCTGCCTATTCTTGTTCTCATGTGGTCATCATTTATCATGGTCTGTTATACCTCATTCTCCCTTTCTATTCTTGATCCAGCTGGGATCTTCTGCTCCCCTAAGCTTTCTTTCCTTCAAAACTTGTCCTTCATTACTCCCACTGTCATCCAGGTTGTTCATGTAGATCTCATCCATTTCTCTGTCATTGGGTGATCCCTGGGTCTTTTCTAGGGTCCCGTTTTCTAGGTAGCCTTCCTGGAGTTGTGTAGCAGTCTAGTCATCTTTGTTTTACATCTAGAATCCTCCTATGAGTGAGTGCATACCATGTTTGTCCTTCTGAGTCTGGGTTACCTCACTCAGGATGATTTTTTCTAGATCCATCCATTTGCCTGCCCTTGTGGTATGATTGAGCATTCCTTGGGTATATGCCCAAGAGTGCTACAGCTGGGTCTTGGGGGAGATGGATTCCCAATTTTCTAAGGATGCCCCATATTGATTTCTAAAGTGTCTGTACAAGCTTGCATTCCCACCAGAGGTGGAGGAGAGTTCCCCTTGCTCCACATCCTCTCCAGCATAAGCTGTCTTCTGTGATTTTGATCTTAGCCACTCTGACAGGTGTAAGGTGGTATCTCAGAGTCATTTTGATTTGCATTTCCTGGATAATTAGGGATGTTGAGCAATTCCTTAAATGTCTTTCAGCCATTTGAACTTCCTCTGTGGAGAATTCTCTGTTTAGTTCTATGGCCCATTTCTTAATTGGACTGTTGGTCATTTTGATGTCTAATTTCTTGAGTTCTTTATATATTCTGGATATCAGTCCTCTGTCAGATGTGGGGATGGTGAAGACGTTTTCCCATTCTGTAGGCTGTCGCTTTGTCTTGTTTACCATGTCCTTTGCTCTGCAAAAGCTTCTCAGTTTCAACAGGTCCCATTGATTGATTGTTTCTCTCAGTGTCTGTGCTACTGGTGTTATATTTAGAAAGTGATCTCTGGTGCCAATGTGTTTCCTACTTTCTCTTCTATCAGGTTCAGAGTAACTGGATTTATATTGAGGTCTTTGATCCACTTGGACTTAAGTTTTGTGCATGGTGACAGATATGGATCTATGTGCAGCCTTCTACACATTGACATCCAGTTATGTCAGCACCATTTTCTCTTCTACTAGTTTTAATAGTTGAGAATTCACATTCATGTTTTTGATCAATTTATAGTTGAATTTTGGTCAGGGTGATTTATCTGAGTCTAATTCCATTCTTCTACATGTGGACATCCAGTTTTCACAAAATCATTTATTGAAGATGCTATCTTTTTCTAGTCTTATGGATATTTTTCGCATCTTTGTGTGTGAGTGTGTGTGTGTGTGTGTGTGTGTGTGTGTGTGTGTGTGTGTGTGTGTTTGGTTAAATGAGCAATCACTGAGTTAATATATATTACTTTCTGAGAACAAATTGTCACTTGGTAAACATTATAAAAAATCATCACTAAAAATATTTTAGCATTTGTAATTTCATGAAATTGTGCAATAAAGGACCACTGTTTCCATTGTTCAAAGATTCATTTTGCTAAAGAGACATGACAGATTAATGTATACCTTATGAAAGAGGTTTTATTTATCAAAATTCAACAAAGTCTATCCATATAAATACATAGTGTAACATATGATAATACATAATGTAACATATAATTGGGTGTAACACTATCATAGTCATATCCAAATCACAACTGTGGACGTCATAGCCATTTTTGCTTTTTATAAAAAATAGACTACTGTCTTTCATGGTCCAGTAATCCTATTATTGTTTGTCTTCTTGATTTTACGCAAACAACTATGAAAGGTATAAGTAATTCAGTCATCCTTTTATACATTTACATTTGTCATCATTTTTCATCAGCTAAATACACAGTTCACTAGTTACTGTTATAAACACAATTAGCCAAGTACAGTGCAGCATAGTAATAGGCTATGTTTATTCTATTTTTACACTTTACTCAAATAATGACAACATGAACGTACATCTAAAATATATGTTAGCTGGGGGATGGTGGCTCAAGCCTTTAATCCCAGCACTTGGGAGGCATAGCCAGGCAGATCTCTGTGAGTTCAAGGCCAGCCTGGTCTACAGAGTGAGATACAGGAAAGGTGCAAAGTTACACAGAGAAACCCTGTCTCAAACAAAACAAAACAAAATATATGTTAATGTACACTTCAGACCAAAACATAGGCTGGTTTTGGGTTTCAAACAATGGATGTAGACAAAGCACACTACTGCATGCTCTCTGTATCCCAACAAGAGTAGCTGTTCTCCTGGATATCTGCAGAAGCAGATGCCAGTGTTATAATGGCAATGTACCCATCTATGTGTGGCTTTTAGTTATTATGAATGAACACATTTCAGAGACTGACTAGTTGGGAAATGTGTTTTCACAATATTGGCTTCGTGTTCTGCACTATGTGATAATGAAACACAACAGAAGGAACTGCTATTTTTAGAAAGAATACCAATGGTGGTTATTTTAATGCATCATGTCTTAAAGCATCCAATGTTACAAGAAAAAAAATATGTTGGTTTCAACAAAAAGCTATTGTGTTGAAGTACTTCAAGACATTTGAGAAGAAAATAATGAATCTGCATTGTTCATTATTGATAGTCTCTAATATATATTGTCATTACTAGACTGATCATTCTATTTGTGGCTGGCACAATACCTGTTTATTATATAGAGATTATATTCAGTACTCTTTCGTTTAATAAATAATAATAAAACTTGACATGAAGATTCCTTATAATTTCCCAAATTATTCAATTAATCTACTCTAACCTAAAATTAATAACTACAGCTTGATTCTATCTTTATGTAACATCACTTTCAATGTAATTGTAGAAGTCAAGAAAGCTGTCTAATATTACAAGTAAGCTTTTTAATTTTGAATCAGATTGAAAATCATTCAGGTTAATTTTAAATATTGTAGCCAAACTAAGAACTCTACATATCATTGTTAAGTGTAAGTATTTCTATACCACCCAAACTTTCTTCCTTGCTTAATTGGTTTAAAAAATCATGACAGTAAATTTAGAAAACACACATGGAAAACATGGACCAAATACAAAATAAAAGAGGAGGTTAAAATAACAACAAACATGTCCCCAAAAATCATAAAGAGTAACACTATTAACTATTTACCTAAAAACAGTATAATACATGTAAGTCTGTGTATAAATATACATATATAATTTAAATGAAAATTCCTCCTTTGTGCTGACAATGTTTCCTGCAAGAGCCAAAGTCCACCTAACTAAACCTATAATAGTAGATATTATGAGCCCTTTATGAGTCACTATTGCCCAGGAGATTCCTAAAGCACACAGGCTATTAATATTGCCTTTGGTTGCTATCTAGAGTAGAAAGGAAAGGTTTATTACTAGAGATACTTCGTATTTCAGACACAGGGTCTAGAGGACCCTGAGCTAAAATTGACCCAAATGATCCTTCCTAAGAATTGCCTATCATGGTACAACAAAACTCCATAAAAGCTTCCAAGGAGGGAAACAAAAAACAGTCCTACCTAGTTATGATGCCTGTGAATCACAACAACAGTGAGCAGCATACAGCATAGCACAAAGGGTGCAGTAGTGGCACACATACCCTGGCAATGACCTTACACTTGCTAACTGAACTAAATACCATGCAATAAGAGTGAAAATGTGTCTAGTATTTATAACCAATTATGCAAGTCCAGTGAATTCATGAATTTTGGAGAACTTCTGGGGGATGTCTTTCCATATGCCGTGAATACAGATTGTTACCATTGGTTAACAAATAAATTGCTTTGGCCTATGTCAAGGAAGCTTAGAGGCAGGTAAAAAAGGAAAAAGACAGGAAAGGGAAAGGTGGGGTTGGGAGAGAGATGACATCCTGCTCTCCAGAAAGCAGCATGGAATGGCACACAGGTAAAGCCATGGAATCTGTGGTGATATGTAGATTAATAGTTATGGGTTAATTTAAGATATAAAAGGTATCTAGCAAGAGGCCTGCCATAGACTATACAGTTTGTAAATAATATAAGCCTCTGTGTGTTAACTTGAGTCTGAGTGCTGCAGGACCAGGCAGGACACAGGAAAACTTTCTGACTACAGAGAACCTACTACCACCACTTTATGAAACCAGTATAGTCCCTAACTATATTCTCAATGTTTGTCTTTACACCATATCTGAATGTGGTCTTCTCCCCTCATCAAGGACACTTCTTTGAAAGAGTAGTAGATCACTACAGAAAACTACAAGCAATCAAAATGCAGAGTTGTGAATCCCAGTTGCAGTGGACACTTCTACAAAACCCTCCCATAGCAAAGGCTCAGAAAAAAATGCCAAAGAGGGGGAGTGAGATGATTATATGAGCCCAGTGATCAGGGATTTTGATAGGAGGATGTATCTCCTAGGGATATCAGAAGTTACAACCAAAAATCTTACTAATAAGACTGCCTAAATATGAGTTGAACAGAGAGCAACAAAACACAGCTAAAGTGAGCAAAGAGAAGCCCATGAGACCCCAGACTTACACAAAGAACTGCAGGCAAACAAGGAAAGTTGAGAGCAGGAGAGATGCTCTTCCAAAAAGAAGAGCAAATTACATTTCCCATACAAGATGATCAACCCTGAAATCATATATAAAATTAACATTATATATACTGATCAGGCTTTATTCAGGGATATATACATATATGTATATAATAACAATTAATGAAAAAAGGGGCCATGAAGTTGAACACAAGAGCAAGGAGAGTTATATGGAAGGGTTTGAAGGAAGGAAAGTGAAAAGAGAAATTATGCCATTATATTACAATCTCAAAAATGCAAAATTCCTTTTATAATCATCGTTAGTTTTAACATGCAATATTAACTAAAATGTGTGATTATTTTATTTTAGATTACTTGTCTATCGCCCTACCTTGTGTTTTAATATAAAGTTAAAATAATCATTTTGTTTCTTTTTTTTTTTTACCTACAATGAATAACATGGGTTTTGGTATATAAAACACTGACCACTTTAACACTTTTTTTTTTTTTTTTTTTTTTTTTTTGCTCAAACTTCTTAACACAAGCTGAGTCTTGAAGGGGAATTCAAGTGTTTGTGCGGACTTAAAAGAGGTCATGTCTGAAAAGCAGAGAGGTATGTGAGAAATCACAAATTATTGATATAGCTGGAGTGAAGAATTTGTTAATAAGGATAAAGAAGCTTGAGAGAGTCACAGTTGAGATAAATTCTAGAGAAAATCATGAATTAAGATTTTGTTACATAATATAAAACTCCATTGTCATATATTTAGCAAGGAAAACACAAGAATTTATTTTTTCAATTCTGTTACTTATTTGGCCACTCATTGTCACAGTGCTTGAGATCAAATCAAGGACCTCACACATGCTAAGTAAACATTGTACCATTGACTTACATCCCCAACCTACATTTTTTATTTTAGAAACATAAAACAGACAAAAGTAAACAAGATGAATTTTAATTTAAGAAGCCTTTAGCTCTATTGTGCTTCAAAAAAAAATAAGTACGAGTGTCTATGGGATTCTCTGTATTACCTATGTGACTGAGGTGACATTACTGAAGTGTTTAGCAGATGCATACTTCTCTTTGTGATTTCTGTTGGAAATTTTCAATGCCTATAGTCAAATTGTAGATGTAACCGTCTTGTTAAATAAGAAACACAGAGTCAAATACAGAGTTAATAGCCAAGAGGTCAGAACAATAGCTAAGAGCTGAAAACCTTACCCTTCACAGACACAAAACCTTTGACCTATATTATGTCCTTCCTGCAAAATACATGAGAGCAAAGGTAGTGCAGAACTTGTGGGAGTAACCAACCAATGTCTGATCTGACCTAAGATTCACTCCATGAGAAGGAACCCATACACAACACTGCTTGAATGACCATGAACCAGAGACTACATGGGGAAAGGGGCTTTATTGGGGAGGTGGCAGAAAGGTCAGCCATCAGAAGAAGGAACATGGTGGGATACTAACACTAAGGATATTAGAAAAAGCCCTAACCAATCATATTACTTTATATTTACCTAAAATTACATATAATGCATACAAATGTATGTGTATACATATATTTGTTTATAAATGAACTTATGACACTTACAGTAACAACACTTCCCCCAAGATCAATAGACTAACAAATATCCCTATAGTAGGCATGAAAGGTATCCTTTCTAGTGTTTGGTCTGGGGAGTCCAAGAAAATCCCAAAATAATTTAGGTTATACTATTGTTCTTGGTTGCCTTGCCAAAACTGAAGATAGATCCCTATTGTTGAATACACTGAAAATTTTGGACAGAACTTGGAGAACTCAAGCTGGAGTTCCCAAGGCCTCCTCACTCCCTGTGTACTAGCTTTCATAGTACTGGTAGGTGCTTGCAAGCTGCTAATTAAAGAAGTATTTAATAATCCTACCCACCTGTGATGCCTATGAAACACAGCATGGCAAGATCGTCCTAAAAGTGCAACCACAGCACTTATATCTTAGCAATAACCGTCAGATGTCTAATTGGACTAAAGGCCTACTCAACAAGAAGAAAACTGCCTGGTACTGCAAACTTACACAAACTTCTAGAGCTAGCAATGTCATAGATATTAAAGGAAGACCTACCACTGCCACTTTCCTCATCTGGTATGATCATTAACTATGCTCTGAATGCTTATCCTTGGGCCCAAGGTAAGTGTAGCTATCAGCCCTCATCCAAAAACCTCTTTTTCAAATTGATGGAGAAAATAACAAGAAGCCACACTAGTCAAAATGCAGAGATCAACTAAACATGTTGAATAAGTGTTCAAATTTCTGAAGTCAGAAAAAAATAAATTGATGTTGATTAAATTGCCTGATTTTATTTGTTTCTTTGTTTATTGGTCTTTTTTATTTTATTTTATTTATTTATTTATTTATTTATTTTGAAACAGGGCATCTCTGTGTATTCCTGGCTTTCCCAGAACTCTTCTGTAGACCAGACTGGTCTCGAACTTAGAGATCCACCTGCCTCTACCCC